>NC_142873.1:140824230-141131923 GCF_051225735.1 Oryctolagus cuniculus | reverse complement strand
AGAAAGAAAGAAAGAAAGAAAGAAAGAAAGAAAGAAAGAAAGAAAGAAAGAAAGAAAGAAAGAAAGAGATCTTTCATCTGCTGGTTCATCCCCAGATGGCCACAACAGCCAGAGCTGCACCAGTCTGAAGCCAGGAGCCAGGAGCTTCTCCCACACAGGCATCCCCATTTTATAGACCAGAAAACAGCAACCCAAGGAAGCTTGTTACTTGTTCAAGGACACTTGAATATCCCTCTTGGGACTCCAAAGAAAAAGTGCTGTTAACACTTGAATATCCCTCTTGGGACTCCAAAGAAAAAGTGCTGTTAAGAAATGCAGCATTGTCATTGACCCTAACCCATGGCAGCCCAGGGACCCATTTCAGGCTGTGTCATTCCGGGAGCTGGGGAATTTGAGAGGCCCCAAAATGAAAGAGAAAACTACTTATAAAAAGCACCTCCTGTGATGTGCTGCACATTGTGCCTGGCGCTCACTCACTCTGTATAATTTTTTTTTAAGATTTATGTATTTATTTGAAAGGCAGAATTACAGAAGGCAGAGGCAGAGAGAGAGAAAGGGCTTCCATCTACTGGTTCACTCCCCAAATGGCTGCAAAAGCCAGAGCTGGGCCGATTCGAAGCCAGGAGCCAAGAGCCAGGAGCTTCTTCTGGGTCTCCCACACGGGTGCAGGAACCCAAGGACTTGAGCCATCTTCTACTGCTCTCCCAGGCCATAGCAGAGAGCTGGATCAGAAGTGGAGCAGCCAGGACTCGAACTGGTGCCCATATGGGATGCCAGCACTGCAGGTGGTGGCTTTACCTGCAATGCGACAGTGCCAGCCCCTGTATAAATTACTCTTCCAGGCTGTCGGCCAGTTTCCCCACACAGTACCAGCCACACATGCAGAAAACAATGCTTTGGCTAATTAGCTCCAGGCCTGCCCTAGGGTGCTGCTCAAGGAGAGGGAACTGACATGTCCCAGGGCCTGTAGCCGGGCCTGGCACATCATAGGTGAATATTTGTTGCTGTTCTTTCCTTCCTGCCAGCTGCAGAGCTGCCTCTCTCATGTCCACAAGTACCATGCCCCTGTTCTCTGGCGTTGTGTGCACTTCTGATTCACTCATTACTTGTGGTGATTTGTGAGTATCTGTCTCCATCTGCAGTACCAGATAGTCCAGCCTTGAGCCTGGCTCTGTTTCTTCCTTACTAATTGTGTAACGTCTGGGAATTCACCTCTGAGCCCCAGCTTCCTCAGCTCAAAAGGGGACAGAATGACGGGACCTAGCGCTTAGTGTTCTCACAAGAAAAGAGGAGGGTACGAGTGAAGCATTCAGCGCAGTGTCTGGGGCGCGGGCTGTGCCCTGCGGATGTGGGCCGTTCCGATTGTTGTCCGTCATCACTAGGCCGTGCGTGAGGGCAGGGACTTGTCTCTGCTTCCTGCTGCCCTCCAGTGCTCGGCATGCTCTCAGTGTGTGCACTCAACTTGTGTTGAAAGACTGACCATTGGTGGGAGGATGAATGGGTGGGAAGAGGGGTAAATCCTGCCCCTGGGCAGCCAGGAAGCTGAGGCCTGGGGAGGAAGGAAGCTTCCGCCTCGTGGGCAGGCCGGCCCTTACCACTGTCTTCCGCAGCAGGTTTGGGATGTACATTCCGTTCCTGCAGCTCAACTGTGATCTCCGCAAGACGAACCTCTTCAGCCACGTGGCCTCCTTGGGGCCGCGTGAGGCAGTGAGCGGCCTAGCAAGGAGCCGGGACTACCTGCTGACACTGCGGGAGACATGGAAGCAGCACACGCGACAGCTGTATGGCCCGGAGGCCATGCCCACCCATGCCTGCTGCCTGTCACCCAGCCTCATCCGCAGCGAGGTGGAGTTCCTCAAGATGGACTTCAACTGGCGCATGAAGGAAGTGCTCGTGAGCGCCATGCTGAGCGCCTATTACGTGGCCTTTGTGCCTGTCTGGTTTGTGAAGGTGCGTAGCTCCGCCCAGGGAGGTAGAGGGCCCTGCCCCGTCCTTCTTCCCCTGCTGGGACTTCACCACCCTGCTTGTCCCCTGGAGCCCTCCCGATTGGCTAGATAACTGCTGTTGCTTGATGGATTTCCCACCCGTTCTGCTCTGGAGAACTGGAGGAGCTACTGTCTCCATCTTAGAATGCAGACAACAGAAGTCACTGGAAGGAAGTGACCTAGGCAAGGTCACGCAGCCCATGGGGAGACCTGACGATGTTCAGAATACCTGATAACAAAGAGCAGTGACTGTTTCAGTGGCTCTTCTCACAGGGCCGTGCCAGTTTGCTTCATCATTAAGTAGGGAAACTGGGATTCCTCCAGATCTGAATAACCTAAGGCCTATGCTCATTCTTGCTCATATGACCTCCTGGGAAGGTACCTCCCCCGCTGCACAGGACATGCTCCGCTGAGTGACGGGTTGACGGGACTTCCTGTCTCTTGAGCACCTGCAACGCGCTAGGAGCTTGTGTGTGTATTTCAATCCTCCAGACACCTCTCTGAGGTAGCTGGTGGTTGCTCTTACCCTCATTCAGCAGATGAAGAACTAATGCACAGAGAAATAAATGCCTTGCCCAAAGTCACAGAGTCAGTAAACAGCAGAGCCAAGGTTTGAATTCAGGTCCGCTGGACCCCAGAGCCTGTGTGCTGGTTCACAGTGGGAGGCAGTAGAAGCAGTTTTTCTTTGTAGAAATCTGACTGGTGCAGTAGGCACAGGGCCTAGGCCTTCTTTGGTAGGTCTTTGATTCTTGGTTTCAGAAAGGCTCCCCAGGATTATCCATTAGGTTACTCCAAGGCAGGTAGAAGCAGGGAAGGGAGAGGGATGGAGACCATTCTAGTACCCAGGCCTCACTCACCTCCTGCTGTCCCCAGAACACACATTACTACGACAAGCGTTGGTCCTGTGAGCTCTTCCTGCTGGTGTCCATCAGCACCTCGGTGATCCTCATGCAGCACCTGCTGCCTGCCAGCTACTGTGACCTGCTGCACAAGGCCGCTGCCCATCTGGGCTGCTGGCAGAAGGTGGACCCAGCGCTGTGCTCCAACGTGCTACAGCATCCGTGAGTTGCCCCGCCTTGCTCTACCTGCCCTCCCCCCACCCCAGTCCTCCTGGCCAATGTCCGGAGTCACTTGCCCACCCACCCATTGATTGATTCAGTGAGTGAGCCAATAGTTACTGAGTTTGTCTTGTATATTAGGCCTGTGTCCAGGGTTGGGGACGGTGGCACCCAAGACAGACATGCTCCCTGTTCTTGGGTACCTTGCAGTGTACTGGAGATGGAAGGGGGACACGTGATAAAAGCTCATAGACTTTGTCATTCGCTGATTTATTTATTCACTCATGGGTGAATTTGTTGGGCAGTCAGTCATTGCTTCACTCCTTTTTCACTTGTTCATCCACTCGATCATTAGATCACCTGCTCTTTCGGCAGACTTGACTTCTCCATTTACATTTACATTAGAAAATCCAGACCAGTTCCAATGCTTGTACTGAGCCAAGGAGAGCCGTAGAGGATTTTGAACAGTGAGGGGACCTATTCCTGGGTGTGCTTTGGAAACAGCATTGGTAACAGGACAGTTGGTAGGATAGCCTATGGTGAATCCTGGAGAGCCACGGGGGACATAACAGATGAGACTCTCAGTGAGTTCACAGTCTGGTGGGGGAGCTAGCTTTGCACACAAGTGTTTGGACCAGCAGAGTGAAGACGCCTGGCTGCATGGTGGCACCACACCCAGAGCAGAGGCAGAAAGTCACCTGCTCAGGAGCCGTGAGGTGCTAGGCTCTCCTCCCCTCAGCTTGGCTCCTCCCCCTTAGGTGTCTGTCAGCATTCCTGTTGCCCTTGATCAAAGCACTTTTCACTCCAGGTTATACTAATTTTCCTGCCTGTATTCCCTCACTAGACTGGAAGCTCCTCAAAGCCAGGACCACCTCTGAATCACATCTGAGTCTTGGGTCCAGGACGAGGCCAGGCAGAGAGGAGGCCCCTAGGACAGGTTTGTAGAGGTCAGCCCGTGGAGAAGCAGAGATGCCAAGGGAGGCCACAGAAGCCGAGCCTCCTGGTGTTGGCCCTCTGTACCAGGCAGGTCCATCCCTTTCAGGCTCGGACCAGGAGATTCAGAAAAGCAACTGGGGATTGCTGAATGGGCCAGAAACGGGGGTTGCTTAGCCTCAGGCTCTGAGGGCTGGGAGAATCAGGACGATGGAAGTGGAGGGGGCGTCTTTCCCAGAGGTTAAGATGCCACTCAAACACCTGCATGCCATATTGGAGTGCCTGGGTTCAAATCTCAGCCCGTGTTCTGATTCCAGCTTCCTGCTAATGCATACGCTGGAGGGCAGTGGGCAGTGGCTCAGGCGGTTGGATCCCTGACACCATATGGGAGACCCAGGTGGATTTCATGGCCCAGCCCAGCCAGGGCTGCTCGCTTGCTCTCTCTCTCTGCCTTTCAAATATATAAAAATACAATTTAAAAAAGAAAAAAGAATATAAAACTTAGCTGATTAGGAGAATAAAGCTGTCCTTGGCTCACTTTAGTCATCAGGTAAGATTCGTGTTTATTTGCGTGGTTTCCTGCTGATGACCAGGGCCCCGCCAGGCTTGTCTGCCCCATCTCTTCCCATGGGCGGCTCGCACTCCAAGCTCGCCAGATGGAACTTCGGGTCCTCACGTGCTTTCCCCGGCTCCGCAGCCAGGCTTTTGCACGTGATGTGGCTCTTGCCTGCAATGCCTTTGCTGCCTTCTCTCCTAGTTGGCCACTCCTGATCCTGCAGGAGCACCTTGCTGACCAGCCTCGGTGGGCTGTGCCCTCCCCCTCTGAGAGGCCTCCCTGCATTGGCCCATAGCACCCAGATCACTGCACACACTTTGTGCTGACTGCTCAGTAAGCAGGCTGTCGTCCAAGCACCAGAAGCTGCTGGAGGTCAGGGCCCTTGCCTGCCCTGCACCGAGCTGTCTCGTGGCTCCCAGCAGAGTGCCTGGTTTACAATGGAGATGCTGCAGACTTTTTGTGTATTTTGTGTGTAGTCTTTGTGTGTGTAGTTTTTTTTTTTTTAATGTGTGTACATGCAGCACAATATGCAAATCTTACAGTGTATAATTCTTTAAGTTTTGATGAAGGCACATATTCCCATATAACCTGCCACCCCTAGCAAGACTAGAACATTTTCAGGCCCTCAGGAAATTTTTTCGTGCCCCTTCCCAATGACCCCTCCCTGCCAGGGCAACACATATCTGCTCTCTTTCCTTGTATAGATTAGTTTCGTCTATTCTAGAACTGGATATAAATGAAATTATACGCAAGATACTCTTGTGTCCAGCTTTCTTTCATTTAACATATTGTCTGCGAGGTTCATTTGTGTGGATGTATACAACATGATAACTAGGTTTTCTTTTTTATGATGTTTTTATTCTAATATATGTTTTATTTATTATTTGGAAGGCAGAGCATGAGAGATAGAAGGAGAGAGATCTCTCATCTGCTGGTTCATTTCACAAATGGCCACTATGGCCAAGGCTGGGCTAGGCCATAGCCAGGAACTTATCTGGGTCTCCCACATGGACAGCAGGGACCTAAGCACTTGGGCTAGCTTCTGGTGCCTTCCCAGGTGCATTGCAGGAAGCTGAATTGGAAGTGGAGTAGCTGGGACTTGAATCAGCCCTCCGAGATGGGCTGCCAGTGTTGGAAGCGACAGCCTAACCTGCTGAGCCCCAATAACGAGTTTTTAATTGAATGAATAAGGCAGGAGAGTGGGATTGAGGAAGGGGCTGCTTGCAGGCTATGGTTCGCAGTCTTCTGGCCCAGGAGCCTTGGGGTTTCTGGGAGATCTCAGGAACATGAGAAGAAAGCTCTGTGTCCCTGCCAGCTCATGCACATCCTCTCTGTGCCAGGCTTTGTGTTTGCTCTGAGGACACTGGGCTGAAGTGGATGCCGTCCCTCCCTGAAGGGCTGCAGCCTAGTGAGGCATACAGAAAGGGAAATAAAAAAGTGAGCGACGCTAGGGAATGAGGACCAGCGCAGGCGATTCAGGGAGCAGTTAAAGGGTTTGTAAAGGGTTTTGAACTAGGGGGCGTTGGAGAATGGCTTTCGCGAGGAACTTGTGTTTTGAAAGATGATGAGGGGCACAGTCTAATTGGAGGCAGTGGCTTTCGCAGAGACATGAGGTGGTACTGTGTGCTGGAGGAACAGCTCGGAGCGGCTTGAGCATGAGCTGCGTGGTGGGAGTCGTGGCTGCCATGAGGTTCTCGTTGTGCCAGATCCTGGGGCCTGGACCCCAAGGTCACCAGGAAGCCTTCAGCGCATTTTTAAGCAGGGCTGATCTGGCTCAAGTTGCATTTTACAAAGACCATTCAGACAGCTGTGTGGTGGACTCAGTAGATGCTAGAGACAGACCAGAGGAAGCAAATGCACCCAGAGAGGAAAAAGTGTGCTTGCAACCCTTAGTAATTAGTGTTGGTTCTAGACCTTTAGACACCCCGTGCAGTAGACTTCTCATGGTTCTTAACCCATTTCATAGAGGAAGCGACTGGGACCCAGAAAGGGAAAGTCATGTATCTAGGTGATAGAAATGGGAGTAGAGCCCTGGTGATCACCCCCCGTCCAGTCTTCTGAGACACCTGTTTGTGGGTGACCTGGGAGTAAGGGGCGCTGTTGGCTGTGCCTCCAGGTGGACTGAAGAATGCATGTGGCCGCAGGGTGTGCTGGTGAAGCACAGCAAGAATGTCTACAAGGCAGTGGGCCACTACAACGTGGCCATCCCCTCCGACGTCTCCCACTTCCGGTTCCACGTGAGTCGCTTCCCCTGGGAAGGAGGGGTGGGGCCTGTTCTAGAGGGCAGGAGGGTGGGCAGGGCAGGAGGGTGGGCAGGGCAGGAACGTGATGTCAAAGCAGGGGAGAGATCTTTTCAGTATTGCCCGAATCCAAAGAAAGACACTGTGCACATGTAGCACCACAGCCATACAAATCACTGTTTAATGGCTACGGCTTTCCTTGTGACAGATCCCTCAAAATACCAGTTCCGGGTGGGCACTGAGCCTGGTGGTTGAGACGCCCATGTCCCACATCAGAGGCCTGGGCTTGATGCCCGGCTCTGGCTCCTGACTCCAGCTGCTTGCTAATACAGATCCTGGGAGGCAGCAATGATGGCTCCAGTGATTGGGTTCCTGCCTCCCACATGCGAGATCTGGACCAGTGTCCTGGGTCCTAGCTTCAGCCTTGGTGCAGCCCCAGCCGTTGCAGGCATTTGGGGATTGAACCAGTAGATGGGAGCTCTCTCCTTTCTTCTCTCATTCTCTCTCTCTACCTCTCAGGTGAAAAAAACAACAAACAATTAAAAAGGTAGATATTGGATAGAGGGAACGAAGACAGTAAGCAGAAGAAGGGGTTCCAGACAGGGAAACAATAATTGCCATCATTCCCTGTCGTGTGCCAGGCACTTTGCTGAGCACTTCCCCTGCACCCTCCGGCTTAGTCATCTCTGAACCTGTGTGGGAGAGAGGTGCCAAGGCTGCCCTGTTTTCCGATGCTGAAACTGGCTTAGAGTTAAACTCGGCCGAGGGTGCCTTACTGGGAAGCTTGGGAATTGATGGCAACAACGCAGGTTCTGATGGCAGTGACTCATGATGGGACTGATTCAGCACTATGGAAAGGCTGATCAAAATCATCTAGGCTAGTGCCCTCGGGCTTATTTATTTATTTATTTCACAGTCAAAATTCTTTTTTTCAACAGTCAGAGACCAAAGCCCAACAGATAAGACCTCATGGCACTGCTGTATTTGAAGAGATTGGCACGCCTTTCACTTCCCATCTATCCCTACCATAGCTCCTAAGGGGCCTGCTTGGAACCTGGGGGAGAGCTGGTTTGTGACATCACTGATCTGGGCTGATAGCTTCATCTCACGGTTGAGCAATGTGAGACCTAGAGAGGGAAGAAACTGGCCCACAGTCTTGCGGCCTGGCACCTGCAGAGCTGAGCCCGGCATCCTGACCTCTGAGTTCCCATTTCCTGCTCCTCTTCCTCCCAGCCTGTAAGCAGCTCTTGCAAAATTGGGATCCCTAGACATTGGGCACCCTTTTCAACTGATCACATTTTCCTTGAGTCCCTACTAGGTCCTTACCCTAAACACCAGGTAAAAATGAGATATTGCCATGTCCCCTGGAAGATTCCAGCCTAGCTAGGGATGCTAGCATGAAATAGGCAACTGAGGCCAGAGTCCACAATAACTTTCCGTGCCTGGGTGATAAGATTCTAGTTTGTTCAGGTCTAACAATACCCAGAAGGATGACCTACCAATAGGTGTTGGTTTTAGACCAGAAAGAGTTGGAAAGCAAACAAGACCTTCCCAGAAAGACTTCCTGGAGGAGGTAGAGCTGAACAGGATCTTAAACAACTTAGGTGGGAAGCAGCAGTCCTGTCAAAGTGAACACAGGCAAAAGCAGACGGGGTGGCAAAGCCCATACCCAGCCCTCCAAAGTCTGCATGGGGTTCAAGAGCTTATCCCCTTCACTGGCCCACCTGGATGGAACCCCCATCCAAGAGCAGGCCTTCCAGTCCATGCCTACCCTTTCCTGGGCAGTTCTTTTTCAGCAAACCCCTGCGGATCCTCAACATCTTGCTGCTGCTGGAAGGCGCTGTCATCGTCTACCAGCTGTACTCCTTAATGTCCTCCGAAAAGTGGCACCAGACCATCTCCCTGGCCCTCATCCTCTTCAGCAACTACTACGCCTTCTTCAAGCTGCTGCGGGACCGCCTGGTGTTGGGCAAGGCCTACTCGTACTCAGCCAGCCCACAGAGAGACCTAGACCACCGGTTCTCCTGAGCCCCAGGGTGACCCCAGGGACAGCATCCAGGCTTCAGCCAGGGGATCCCTGGCAAGGGGCTCTTGGGGAGGGACAAGTTGGGGAAAAAACAAAAACAGACAAAAAAAATCCACCAGAGCTTTGTATTTTTGTTACGACGTACTGTTTCTTTCTTTGATAATTGATGTGATAATGAGGGGAAAAAAGTACTATTTTTATACAACCAGCAAGCCTGTGTCCTGTGGTTCTTTCCCTCCTGCTTGCCTGTCAGGAAGAGAGCAGAGCAGAGCAGAGCAGTGTGGGAATCTGGGGCTGCGGCGACCCTGTTTTCTCCAGGCGATCACGGTGGCAGTGCCAGCTGCTGCTGACTGGACCCCTGCCGCCTGCCGGCCTCAGTCTTAACTCGTGCGCCAGCCTGAGGAGGGAGGTGCTGCCACTCCTACAGATGAAGACCTGAAGCCCAGCTATGGTGACTGTAGTGACCTGCCCATGGTAACACACGGGTCATTAAAAAGAAATCTCAGAGAGGACACCATGGTCCCAGCAGAGTGCGATGCGATTCAGCATGCTGGGCTGGGACTGCTGGGTGCCAGGTGCTGTGGGAGATGGTAAGGGTGCCAGGACACAGAAACAAGCAAGGACTAGACAGGGCTGAGGACGGCAGTGACAAGGTGGAGGGGTGCAGGCTGTCGGCCTCTGGAGGCGCAGTGGTTTGAGTTAGCTACTTTGAAGGTGGACAAGAGGAGGAAAGGCGTCTCGGGGGGAATGGTGCATGTAATAGCACGCAGACTGGTCTTGGTGTGTTCTGGGAGTGGGAGGGGAGGGTGAGGAAAGTGGAACTGTGCAGGGGTGCCTGAAAGACCAGCAGCACCACGTGGATCAGGAACACGTGGGGGCCCTCAGCTGGTGAGGCTGTGTGCACAACACCATACCCTAGAGTGGAAACAAAGTTGTTCAGAGGTCACCTGGCTCCCGTGGACATGGAATGGGGGGATTGGGGACCGGAAGGAGAAACCACCATGGCCATTGTCATCTATCCAGCCCATGTCCCCTGAGTCCCTTATGGCCACAGGATATGCAGAGAAGCTAAGGTGTGGAGACACAGACACCTCCAGATGTTTTTGGTGCATCCCTTGAGTCAGTGCTAGGCACTGAGTTACACAGATGAGAATTCCACCTCTCTATCCACAACAGGGGAGGGGTGCACCTTGTGAGTAGATCAGAGTGTCAAGCGCTAAGGAAAAGGGAATACAAATGTTCAGGGAAACTGAGAGCAGACCGTACAGATATGCTGTCTGGAAAGATGGGCTTCTCAGAAGCAATCTTTGGAATTTTGTGAGTAGTTCACCAGGTGGGTGAGGGTGGGGGTGCGGAGGGGGAGGCACTGCATTAAAGCAGAGGAACAGCATGTCTTTTGCAGGCATAAAAGAAAATGGGAGCACATCTGGGGAAAAGTGGTTCTCCAAATACGGATGGGCTGTGGGCTGCCTGGTAGAGACTGACCCGAGAAACTGGTCAGGGCCACCCTGCGTGCCACAGGGAAAAGTTTGGGCGCCCAAGGGTGGAAGTTACCGAAGCAGAGGAGTGACACTGCATGGGCTGCTTTTAAGGAGACGGAGTGAGAGCGCCTGGAGGCAGGCAGAAGAGACTGGGAGAGAGTAACGAGGTTTGGCCTTGAGCAGTGGTAATAGCAAGGGGAAAAGAGTGCTCCCTTTCCTGACTGAGGCACACAGTCTGCCTTGAGTTGTTTCCCTTCATGACGCGGGCACGTAACTAGAATTGGTAATTTGTTGTGACAAACCCTAGGGACCAGAGAGCAGATCCCTCAATCTGTTTCCAGAAGACAGGACCCCCTTGTGACCAGTGATTTGGAGACAGGAAGACTGGCATGTCATTATGCAAACAGAGGCCTAATACAAACGTGCTTCAAAAAGTTCATGGAGAGGGACTGAGGTTGGTGGTACTGTGGGTTAAGTCTCTTGGGACACCAGCATTGCATCTTAAAATACCAGTTTGAGTCCTGGCTCCTCCACTTCTGATCCAGCTTCCTGCTACTGTGCACCCTGGCAGGCAGCAGATAAGGGCCTGAGTCCTTGGGCCTTTGCCACCCGTGTGGGAAACCCAGGAGTGCCAGGTTCCAAGCTTCAGCCTGGCCCAGCCCTGGCTGTTGTGGCCATTTGGGAAGTGAATCACTGGGTGGAAGATCGGTTTCTGTCTCTCCTTTTCTCTGTTCTGCTGCCTTTCAAATAAAATAAATCTTTAATAAATAAATACCAGCAGCATGATGAGCTCTGTCCCAGAGTTAAAAACTTTTAATTCCATTTTCCACATACACTTTTTTTTTTAAAGATTATTTACTAATTTATTTGAGCGGTAGAGTCACAGCAGGAAAGACAGAGAGAAAGGTCTTTCATCCGCTGGTTCACTTCCCAAACGGCTGCAATGGTCGGAGTTGAGCCAATCCAAAGACAGGAGCCAGGAGCTTCTTCCAGGTCCCATGTGGGTGCAGGGACCCGAGCACGTGGGCCATCTTCCACTGTTTTCCCAGGCCATAGCAGAGAGCTGGATCAGAAGAGGAGCAGCTGGGACACGAACAGGTGTCCATATGGGATGCTGGCACCACAGGCGGAGGCCTAGCCCACTGCACCACAGCGCCAACCTCTCCACACACATTTTGAAGTACCTTCCTTTGAGCCAGTCATAAATTCCACAACATAACATCTGCAAGATTATGGGGCTTAGCCTATCAGTTAAGAGGCTGGTTAGGTCGCCTGTCCACATCCCACATCAGAGTGCCGGGGTTCAAATCGGATTCCAGCATCCTGCTCATGCAGACCCTGAGAGGCAGCAGTGAGAGCTCAAGCAGTTGGTTCCTCGCCACCCACCTGGGAGACCTGAATTGCATTCCAGGCTCCCAGGCTTGTGTGGACAGTTAGGGGGAAATTAGCAATGAGATCTCTCTCTCTCTCCCCCTATTTCCCTGCCTCTCAAATAAAGAAATAACAGTCTGCTTTTTTAAACAGAAGGGTACAGGAACACTCAGAGCCTCGATTTCCTGATCTCTTAAAAAAGGAGACTAAGGGTGGGCATTGTGGTGCCGCATTCCCTGTTGGAGTGCCTGGCTCAAGTCCCTTCCCTGTTGGAGTGCCTGGCTCAAGTCCCCAAGTCTCTGCCGCCCCACTTCCATCCAGTGGTGGCTCAAGAGCTTGGACTCTGGTCTCCCCCGTGGGAGACCTGGATTGCGGTTTCTGGCTCCTAGCTTGGCCCTAGCACAACGCTGGCTGTGGCAGGCGTTTGAGGAATGAAGCAGCAGAGGGAAAATCTCTGTCTCTCCTTCTCTCTCTGTCACTCAGCCTTTTAAAGAAAGCAAGTCTTTTTTAAAAATAAAAGGGAGATTATATTCCTTGCTGCGTGTAACTCACTGTCCTGTTTTTCATTCAACAACCACGTGCCAGATACTGTGTTAGATGCCGCAGATACTGCGCTGAGCAGTACGGAACCCATCCCTGCCCTAAGGAGTTTGCGGTGAGGATACATTGGAAATAATTATTGTGAAATCGCTCTGTCAACTGTACTGCGCACGTCTCCTTATTTGTTTATTTATTTTAATTTTGTATCTCTCAGAAAGATCGCAGTTTCAACTAGGGGTGTGGGCAGCAGGCTCGGTCAGAAACCCTGGGTTCACTCTTCACCACGTCCTTATCTCTACAATCCTGAGCGAGTCACTTCCCCCCTCCACGTGATTCCTGATTCGTATTTAGCTCGGCGTCTGTGACGGGCTTTAATTAGCAAAGGAAGCGATACGTGTCTGGAAGCAAAACTTTCTCAGGGAGGAGACCTCCCTCGGAACAGCAGTAGCAGAAAACAGTTGAGCACTGCTAAGCACGTTAAACTCTTTTTAGTGCGTACCCCTCCCAGTCCCGTCCAGCCACGCCTTTCGAGTTCCGTCCCTGTTCCCCACCTCTAGGAGCTGCGGTCTCTTTAAGTGCGCACCTTCGGTAAGACCCAGGCGGCGGGGCCGAGAACGCGTTTCGTTCCGGCGCGGAGAGTTTGTGCCTTTCGGGCTGCCGTCCTGCGGGTCCGCCATATTGTCTGCTGAAGCTGCCGCTGAAGCTGCCGCCGCCAAGTCTGAGCGAGCGGAGCAGCGATGGGTGAGTAAGGCGACCAGGCAACTGGGTGCTTGGGCCGAGGCGGTCTTGGGGCTTGAGGTCTGCCGCGAGCTTGTCTCCGGGCTGCGGAAGGTGTCTGAAGCCCCTGTAGAAAGGTGTGAGGGGGCAGCCAGGCCGGGGGTGCCCCTGAAGCCAGTTTGGAGCCGGACTAGGGCCCGCGCGGGTAGCAGTCCTAGGGCTGGTTCCAGGGACACCTTGGCATGCCTGGAGCCCCCACGTGGTGGCTTCGGGCCGGAGCCCACGCGTTCCTGGGGGCTAGAAAGGGGCCTACCGTGCGCCCTGCGCCGACAGGGGCTCCCGGCGGCAGGCCTGGGTGGCGCTGAAGGCGCCTTCTCTGGGTGTGTGTGTGTGGCCGACGTGCTCCTTGACCAGATTGAGCGCTTCTCCGGAGCCCTCAGGGCTGGCGCCTTCTGGGAAGGGGACGCCGGGCGACCTACCCCCAGACCGGTGTGCAGAGCAGCCGGGCTGAGGGCAGCTCGGGCCCCCGGAGGCGGGGAGAAGTTCCCGAGCCGAGGCGGAAATGGGGTGGTTCGGCTGGGCTCAGGGACGGCCCTCGGAGCAGTCGGAAACCGGAGGCCAAGCCCTATTGGGCGTTTTTGGGTCGGGGTCGAAAGGTTCCTGGGCAAGTCCTGGTTAGGAGACCTGTTGAGCTTTTTGAGGGGATTCCGGCCGGCAAGGCCAGTGCCCAGACATCACGAAGCCCTCGGACCTGGACGCAGCCGTCGGGGCTGTACCGCTGTCCTCGGGCAGTGAGAACTGAAATTTGCTAAGCTCTGCGTGCAGGCATGGTTCTCGCTGGTTCGCGTAGCTCGTCTTAATTTGCACAACCGTTATTCCTGACTTAGATGAGGGGGGTGCTGCGTTATTTCTGCTTTACAGGTGAGGAGACAGGTTTAGAGAGGTAAAAGTAACTTACCCAAGGTCACATGGTTAATGGCCAAGGCAGGGTGATTCCTCTAGAGCCCTAGTTAAATAACTGCTGTATTTTTTTTTTCCTTTTAATGGTCTGGCCCTCTAGTGGTTGAGCTGGAAGCAGGGGAGAGAGCAGCTTTTAAGCCTAGGCAAAGTTGTAAGGGTGTTTTTCGCTTGTGGGCCCACTTTGGAACCTTTGGTCTGAACAGCACTGAAAAGAAATCCAGAGTGAATATCTAATCCCAACTTGTGTATGTTGGGGGGTGAGGGGGGTGAGTTTCTGGAATATTGTTGTTTGATCCTGAGGAAACAAATGATTTTCTGTGCTATAGGCAATGACTTTAGACTCACTACTGAAATCAGGCCTGTCACCCAGAGAAATCACATAATTGCAGAACGTGACAGTGCATATGGCAAGCATCTAACATCGTCCGCAGTGCTATTTTCCTTCCTCCCTAAGCCATCTTTCCTCATCTCTAGAAACAGGGATGTTATTTTCAAACTCTTCAGGAACTAAAGATAGCACAGTGTGTGTAGTTTAGTAAAGGCTGTATGAATATCAGTACAGATTCTCCTCCACGGCATGCTAGTTCCTTTCCCTTAAGTACTTTGCTTTCCAGAATCCTCCACTGCGTGGTAAGGCTGATAGGCCTTGTTTGTAACTGCAGCTTTACGTATCAATGAAAATATTATAGGGACTTTTATATTATAGACTTTGTATTGCTCTTCAATTTCAGGAACACTGGTGCCTCAAGAGAAGGAACTAATGTTTTTTAGGCACTGTGAAATAAATTTGTTAGTTATTCAGTTTTTACAGATTGGGAAACTACCTTAGAGAAGGTAACAGCAAGACCAGAAGTGACAGACTTACTCATTTTGCTGCTCATACAGCTCTAAAAGACTTAAAATGTTAAGTTAGGACTTTGTTGGCTGAGTTCAGGATGAATGTTCTTAAGAGAAGTAACAAAATCTGACCAAGGTTCTGAAGGGCATTGTTAGTTTAGAGTCAGGTAACTTCTCCCTTTCCAGATCCATCTCTTGTACCACTCAGACTGCCCCACCGTGTGTTTCAGAAGGTCCTTTGGCCAGGAGTGGGAGAGGTACAAGAATCATCTGTACACCATGGGAATACAATTGATGTAAGCATACTTTTAATTCTGACATCTGATTGGAGATAGCTTGGGCTATTTTCATTTACGGTGATAAACTGAGCCTTTGAGAAAATTGGGTAGCTAGTCCAGGTGTGGTAATTAGGTTCTTTAGATGCTGGGGACACTAACAAAACCTGCCTTTACTCCCCAGGAATCAGAACCTGCGGTCTTCACTGCCTTTCAAGGGTATTCTCTAAATCCTGTACCATTGCTGCTATGTCAAACTTCCTGTGTCTTTTGCTAACTTGGAATCTGACAACCCTCTCCCAACCCCAGGGGAGAGGTTTTTTGTTTGTTTGTTTGTTGTTGTTGTTGTTGTTTTTTTTTTTTTGCAGGCAGAGTGGACAGTGAGAGAGAAAGACAGAGAGAAAGGTCTTCCTTTTGCTGTAGGTTCACCCTCCAATGGCAGCCATGGCTGGCGCACTGCACTGATCCGAAGGCAGGAGCCAGGTGCTTCTCCTGGTCTCCCATGGGGTGCAGGGCCCAAGCACTTGGGCCATCCTCCACTGCACTCCCTGGCCACAGCAGAGAGCTGGCCTGGAAGAGGGGCAACCGGGACAGAATCTGGCACCCCGACTGGGACTAGAACCCGGTGTGCCAGCGCCGCAAGGTGGAGGATTAGCCTATTGAGCCGCGGCACTGGCCAAGGGGATAGGTCTTGATGATCATAATTGTCATTGTATTCTGTCCCCCTAAATAGTGACTGATTTAGGGATGGCATTTGATGGGCTAATCAGATGTAAGGAGGAGTTTGAGGGGCTCTGGAGAAGCCTTGAGATTTGCCTTGGGACTGGGTTGTGATGTAGAGAATTCAGCCGCTGCCTGCAACACCAGCATCCCATATGGGTGCTGGTTTCAGTCCTGGCTGCTCCACTTCCAATTCAGCTCCCTGCTCATGCACCTGGGAAGGCAGCAGAAGATGACCCAAGGACTTGGGCCCCTGCACTCATATGGGACACCTGGATGAAGATCTTGGTTCTAGCCCAACCCTGGCCATTGCAGCCATTTGGGGAGTGTACCATGGGGAGTGTACCAGTCGATGAAGATCTCTCTGTCTATCCTTCTCTCTCTAACTCTGCCTTTCAAATAAATAAACAAATCTTTAAAGAAGAACAGGAGATTTATTAGTTTTTGTTTTTATCATTATTTTTTGCTTGTTTGTATCTTTTTTTTTTTTTAAGATTTTATTTATTTATTTGAGAGGTAGAGTTACAAACAGAGGGAGAGAGAGAGAGAAAGGTCTTCCTTCCGTTGGTTCGCTTCCCAAGTGGCCGCGAGGGCCGGAGCTGTGCCGATCTGGAGCCAGGAGCTTCTTCCAGGTCTCCCACATGGGTGCAGGGGCCCAAGGACTTGGGCCATCTTCTACTGCTTTCCCAGGCCATAGTAGAGAGCTGGATTGGAAGAGAAGCCAGGACTAGAACTGGCGCCCATATGGGATGCCAGCGCCGCAGGTGGAGGATCAGCCTACTGCGCTACAGCGCTGGCCCTGCTTGTTTGTGTTTTAACCCAGATTTCACCAAAGTGTGGGACAAAAAATATGTGAAAGCTATAATATAATAATAACCAATGCTTATATAGAACTTGTTAAGTGCGAGGCATTCTTATAAGCACTTTAAATGCTGGTTAATTCTTAGGTTCTCATGTTTTGATTGATGAAACAAGCACAGAGAGGGTTAGGAACTCGGACAGGGTTATTAATTGGTGCTCTGATGGACTGCATAAGCATGGTGATGTCAACAAGGAACTGCATACACAGTAGTGGTCATATAAGAGGGTGGTAGGTGATTGGTGCAGTGGTTGAGACACCCACGTCTCTTAATGAAGTGCCTTGGTTCGTGTCTTGGTTCTGCTCCTATTCCGGCTTCCTAATAATGCATACCCTGAGAGGCAGCAAGTGATGGTTCAGTTACTTGGGCGCTTGCCTTCCACGTGGGCAAGCTGGCTTCAACTTGGTCCAGCGCTGGCTCTTGCGGGCGTTTTGGGGAGTGAACCAACAATTGAAATACTTCGCCATGTTGTCTGTGTCTCTTGGCCTTTCAAAAGAAAAATAAATGATTATAATGGAGCTGGAAAAGTCCTGTTGCCTAGTGAATGCATAGCTTAACAAGAGACAAGATTGAGCGGTTGCTGTGGCACAGTGGGTTTAGCCACAGCTTGGGACACCCCGTCCCATATCTGGGTGCCTGGTTCCTGTCCCAGCTACTCTGCTTCCCTTATAGCTTCCTCCTAATGGACCTAGGAAGGCAGCGCATGATGACTCACGTACTTGAGTCCTTGCCACCAATGTGGAAGACCTAGGTGGAATTTCAGTCTCTTGGCTTCTGCCTGACCCTGGCTAATGTGGGCATTTCAAGGGTGAACCAGTTGATGTAAGATGTTTCTGTCTCTCCCTCTTTCTCTGTCATTCTGCTTTTCAAATCAAAACATAAATTAAAAAAAAAAAAAGGCAAGAGAAAAGGAAACTGCAGAAGCATTAAGTACCTCCAAGAAAATCCACAGGGAAGAATTTAGCAGAAGTTCTTGGAGACTTCAGCAAACTCTTCAGAAATTTGAAAACCTAAGACTCCAACTTCCAAAGATTTTCTTGAATAGAGAGGGATGTTCACAGTGTATTATTTGTTTACAAGCAGACCTGTAGTGAAAAAAAGCAAGCCACCATGGACATATGCGGCTTCAAAACATTCATGGAAAATGCATATTAAGAAAAAAAACTACATGGGTTTCAAAAATTTCTTGCACCAGAATTTTTTTTTAAAGATTTATTTATTATTTACTTGAAAGAGTTACACAGAGAGAGGAAGAAAGGCAGAGAGAAAGAGGTCTTCCATCCTCTGGTTCACTCCTCAGATGGCCGCAAAGGCTAGAGCTGCGCCGATCCCAAGTCAGGAGCCAGGAGCTTCTTCTGGGTCTCCCAACGTAGGTGCAGGGGCCCAAGTACTTGGGGCATCTTCCACTGCTTTCCCAGGCCATAGCAGAGAGCTGGATTGGAAGTGGAAGAACTGGATTGGAAGTGGAGCAGCTGGGACTAACCGGTGCCCATATGGAATGCCGGCACTGCAGGCGGTGGGTCTGCTCACTATGCCACAGCGCCGGCCCCCAGAATTTATTTTTTAATTTTATTATTCCGCAAACTTTTTTTTTTTTTAAAGATTTATTTATTTATTTGAAAGTCAGAGTCACACAGAGAGGAGAGAGAGAGAGAGAGGTCTTCCGTCCGCTGGTTTATTCCCCAATTGGCTGCGAGGGCCGGAGCTGTGCTGATCAGTAGCCAGGAGCTTCTTCCAGGTCTCCCACGTGGGTGCAGGGGCCCAAGGACTTGGGCCATCTTCTACTGCTATCCCATGCCATAGCAGAGAGCTAGATTGGAAGAGGAGCAGCCAGGTCTCGAACCGGCACCCATATGGGATGCCGGCACTTCAGGCCAGGGAATTAACCCACTGTGCCACAGCGCCGGCCCCTCCACAAACTTTTTGATGTACCCTCCTATTTCTGAAGAGTGAGACCTCCTCAAGAAGAGCCGCGGGGAGGTCCCTCAAGAAATACTCCCGAAGAAGTTGTTATAATGACAGATCCATCGGTGTTACTGCTTCTGAGACCTTCTAGTGGATCAAGATGTAGAGGTGGAAAGACTGTGAATTTTTTTTATATATTTATTTGTTTATTTGAAAGAGTTACAGAGAGGGAGAGACAGAGAGCTTCATCTGCTGATTCACTCTCCAAATGTCTGCAACAGTCAGGGCTAGGCCAGGCTGAAGCCAGCAACCTGGAACTCCATCTGGGTCTGCTATGTGGGTGGCAGGGGCCTGTGCATCTGGACCGTCTTCTGCTGCTTTCCCAGACACATTAGCTGGGAGCTGGATTGAAGGTTGAGCAGTTAGGACTCAAACCTTCACCCATATGGGACGCTGGCCCCCTATTTTTAAACACAAGAAACTCATTAAATGATGCAACTTTTTAAAATATTTTTTTTTTGACAGGCAGAGTGGACATTTTTAAAATATTTATTTGTTTATTTGAAAGGCAGAGTTACAGAGAGGGAGGGAGAGACAAAGAATCTTCTGCATTTGCTACTTTTTCCAAATGACTGCAACAAATAGAGCTGGGCCAGGTGGAAGCCAGAAACCTGGAACTCCATCTGGGTTTCCCATGTGGTTGCAGGGCCTCAAGTGCTTGCACCATATTCTACTAGTTTCCCAGGTGCATTCGTGGGTAGTTGGATCAGAAGTGGAGCAACCAGGATTCCAACCAGGGCTCACACGAGGTGCTGGCTTTGCAGGCAGTGGCTTAACCTGCCACCATAATGCTGACCCTGGAAGACACTGATCTTGATGATCCTGCCTAGACTAATGTTTGTGATGTCTTAGTTTTTAGCAAAGAAAAAAAAAAATTTTTAAGATTTATTTATTTGAAAGAGTTACACAGAGAGAAGGAGAGGCAGAGAGAGAGAGAGAGGTCTTCCATCTGCTGCTTCACTCCCCAATTGTCCACAATAGCTGGAGCTGCACCAATCCAAGTCAAGAGCCAGGAGCTTCTTCTGGGCCTCCCATGTGGGTGCAGGGCCATCTTCTACTACTTTCCCAGGCCATAGCAGAGAGCTGGATCGGAAGTGGAGCAGCCGGGACTTGAACTGGCACCCAAATGGGATGCCAGCACTGCAGGTGGCAGCTTTATATACTGTGCCACAGCACTGACCCCCAAAGAAAAATTTGAAAAGATGTTTGGAAAGAGAAAAAAGTGTGTAGAATAAAGATACAAAGGAAGATTTTGTACAACTGTTTGATGTATTTAGCTCTTACTGCAAAAGAGTAAAAATATTTGAAAGTTTATAAAGTAAAAAAGTTAGAGTAAGCCAAGATTAATTTATTGAAGAGAGGAAAAAACTGTAATGCTTATTGTGTAGCCTAAGTATAGTGTTTAGAAAATCTACCGTAATACTCAACAATTCTTAGGCCTTGGCATTCACTCACTGACTCACTCAAAGCAACTTGTAGTCCTGCAAACTCCATTCATGGTAAGTGCCTTATACAGCTGTACCTTTTTGTACTATTTGTATCCCATTTTTACTCTACCATTTCTGTAGATGCACAAATACCATAGTGTTAACAGTTGCATGCTGTATTCAGTTCAGCTACATGCTGTATAGGTTTGAATCCTAAGAATGCTAGCTGTGTCACATGTATTTAGGCCGTACCATCTGGTATTGTGTAAGTACATTCCATGATGATGGCACAACAGTGGTATATGCTAACATTCCTCAGGCCTTACTACTTTGTAAACAGCATGTAACTGAATGGAGGAGCCCTTAAGTATGGTTCTAACCGGAGTGTGGGCTATTAAGGGCTATGTTCTACCTCTGTAAAAGGAGGAGCCCTTTTCTGACTCTGAAATGCTATTAACAGTGTTGGGATTATGAGGCAGAATTTGTAGATAAGAGCAGGCAGTTTTGAGAGTGAGCCACTGAGGGTGAGAGTAAGGAAGATCTCTTGATAATATATTTCTTAAAAGATTTATTTATTTGAAAGGCAGATTTACAGAGAGCTAGAGTTAGAGGGAGAGAGAGAACTTCCATCCACTGGCTCATAACCCAAATGGCTGCAACAGCCCTAGCTGGGCCAATCCGAAGCCAGAAACCAGGAGCCAAGAGCTTCCTCCAGTCTCCTACATGGGAGGGGCCCAAAGACTTGGGCCATCTTCCACTGTTTCCCGGGTGCGTTGGCTAGGAGCTGAATCAGAAATGGATTAGCCAGGACTAGAACTGGGGCCTGTATGGGATGTCGGCATCACAGGCAGCAGCTTAACTTGTAACACCACAATGCTGGCCCTGGACCTATGTATCTTTTTTTTTTTTTTTTTTTAAGATTTTATTTATTTGGGAGGTAGAGTTACAGACAGTGAGAGGGAGAGACAAAGGTCTTCCATCTGCTGGCTCACTCCTCAAATGGCCACACTGGCTGGAACTGGACTCATCCGCAGCCAGGAGCCTCTTCCGGGTCTCCCATTTGGGTACAGGGGCCCAAGCACTTGGGCCATCCTCTGCTGCTTTCACAGGCCATAGCAGAGAGCTGGATTGGAAGAGGAGCAGCCAGGACTAGAACTGGCACCCATATGGGATGCCTTGCCACAGGAGAAAGATTAACCTAATATGCTACAGTGCCGGCCCTAGGCCTGTGTATTTTAATCTTTTCCTGGCTCTTGTCCCTACAGAGATAAGAATTCAAAGCAGAAGCATACATTGCACAAATGAGGGTGGGGTTTATTTTAAAGATTTATTTTTGTATTTGTCTATTTTCTTATTTGAAAGGCAGAGTTACCAAGAGGCAGAGGGTAAGATAATCTTCCATTCACTGGTTCACTCCTCAAATTGCCATAAATGGCTAGAGCTGGACCAGGCTGAAGCTAGGAGCCTGGAACTCCATTTGGGGCTCCCACTTGGGTGGCAGGGGCCCAAGAACTTGGGCCACCTTCTACTGCTTTCCCAAGCACCTTAGAAGGGACCTGGATTGGAAGTGGAACACCCAGGATTCAAATAATTGCGCATATGGGATGCCACCCACTGAGCCACAATGCCAGCCCCAGCAGGATTTATTTAAGAGAGAGAGAAGCTGAGCATAACATTCATATGTAAGTGTGGATCACCCCACATGGAGTGATACCCATCATGAGTGGGCCAGAGAGTTGCCTATGAGGAGAGAGAAGGTGACAAGGCCCTAGAAGGAGCCCCAAGCATGATCAAGACTAGAAAAGGCACCCCCGCACCGTGTGATAAATCTTTTTTTTTGAGATAGAGTGTGATGCCTGAATAGAGTTTAGTGTTTGTGAAACTCTCTGGGATTTTCATGGCCCCTTCATGTGGAATTTAATGTCAATACAGCCATCATGGCATCCTTTCCTTCCTGGTCCTGGATGAGACAAAGGTGCATCATTGGGAAGGTGGACATATTAAATTGACAGGTAAAGGGATACAGTTACAATGAAGGACTGGTAGAAATTCCAACTCACCTCTTCCTACCTAATCTTCCTGTCTGGTTCCCCAAATCATCATCTCCAAATTAATCTCTTTTATAGCTTCCCCTACCACTACCAATTGTGCTGCAGCACTGTTACCAAAACACACATCTGATCTTGTCACTCTACTGCTTAGCTTGGTAACCATCGACTCCTGAAATCATAATCTACAGGGTGCATTATCAAGGCCTTCTTACTCACTTTTCTGGTTTCATTCACTCAGTATTTTTGTACATATCCTGAATTCCATTCAGACTACTCCCTTTGTACTTAAGCATTCCTGGTGGAGAAAGTGACAAGTAATCCCTATGTGTTCCTGTGGAAATCTTTCCTGTTTTTCAAGATCCAATTTATTTATTAATTAAATTTATTATTTATTTAGAAGGCCAAGAGACAGAGGCAAATCTAGAGATATCTTTAATCTTTGGTTTACTCCTCAAAAGGCCACACCAACCAGGTCTAGGCCAGGCAGGAGCCAGGAGCCAGAACCCTGTCTGGGTCTCTCACATGATTGGCAGGGCTCAAGTCATTGGGCCACCCAATGATATGTGTGTGTGTATTCTGCTGCTTTCCCAGCTGCATTAGTGAGGAACTGGATCAGAAACAAAACATTCAGGACCACTAGAACCATCACTCTGATATGGGATGCCAGCAGAGGCCTAAACCAGTTGCACCACAGTGCTAAGGGTCCAAGGTCTAATTTTAAATGCTACCTCTTAGATGAACCTTTCCCAAATACTTTCAACCTTCCAAATTGGAAGTGAACCCCCCTTCTGAATTCTACAGCACTTTGTTCTTTGGTTTTTTTTTTTTTTTTTTTTTTTTTTTTTACAGGCAGAGTGGACAGTGAGAGAGAGAGACAGAGAGAAAGGTCTTCCTTTGCCGTTGGTTCACCCTCCAATGGCCGCCGCGGCCGGCGCGCTGCAGCCGGCGCACCACGCTGATCCGATGGCAGGAGCCAGGAGCCAGGTGCTTTTCCTGGTCTCCCATGGGGTGCAGGGCCCAAGCACCTGGGCCATCCTCCACTGCACTCCCTGGCCACAGCAGAGGGCTGGCCTGGAAGAGGGGCAACCGGGACAGAATCCGGCGCCCCGACCGGGACTAGAATCCTCCGCCGCAAGGCGGAGGATTAGCCTAGTGAGCCGCGGCGCCGGCAGTTTTTGTTTTTGTTTTTTTTAAGATCTATATGTTTATTTGAAAGAGTTTACAACAGAGGGAGAGAGAGAGGTCTTCCATCCACTGGTTCACTCCCCAGATGGCCACAAAGGCTAGAGCTGGGCTGATCTGAAGCCAGGAGCCTGAGCTTCTTCCAGGTCTCCTACGTGGGTGCAGGGGCCCAAGGACTTGGGCCATCTTCCAGTACTTTCCCAGGCCATAACTGAGAGCTGAGTTGGAAGTGGAGTAGCCGGGACTTGAACCGGCGTCTGTATGGGACACCAGCATTGCAGGCAGCGGTTTTACCTGTTATGCCACAGCGCTGGCCATATATATATATACATATATATATATATATATATATCTTCAAATGTTTAAAAAGAATGAAGACAAACATTTTTAAATGTCATGCTGGTTATACCTATTCAATAGGTATTATTTTAGGAATAATATAAAATTTGGAGTAAGGTCATAAAAGAGGGTAAATCTATATTTTAGGTAGTCTGTAGATAGCAAAAAGTTTGGGCTTACTTAGTCCTGATGTCATTACATTTTTTGTTTTATTGTAATGTGGCAGGTGAAATTCTGGTGTGAAGCTAAGTCCACCAGAGGCGTCACCTCTGCCATTTTCTTGTTCCTCCTGTACTTGCTTTACTCACATCTTTTTCATTCAGTTAAAAAAAATTTAAAAAAGATTTGTTTAGTTCCTTGAAAGCAGAAAGAGAGTTACCACCCACTTGTTCAATTACCAAATGTCCATAACAGCCAGGTCTTGAGCTAGACCTAAGCCAGGAGCCAGAAACTCCATACGGGTCTCCCATGTGGGTGGCAAGGACTCAGTATTTCATCTGCTGGTTCACTTCTCACATGCCTGCAACAGGCAGGTCTGGACTAGGAGGAAACCGGGAACTCCATCCTGGTCTCCCATGTCTTTGGCTGGGGCCTAAGTACCTGGGCCATCATCCAGTGCCTGCCCAGGCACAGTACCAGGGAGATGGGTTGGAAGTAGAACAGCTGAGACTCAAACTGTGTTTGCAGTGATGGCTTAACCTGCTGTACCACAATGCCAAACCCCCCCCCCCCCATTCAGTTTCTTGATAGGACTGTAAGGCACTTACCCATTTTGTTAGTGTTAATTTAGTTAAAACTAGATAGCTTATAAATCCACTTAGGTAGGCAGCAGGTGGTATGCAGCAGTATGGTGAATGTGAATGAACTATTATAATGTGCTATGCGTGGCTACTGCTGGGCGTAATTGCTAGCCATTCTTCAGGAAACTTGCTCTTCTGACCAACAGATAAAAGTTGCCATTATTAATAGGCTGGTAAGTAATTAAGTATTAATAAGGCAGCCTCTCACCCATTGATATGTGTGTGTGTATAAACAAACATTTTTCTGCCTACACTGCAGTTGATCTTTGCAGACCATATAAAATGATAAATATTTTGGGTAAGGCAGTCCAGAGAGCCATAGAAGCATTTAGTAAGGGGATCCATTCAACATTAGGGGAGTCAGGGAAGGTCTTCAAGCTGAGACTGACATGGATAGCTAGTTCTTCATGGGAAGATATGAGGGTAAAGATTGGTGGGGGTAGATCAGTTGGTAGCATAGGGGGTGACATTAGGACTTTATTGTGAGGATAGTAAACTGCCGTCTCAGAAGTAACATGATTGTGTGTGTGTGTGTGTGTGTGTGTATTACTGGGATTGCTCTGGGAAGAGTGAATTAGAATGCAATAAGATTCCAACTACACAGTTCTTTAAATAGTGTGGTAGTCCTAGCAAGAGATAATAATGGCTGTGACAGAGGTGGTAATAATACAGAAGAAAATTAGGAATTTGAATCAACAGGACTTGGTTGTTGATTTCATCTGGTAGTGAAGCTGGGGTGCGGGAGTGAGCATTGTTAGACATCCTACTTTGAGCAGCAGAATAGGAAGTTGATGCTGATAACTGAGATGAGTTTAAATGTGGACTTTTTTTTTTTTTAAGATTTTATTTATTTATTTGAAAGTTAGAGCTACAAACAGTGAGAAGGAGAGACAGAGAGAAAGGTCCTCTGTCCTGATTTACTCCCCAAATGGCCGCAACACCCAGAGCTGCACCAATCCAAAGCCAGGAGCCAGGAGCCTCCTCTGGTCTCCCACACAGGTGCAGGAGCCCAAGGACTTGGGCCATCTTCTGTTGCCTTCCCAGGCCACAGCAGAGAGCTGGGTTGGAAGAGGAGCAGCCGGGACTAGAACCGGTGCCTGTATGGGATGCCAACACTGCATGTGGAGGATTAACCCACTGCACCGGCCCCCCATACTTTTTTTTTCTTTTTAAGATTTATTTATTTGAAAGGCAGAGTTGCAAAGAGAGAGAGATCCTCCATCTGCTGGTTCACTCCCCAAATGGCCTCAATGGCCAGAGCTGGACTGGTCCCAAGCCAGGAGCCAGGACCTTCTCTGTGTCTCCCATGTGGTTGCAGGGGCCCAAGGACTTGGGCCATCTTTTGCTGCTTTCCCAGGCCATAGCAGGGAGCTGGATCCGAAATGGAGCAGCTGGGACTCCAGCTGCCCCATGGGATGTTGGCAGTGTAGACAGCAGCTTAACCTGCTGCGCCATGGTGCTGCACCATGAACTTTTTTAGACAGATTTGTATATGTGAAAGACAGAGTTAGAGAGAAGAGGAGTGACACAGAGAGATCTTCCCTCCAGTGATTCACTCTCCAAATGGCTGTAACAGCCAGGGTTGGGCCAGACCGAAGCCAAGAGCCAAGAACTTCTGGGTCTCCCACATGGGGACAGGGGCCCAAGGACTTCGGCTATCTTCTGTTTTCCCAGACCATTAGCAGAGAGCTGGATTAGAAGAGGAGCAGCCAGGACATGAAACCATATGGGATGCCAGTGCCGCAGGTGGAGGCTTAGCCTACCAAGCCACAGCACCGGCCCCTTACAGTATTAATTCTTGCAAGTCAGTGCCAATGTTGTTCATGTAATATTAAGGAATAAGATTTGATTAGGTAAGATTGAGCTTTGTAGATCCAATTTCACCTTTTTGAATACAATATATTTATGTAGCAAAACATTTGAGTATCTGCGGAATAAGGACTATAAATAGTCTCCTGTCAGTTTAGTTCCGGTTTTGCTGCTAAATATGTTTTGAGGCCATATTTACCTAAAACCTTCCTATTTTCACGGCTCTTTTGATTTTGGAATTGCAGATAAAGGTAGCGGATCATGACTTAAGAGAAATAGGTAGGTAGGTAGGTAGGTAGATAGATATGGTAAAAGTTAAGGAGAAAATAATTTTTTTTTTCTTTTTAAACATTGGAGGTACTTATGGGATATGATTGGAAGGAACTTCTCAGGTATTAGATGTGAACTAATAAGACATGACTAATTACTCACCTTGGAATGAAGTAAATGGGAGGCAATAGTTCCTCCCCTCCTCCGTCCCCCCCTTTTAAAATTTATTTATTTGAAAGACAGAGAAACTGAGATCTTGCATCCACTGGTTCACTCTCCAAATGGCTGCTTTGGCTGAGGCAGGCCAGGAACTCCATCTAGGTCTCCCTGGTGGGTGACGAAAGGCCCATGCATTTGGGCCATCTTCCCTACTTTTCCAGGCTTATTAGTTGGGAGCTGCATCTGAAGTGGAGCAGCTGAGATTAGAGCTGACGCTCTTATGGGATACCGGCATAGAACACTCATCCTGTTGTGTTGCAACACCAGCCCCTCATTGGTTCTTAGTCTAGTTTTTGAGAGAATAAAGAAAAAATAGAAGGATAAAGATTAAAAGAAACAAGTGTTAAAAGAAAGGAAAAGGAAAAGCCATTATTTAATAGAGAGCAATAAAATATAGTTCTCTTCTTTGACCCTTAGTTCCTGAAAATTGCCCCATGAGGAATAGATGCTATTCACTGTAGGAGCTGAAGAATGAAATGGAACTACCACTGATTCAGCGTTTAGGCCCTAGACATGCTGACAGTATCTTGTTAATCCTGCAGGCTGGGGCCAGTGCTGTGGCGTAGCAGATAAAGCTGCCGCCTGCAGTGCCGACATCCCATATGGACACTAGTTTGAGTCCCGGTTTCTCCACTTCTGATCCAGCTCTCGGCTATGGCGTGGGAGAGCAGTAGAGGATGGCCCAAGTCCTTAGGCCCCTGCACCCATGTGGGAGACCCAGAAGAAGCTCGTGGCTTCCGGCTTTAGATCAGCACAGCTCCAGCCATCGTGGCCAATTGGGGAGTGAACCAGCAGAGGGAAGACCTCTCTCTGCCTCTCCTTCTCTACGTAACTCTGACTTTCAAATAAAATAAATAATTCTTTTCTTTTTTTAAAAAAAATTTATTTGACAGGTAGAGTTAGACAGTGAGAGAGAGAGACAGAGAGAAAGGTCTTCCTTCCGTTGGTTCATTCCCCCAGTGGCCGCTATGGCCGGCGCTGCACCAATCCAAAGCCAGGAGCCAGGTGCTTCTTCCTGGTCTCCCATGCGGGTGCAGGGAACCAAGCATTTGGGCCATCCTCCACTGCCCTCCCAGGCCACAGCAGAGAGCTAGACTGGAAGAGGAGCAACCAGGACTAGAACCAGCGCCCATATGGGATGCCGGTGCCGCAGGCAGAGGATTAACCAAGTGAGCCACGGCACTGGCCCATTAAAATAAATAATTCTGTAAAAAAAAAAAAAATCCTACAGGGCCCTATAAAATTTATCATCCTTATTTTAGGAAGGCAGTAGTAAGAATCAACAATAGTGGGTAATTTGCCCATGGTCATGCAGTTGGGTTTAGAACCCAACTCAACCTGACACTAAAACAGTTCTCCTTCTATTGCATCGTATTGGGACAAATTGATAGAATTTGAGGGACAACATTGGATGTCTGTCAAAGGCATGTCTTCTGAAGGTGGAAAGAATTCCTCCCACTGTGAGCCTTGCCTCTCAAGTCAGACTTCTTTTTTTTCCCCCTTTCATGAAGTTATCTTTATATTCTATAAACTTTTCTTTTTTTGAATTTATTTATTTGAAAGGCAGAGTTACAGAGAGAGGGAGAGACAGAGACAGAGAGAGGTCTCCCAAACTCTGGTTCATTCCCCAAATGCTGGACCCGGACAAAGCTAGGAGTGTCTTCCAGGTCTCTCATGTGGGTGCAGGGGCCTAAGCACTTGGGCCCTCTTCTGCTGCCTTCCCAGGTGCATTAGCAGGGAGCTGGATCGGATGTGGAGCAGTTGGGACTCAAGCTGGTGCCCACATGGGATTCTGGCGTCATAGGCGTTGGCCTTACCCACTGTGCCACAGCACTGGGTCCCCAAAGCTCCTTCTTTTTGGTTTTCAATTTTTATTGATTTGAAAGGCAGAAAGAGATAGTCTATCCTCTGGTTCACTCCCTAAATGCCTACAATAATGAGATTTGGGCCAGGCTGAAGCCAGGAAACTGGAACTCAATTGGGATCTCACACACAAGTGGCAGGACCCAAGTACTTGAGCCATCATTGCTGCCTCCCAGGGTGTACAATAGCAAGAATCTGAATCAGAAGGAGCAGGGACTTGAATCCAGGTACTCTGATAATAAAATGTGGGCTAATCCCTGCACAAAATCCTCTTTGGTTCCCTCTTTTTCAATTAATATATATGTTTTTTCACTTGTCAGAAGAGCTTTTTTTTTAAAAAATTTTTTATTTATTATTTGAAAGGCAGAGTTATAGAGAGGCAGAGAGAGAGAGAGAGGTCTTCCATCTACTTGTTCGCTCCCCAAATGGCTGCAATGGCCAGAGCTGGGCTGATCTGAAGCCAAGAGCTAGGAGCTGCTTCTGGGTCTCCCACGCGGGTGCAGGGGCCCAAGGACTTGGCCATCTTCTGCTGCTTTTCCAGGCCATAGCAGAGAGCTGGATCAGAAGTGGAGCAGCTGGAACTCGAATTGGTGGCCATGTGGGATGCCAGCAGTACAGTCAGTGGCTTTACCCGCTACACCATAGCACTGACCCCCAGAAGGGCTTTTGGAAAGACCCTTTTTTGTATTACCAAGAGTTAAAATGAAGAGCTAATCAGAGGGGTTTGTGTAATTCAGCCTACAGACAATAAAGAACCTTCCCTGTCCAATGACTAGGAGCTGTGCTAGCAGTTTTCACACTTCTCAGAGGCATTTTGCTGGGTGGCCTTTGTTTTTATGCTTCTCTAACCGAACTGTTTTTGTTCTTCCAAATTGACCTTGGGCTTTCTCCTAGAACTGCTGAGCCTCCCCACTTTCACTACTTTCAGAAATATTAGCCATCTAGCCTTTTTTTTTTTTTTTTAAGATTTATTTATTTATTTGAAAGAGTTACACAGAGAGAGGAGAGGCAGAGAGAGAGAGAGAGAGAGGTGGTCTTTCCAGTGGTTCACTCCCCAACTAGCTGTAACGGCTGGAGCTGCACTGATCTGAAGTCAGGAGCAAGGAGCTTCCTCTGGGTCTCCCACACAGGTGCAATAGCCCAAGGACTTGGGCCACCCTCCACTGCTATCCCAGGCCACAGTAGAGCTGGATTGGAAGCAGAGCAGCCGGTTCTCGAACCAGCGCCCATATGGGATTGCAGCGCTTCAGGCCACGGTGTTAACCCGTTGCGCCACAGCGCTGGCCCCAGCCATCTAGCTTTTAAAGACCATTTCAGAGTTTAACACTCAGTAAAGATAGTCCTCACTACTACCTTCTGAACTCTGCACACTTAAATTAACTTTTTTGTTCTTAGTGTTATGAGACTAAGCTAAATTGTAAAGCTTCTTGAAGATCTTTATACAGTGCCAGCCTTGGAATACTATTTGTGTCAGTTTGGAGATAACCATCTGTGAAAGTGTGTGTGTGTGTGTTTATATTTTATATGTATATATACACATATATATCTTGATTTCTTGAACAGTGCAAGAGCTTAGAAGATATTCGGGAAATATTTTGGGGTTAACTTAAATGGAAGTTGAGCTCTTTTTTCCCTTACTTTAATTAATTTTCATCTTTATAGAACCTTATGATAGTGGCAGTGGAATGTCCCTAGCAATGTAAGAACAACCAGATTCTGCAATTTCCACAAGAAATAGTTGGAAAATTTCTTTGGTGGAAATTGTTTGGATTATGGCTGTCCTAGTTGTTTCCTATAACTCTATCTCTTACCTTCTTCCCATAGATCTGAACATTGTATTTACATATTCACAATAGAATTAGGATTAGAGCACTAGAGCTATCAGTTACCTGGCTCATTCCTTAGACCTTAAAATTTGAATATATAGTCATGTAGGAGATAGTTTGCCCTGGGTGGCTTTTAACTAAAACCACCTAATTTATGTATTTGGTTTTGTTTCCTAGAATGATTGTTGTTCAGCCCAGTCCTGTGAGGATGCTGCCAAAATATGAGCAGCCTTGTAATCTCATTCTGAACCGATCCAGTTGTTGAGGAGTCTCTTCCGTTGTCTGGTGATTGGCAGTTCTTACAGGCTTGCAGGTAATACCCTGAGAGCCTCATGCTGTCAGATGTGGTTCATACTGTTTTCTTGTTTGTAGTATTTCCTGATCGTGAAATTCTGGGACATTCTGGAAGTTTGAAAAGCCATTTCCAAACCTAATCCTACTTTACCAGCATAGCGTTTTACTATGTACAGAATCTTCTTTTATATAAAAAGCTCATGTATATTCTGATTTGATCTTACCATAACTCTGAAGTAGATAGGGGTGAGGGTAAGAAAATTGAGATACATATAAATGATAATCTCAGTTGCAGAATTATTAAGCAGCAAGACTAGGAATCAGATTGTCTATTTTTGTACCTTATTTCACCAATACCTCCCTGCTTCCAGTGTTCCTGTTGGTGATTCATCCAGCACAGCTGTCTTTGCTCAGCACTACATAGCTCTTTCTAATAGAAAACCCTTGAAGGTATTCTATGTCCAGTCACATAATGTTACTATTAAAAATTTCAGACTCTTTGCCAGACTTTAGGGACATCTATCCTAAAATATTATTTGACACTAAAAAAAAAAGTGAAGTACCTACACTGCAACATGGATAAACCTTAAAATTATTTATGCTAATTATAAGAAACCCATCGAAAAGGATCAGATATTGGGGCCAGCATTGTGACATAGTAGGTAAAGCCTCTGCTTGCAACACCAGCATTCCATATGGGTGCTGGTCCATGCCTGGAAAAGCAGCAGAAGATGGCCTAAGTGCTTGGGCCCCTGCCACCCACGTGCAAGACCCAGAAGAAGCTCTTGGCTCCTAGCTTTGGCCTGGCCCAGCTCTGGCCATTGCTGCCATGTGGAGAGTCAACCAGAAGGAAGAACATCTCTGTTTCTCTCCCCTTCTCTAACTCTTTCAAATAAATAAATATTTTTTTTTAAAAAAAAAGGTTCTATATTATATGATTCCATTTAGATGAAATGTCCAGAATAGGCAGATGTATACAGATGAAAAGTAGATTAATGATTACTTGCCAAATGGTGGGATTGAGGTTAACAGCTACAGAGTAGAGTTTGTTTTTAGTTTGGTGAAGATCTTTGGTGAAGACTATACTAAAAATCATTGAGTTGTACACTTTAAATGGATGAATTGTATAGTAGATGAAGTGGATCTTAAGCTGTCACAAAGAAAAAAATAGAATTTCCTCTTTATCAATAGGACAGTGAAAGTCCACTCAAAGAAGGTCATAATATAATTCAAATGCTATATAAATACTTGTTATACTGTATTATTTACAGAGTCATCTGTATGTTAATGAGAAGGAAAAAAGTCATGTAGACTTTTTTAGAGTAGACTCTTTGGTAAAGACAGTTTTTTCCTGAATATTTTTGATCTGTGGTTACTTGAAACTGCAGATACATTCCTGGGTGCAGACCTGAAAATCAGAAGTCCAACTGTATGGAAACCCCCCCCCCCCCGACAGGCAGAGTGGACAATGAGAGAGAGAGAGACAGAGAGAAAGGTCTCCAATGGCCACTGCGGCCGGCGCATCGCGCTGATCTGAAGCCAAGAACCAGGTGCTTCTCCTGGTCTCCCATGCGGGTGCAGGGCCCAAGGACTTGGGCCATCCTCCACTACACTCCCTGGCCACAGCAGAGAGCTGGCCTGGAAGAGGGGCAACCGGGACAGAATCCGGTGCCCCGACCGGGACAAGAACCTGGTGTGCCGGCGCCGCAAGGCGGAGGATTAGCCTATTGAGCCACAGCACCGGCCCCAACTGTATGTTTCATATCAGTGATGGTGTTTGAACATGGGTATAGGTCAAAGAAATAGAATCTTGAGTCAGAGAGACCAGACTAATTAAATTCATTCTGATTCAGCCTGTAAATTGTTTGCTAAAGTGCCAAGTTATATGGAATAAGCAGAAGACATCATAGTCTATTATTACCAGCCTCTCTAGTTCCAAAATCAAAACCTTAAGAGTAGACAGACCCTAGAGCCATAGGTATTTGTTCATTTCTGAAGCCAAGTTTCAGAAACACTTTGCTTTCCAAAATTATGTAAGTGTTCATATTGCTTTACTTTGGCTGCCTTAAAACTGACATGCCAGGATTCCACTCAATTTTAATAATTCATTTATTCTTTGGATTCTGTTTGTTGCATTAATCTGTATTTTCTTTTTTTAAAAGATTTATTTATTTGAAAGGCAGAGTTACAGAGAGGCAGAGAGAGAGAAAGAGATCTTCCATCCGCTTGTTTACTCCAAATGGCCTCAATGGCCAGAGCTGAGCTGATCTGAAGCCAGAAACCAGAAGCTTCTTCCAGGTATCCCATCCAGGTGCAAGGGCCCTAGCACTTGAGCCATCCTCTGCTGCTTTCCCAGGCCATAGCAGAGAGCTGGATCAAAGTAGAGCAGCTGGGACCCGAACTGGTGCCCATATGAGATGCTGGCACTGCAGGCACTGGCTTTACTCACTATGCCACAGCGCCAGGCCCATCAGGCTAATTTTTTTTTTTTTTTTGACAGGCAGAGTGGACAGTGGGAGAGAGAGACAGAGAGAAAGGTCTTCCTTTGCCGCTGGTTCACCCTCCAATGGCTGCCACGGCTGGTGCGCTGCGGCCAGCGCACCGCGCTGATCCGAAGACAGGAGCCAGGTGCTTCTCCTGGTCTCCCATGGGGTGCAGGGCCCAAGCACTTGGGCCATCTTCCACTGCACTCCCTGGCCAAAGCAGAGAGCTGGCCTGGAAGAGGGGCAACCGGGACAGAATCCGGCGCCCTGACCGGGACTAGAACCTGGTGTGCCGGCACCGCAAGGTGGAGGATTAGCCTATTGAGCTGCAGCGCCGGCTCGGCTAATTTTTAAGTTGATAATTTTGTATGGCTTGTGAATGATGTTATAAATATCTTGTTCAGGAGCTGGCATGGCGGCATGGTAGAAAAAGCCACTGCTTGCTATGCCTTGTCCTATATAGGTGCTGGTTCGTGTCCTGGCTGCTCTACTTCTTTTTTAAAAATTTATTTATTTTTTATTTGAAAGAGTTACAGAGAGAGAGGCAGAGACAGAGAGACAGATCTTTCATCCACTTGTTGACTCCCTAAATGGCAACAGTGGCTGGAGCAGGGCTGATCCGAAGCCAGGACCTTCTTCCAGGTCTCCCACATGAGTGCAGGGACCCAAACACTTGGGCCATCCTCTGATGCTTTTCCAAGTGCATTAGCAGCAGGGAGCTGGGTCGGAAGTAGAGCATATGGGACTCGAACCATTGCCCATATGGGATGCTGGCACTGCAGGTGGCAGCTTTACACACTGTCCACTGTGCTGGCTCCTCCTCCATTTCTGATCCTGCTCCCTGCTAATGGCCTGAGAAAAGCAGCAGCAGATGGCCCAAGTGTTTGGGCCGCTGTCACTCACATGGGAAACCCAGATGGAGCTCCTGGCTTCAGCCTGGGCTAGCCCTGGATGTTGGTAGCAATTTGAGTGAGTGAACCAGCAGACAGAAGATCTGTTTTCCCTCTCTTTCAAATAAATAAATATCCCTTTGGCTCTCAGCAGAAAAGTTTCCCATCCCTGGGTTAAAATGTTGGGTGGGGGCTGGCACTGTGGCATGGAAGGTTAAGACTCAGCCTGCAGTGCTGGCATCCATATGGATGCTGGTTCAAGTCCCAATTGCTCTACTTCCAGCTCCCTGCTAATAATGCTCCTTGGAAAGCAGCAGAGGAGACCCAACTATTTGGGCCCCTGCACCCACATGGAAGACCTGAAAGAATCTCCTGGCTCTGCTCCTGGCTTTGGCCTAACCCAGCCTTGGCCATTGCAGCCATTTGAGAAGAGAACCAGTGGATGGAAGACCTCTCTCTTCCCTTCTCTCTCTGTGTCTCTCTCTTTCAAATAAATAAATCTTAAAAAAAAAAAAATAATTTGGATGGAACAGATGAAAAGGCTATGTGTGGTACACTGGACTATAGACTCAAAGATAAATACAAGAGTTCTTGATCTCAAAGATGTAATGACCTAAAAGTAAAGGCAGTGTGGATGTGAACTAAAAGTGTTGGAGGTGATCAGTTGGAACTCATTTGGGATAACAGGTAAAATCAATTTACCTGATACTTTATCTTTGAGGAGGCATAGTTCGTAGATGATTCTAAGACCAGGTGAATTGTGATAGCATTGATTCTGAAAAAGTAAGCTAGATAGGAGGCAAGACACTGGTCTACTGGGAAGGTGAGGTGAAGATAGCCAGTAGGCAAGAGGTTGTGACAATAGGGACTGAGAACTTGGTATGGAAAGTGGAGGCAGAAGCTCAGTTCACCTAGAGTGTTAAGGGTTTGGAGGGTGGGGTTTCTTCTAAAGAGGAGCCAAGTTAGAATTTGGATACAAACTGACCTTTAGAGTTTGACTTTAGAAGAGGACCACAGTAAGAAACCTAAGAGTGGTTGAAAAGGTAAGAGAAGTGGGAAAGGTTGATGTTGTCAGAATCAAGTTTAGAATTTCAAGAGTTTCAAGAAATATAAAGAATACTAACAGGGTCACTGGCTTTAAAAATCTAAACTGTCTTTTTCTGAGGCATCTATGTCTTGTAGTTGTTTATATTGAGGCATTTTAATTTTCATATCAGTTCTGGAGGAAACCTTGTTTTCTGGGTTTCTAGTGAAAAACTGTTCTACAATCTGCTCTTGGAAGCTCTTAGGTTTTGGATTGAATAACTGGTAAATGCTACTGCTGTGGCTTAGGGTGGGGGAAGGATATTAGAAAATAAGTTTGGGGAGCCGGTGCTGTAGCGTAGTAGGTTAAGCTTCTACCTCTGGCTCCAGCATCCAATATGGGCACTGGTTCGAATTCTGGCTGATCCACTTCCAATCCAGCTCTGTGCTAATGGCCTGGGAAAGCAGTGGAGGATGGCCCAAGTGCTTGGGCCCCTGCACCCACATGGGAGATCCAGAAGAGGCTTCTGGCTCTTGGCTTTGGATTGGCCTAGCTCTGGCCATTGCAGCCATTTGGGGATGGAAGATCTCTCTCTCTCTCTCTCTCTCTCTCTCTTCTGTAACTCCGCCTCTCAAATAAATAAATCCTTAAAAAAAGAAATTAAGTTCCCTTTGGCTCTCCAATTAAACATGTCAAGTAGGTAGTTAGTTGACTCTGATGAGCTCAAAGGAGAGTGGTGGGTTGAAACTTAAGAGAGATTGGGAATGTGAATGCAATTGAGAGTGGTGCCAACAAAGCTGAGAAAGGATTAGCAACTTTTTTTTTTTTGGACAGGCAGAGTGGACAGTGAGAGAGAGAGAGACAGAGAGAAAGGTCTTCCTTTTCCGTTGGTTCACCCCCAATGGCTGCTGCGGCCGGCGCACCGCGCTGATCTGAAGCCAGTAGCCAGGTGCTTCTCCTGGTCTCCCATGCGGGTGCAGGGCCCAAGCACTTGGGCCGTCCTCCACTGCCTTCCCTGGCCACAGCAGAGAGCTGGCCTGGAAGAGGAGCAACTGGGACAGAATCCGGCACCCCAACCGGGACTAGAACCCGGTGTGCCGGCACCGCTGGTGGAGGATTAGCCAAGTGAGCTGCAATGCCGGCCAGGATTAGCAACTTTTTTAAGAGTTAAGAATATGACAGACATTTTTATTTGTTAGAGTTGACAATATGGATATTTTTGGTGGTGTTGCTAAAAGGAATTTTCATTGGAATGAAAAGAATGGAAATCAGGTTTGGCTAGGAGAATGAGCGTCACAGAGATTCAGTGTAGGGATTTGACAGTATTGGTAATTTCTGTTTTTTAAAGTTGGTCATTTTGTTGTGCTTTATATTCTCCCCATAAGATAGGTAGTATTCAGGAAATACATCACCAAAAAAAAGATGAAGAGCCCTGTGTTGTGGCACAGCAGGTTAAACTGCAGCTTGCGACTCCAGCATCCCATATCAGAGTGCTAGATAAAATCTTGGCTACCCAGCTGCTGATCCAGCTCCTTGCTGGTGCACCTGGGAAAGCAGTAGAAGATGGCTCAGAGTACTTGGACCCCTGCCACTCATCTGGAAGACCCTGAGGAGTTCCTGGCTTTGGGCTGGAGCTGTCCCAGGTGTTGCAGCCATGTGGGAGAAAGATTTCTTACTGTCTGTGTCTTGCTTTCTATCACCCTGCCTTTCAAATAAATAAAATAAAATTTTTTATTTGTTTTATGTATTTGAAAGTCAGAGTTCCAGAGGGAGGGAGAGAGAGAGATCTTCCATCTGCTGATGCACTTCCCAGATGGCCACAACATCTGGGGCTGGGCCATGCCAAAGCCAGGAGCTTCGTCTAGGTCTCCCATGTGGGTAGTGGGATGATCTTCTGCTGCTTTTCCCATTAGCAGGGAGCTGGATTGAAAGTGGAGGCCGGCGCCGTGGCTCACTAGGCTAATCCTCCACCTTGCAGCGCCGGCACACTGGGTTCTAGTCCCAGTCAGGGCGCCGGATTCTGTCCCGGTTGCCCCTCTTCCAGGCCAGCTCTCTGCTGTGGCCAGGGAGTGCAGTGGAGGATGGCCCAAGTCCTTGGGCCCTGCACCCCATGGGAGAGCATGACAAGTACCTGGCTCCTGCCATCGGATCAGCGCGGTGCGCCGGCCGCAGCGCACTGGCTGCAGCGGCCATTGGAGGGTGAACCAGCGGCAAAGGAAGACCTGTCGCTCTGTCTCTCTCTCTCTCTCTCTTTCCACTCTGCCTGTCAAAATAAATAAATAAATAAATAAAATAAAAAAATAAAGTGGAACAGCTGGGACATGAGCCAGCCCCAAATAAAATAAAGAATAAAATTAAGATGAATGGAGATGTATGGTTTATAGATCAGATATAGTGTGTGAGGGGGTGCATTTTATGTCCCTTTAAAAAAAAAAAGATTATTTATTTGAGAGAGTTACACAGAGAAAGGAAGAGTCAGAGAAAGAGATTTTGCATCTGCTGGTTCACTCCCCGAATGGCCACAATAGCCAGGCAGAAGCCAGGAGCCAGGAGCTTCTTCTGGGTCTCCCACATGGGAGGAGAGGCCCAAACACTTGGGCAATCTTCCATTGCTTTCCCAGGAGCATTACTGGGAAACTGGATCAGAAATGGAACATCCAGGACTTGAACCAGTGCCCATATGGGATGCTGGCGTTGCCCACGGCAACTTAGCCCATTAGGCTACAATGCAGGCTCCCATAACAGGTTATTTTTATCTCCATTATCTCTCCTTCTGGTGCCACTGAGTAATCTTTAATGTATTGGGATGAGTTGTAAAGTTTACTAACTATAGCATCCAACAGTTGGTCTGCCTGATTTAAAGTCTTAGTTCAGCCTTGTGCCAGGGTAGCTATGATAACATTTCATTAGAAAGCCTTTCTTTTTAAGTAGGAGTACTCATTCACCAAGACATGGATTGGATCATAATTAGAAAAGAGTGATGACTTCATGAAGAAAGTATAGGCAGGTTCCCCAGTGTCTTACATAGAGCTCTTTGGGGCTCTTCTAGGTAGACTCCTTTAAGTGATTGGTAATTTTGGTATACTTTTCAAAGTATAGACCATGGTGTGTCGGGATGGTCGAGCGGTCTAAAGCACCAGACTCAAAGTATAGACCATGAAAGTAAGTCTTCAGTTAGAAAAGTGCTAGAGTCAGTAGCTGTAAAGAACACCTTAAAAACACAGAGTGTGTTATTTCAATCTATACATACAAGGACTCTTCAAAAAATTCATGAAAAAATTCATTATTATAAGAAAGCTGTATCAAAATAAACATTTTCTTTTTTTAAGATTTATTTATTTATTTGAAAAACAAGGTTACAGAGAGAGCGGGAGAGATGGGATAGATCTTCCATCCGTTGGTTCATTCCCTAAATGGCTGCAACAGCTAGGACTGGGCCAGGCTGGAGCCAGGAACTTATCTATGTCTCAAGGGAGGCAGGAGCGTAAGTACTTGGGCCATCCTCTTTTGCTTTCTCAGGTACATTAACAGGAAGCTGGATTGAAAGTGGGGCAGTAAGAACCCATATGGGATGCCAGCATTGCAGACAGCAGATTAACCTGCTGTACCACAACACCAGCCCTCCATTTTCTCATTAGTTTTTGGAAGTATACTCATATTTGTGAGCTTGAAGGTGTAATGACATCATTCTTAACCGATACTCACAGTAGCTGGGTTATTTGTGAAATGTTTTTCTGAGAAAATGCATGTTAAAAATCTTAAGAATTGGCCGGCGCCGCGGCTCACTAGGCTAATCCTCCGCCTAGCAGCGCCGGCACACCGGGTTCTAGTCCCGGTCAGGGCGCCGGATTCTGTCCCGGTTGCCCCTCTTCCAGGCCAGCTCTCTGCTGTGGCCAGGGAGTGCAGTGGAGGATGGCCCAAGTCCTTGGGCCCTGCACCCCATGGAAGACCAGGAAAAGCACCTGGCTCCTGGCTCCTGGCTCCTGCCATCGGATCAGCGCGGTGCGCCGGCCGCAGCGTGCTGGCCGCGGCAGCCATTGGAGGGTGAACCAACGGCAAAGGAAGACCTTTCTCTCTGTCTCTCTCTCTCACTGTCCACTCTGCCTGTCAAAAAAAAAAAAAAAAAATCTTAAGAATTTCACATTTTTAAGACATACCGGTAATTAAATGGAGCACTATAGCAATTTGGGACTCATGTGTTACCTGTTCTCTGTTTTGTTTTGTTTTGTTTAGTTTGCTAGGGCTACCATAACAAAACACCACAGACTGGGTGCTTTATTTTCTCACAGTTCTGGGGCTGGAAGTCTAAGGTTAAGGTGTCAGCAGGGTTGGTTTCTTCTAAGACCTCTCTCCTTAGCCTCTGGGTAGCTGTCTGCATATTTACTTGGTGTTTTCCTTCATAAAGATAGTAGGTACTGGATTAGCAATGACCTCTGTAACCTTATTTGCCTCTTTAAGGGCTTTAATGAAAAGAATAATTACCTTCTGAGGTACTGGGGGTTAGGGCTTCATCGTATGAATTTAGCAAGACTACAGTAGCTCAGCCATTTCAGGGTCCATACCTATTTTGTCTTCTTGTTGCTACTCCCATGGTTCTAAAAGCTTAGAAAATGCTTGGCAGCATTAGATATGTATTCCATATATTCCCTAGAAATAAGAGGTATAACTTCAGTGACCTTTGATTGAGTTCCTTGACTAAGAAAACCCAAAGCTATCTAAGACAGAAAAGATTTTTGATGTGGATTTTCTAGATCCAACCCCAGCAAGTAAGGGATTGTACCATGGAAAAAGTCCCTGTACTGCTGGATCCATGAAAGATAACCCAGTCTTCTTTTGGTCGATTCCACATGTGCTTTTCTGCAGATGTTCCTTTCACACTCCCTCCCTTGCCTGCTTTTCCAGTGAGGTCATAAGCAAGTATTTGTGATAGTTTCTTGTCACCATGGTGACTAAATCACAGCCTGGTTTTCATTCCAACTTTGCTGTCAACTCTGCTCGAAGGTTGGGAAAGCCTCTGGGAGACTCCAGGTTCAGACTCATGAAAAACCACGTGTCAGGTACCAGGGTAGAGGCGTTCACAATGTTATTCATGAAAAATCATGCGTCAGGTAACAGGGTAGAGGCGTTCACAATGTTATGTTCAGGAATCTGTGCTCCGCCTGTTAGTCTCCAGGCACAAGGATAATCAGGACCTAAAGGATGGTCACTTGAATCCCTTGGCATTTATTTATTTCTTCCTTAAGCTGGGCCTCTTTTTTGAAATGCAGAGAGAGAAGTTCCATCTGCTGGTTCACTCCCCAAATGCCCACAACAGCCAGAGCTGGGCTGGACTGAAGGTCCATATGGGTCTCCCACATAGATAACAGGGAACCAAGCACATAAGCCATTGTCTGTTGCTTCCCAGAATACATTAGCAGGAAGCTGAATCAGAAACAGAGTACCTAGGACATAAACTGGCACTCTGATTTGGAATGTGGGCATTCCAAACAGGAGCTTAATCCACTTATCCCCCCCCCCCTATTTAAACAACAAATCCTCTTGATTTCCTCAGAGATGGATTCAGCCTGTTCTCTTTAACTTCAAGTTTTACTTTTCTTTCAACCTGATGCCCTTGTAGACTACTTTTCCTCCTTCACTCCTTCACTATGTGCTTTCTTGATCCATTTCCATTCCCAAAGTCAACGCCTGCTTGAAGAACCAGGCCAAATGTTATCTTTCAGAGATTACTTTTTTTTTTTTTTTTTTTTTTTTTTGACAGAGTGGACAGTGACAGAGAAAGACAGAGAGAAAGGTCTTCCTTTGCCGTTGGTTCACCCTCCAATGGCCGCCGCGGCCGGCGCGCTGTGGCCGGCGCACCGCGCTGATCCGATGGCAGGAGCCAGGAGCCAGGTGCTTCTCCTGGTCTCCCATGGGGTGCAGGGCCCAAGCACTTGGGCCATCCTCCACTGCACTCCCTGGCCACAGCAGAGAGCTGGCCTGGAAGAGGGGCAACCGGGACAGAATCCGGCGCCCCAACTGAGACTAGAACCTGGTGTGCCGGCGCCGCAAGGTGGAGGATTAGCCTAGTGAGCCGTGGCACCAGCCAGAGATTACTTTTCAAACTCTGTTGTCACAGTCACCCTTACACCTCCAGAAAAAGGCAGTATTAGTTTTCCCTTTCAGTGTATCTAAAAAACTTACTTTTCATCCGTTTTGCAATACTTTTATTCACTGTTTCAGATTACAGGTTGAGAGGACTGGAAATACTGATCAAGGGAGAACCAAGTTGGTGAGGCTTCAGGCCCTTCTCCCCATGCTTCAACACTGTCAGCATCACTTTTATCTGGTTTTACACATTGAGATTCTTTCGTTTTATAATTTGTAAATGTCTCTGTTTTTATTTATTTGAAAGACAGTGGAGACAGAGATCTTCCATCTAGTGGTTCACTCCCCAAATTCGCACAATAGCCAGGGCTGGGCCAGGCTAAATCCAGAAGCCAGGTGTCGCATCTGGTCTCCTTCATGGGTGGCAGGGACCCAACAACTTGAGCCATCATCTGCTCCTGCCTCCCATTATGCACATGAGCAGGAAGCTGGATCAGAAGCAGAGGTAGTACTGATCCCATGCCCTCTGATATGGGGTGAGAGTGTCCCAAAGTAGTGGCTTAAACCACTGCATCATAGTGCCCACCCCCACATTGGGATTCTATGACAAATTTTTTTTAATTTAAAAAATATATTTTTATTTATCTGAAAGGCAGAGAGACAAATCTCCAGTCTGCTGGTTCACACCCCAAATAACCACAACAACCAGGGCTGGGCAAGGCCACGGCTGGGAATTCACTGTTAGTGTCACATGTGAATGGCAGGGACCCAAATACTTGACCATTGCCTACTGCTTCCCAGGGTGCACATTATTAAGGAAAGATGGATCAGAGGTAGTACCTGGATTTGAACCTAGGCATCCCATCTGGCATCTTCACAAGTGACAAAGGCCCACTCTGAATCAGATTTAATTGAAAGAGGTGCACTGCAGTTAAAATTTTTTTTAAGGGCCGGCGCTGTGGCACAGCAGGTTAACACCCTGGCCTAAAGTGCCGGCATCCCATATGGCGCCAGTTTGAGACCCGGCTGCTCCACTTCCAATCCAGCTCTCTGCTGTGGCCTGGGAAAGCAGTGGAAGATGGCCCAAGTCGTTGGGCCCATGCACCTGCATGGGAGACCCGAAAGAAGTTCCTGGCTTCTGGCTTTGGATCGGCACAGCTCCAGCCGTTGCAGCCAACCATTGGATAGAAGTGAACCATTGGATAGAAGACTTCTCTCTCTGCTTCTCCTCTCTCTTTGTAATTCTGACTTTCAAATAAATAAATAAATCTTTAAAAAAATTTTTTTGGCCAGTGCCACGGCTCAATAGGCTAATCCTCCACCTGCGGTGCCAGCACACCGGGTTCTAGTCCCGGTTGGGGCACCGGATTCTGTCCTGGTTACTCCTCTTCCAGGCCAGCTCTCTGCTGTGGCCCGGGAGTGCAGTGGAGGATGGCCCAGGTCCTTGGGCCCTGCACCCGCATGGGAGACCAGGAGAAGCACCTGGCTCCTGGCTTCGGATCAGCACGGTGCACCAGCTGCAGCGCACCAGCCGCAGCAGCCATTGTGGGGTGAACCAATGGAAAAGGAAGACCTTTCTCTGTCCCTTACTGTCCACTCTGCCTGTCAAAAAAAATTTTTTTTGTTGTAGTGAAATTGACTACTTCAACCATTTTTAAAAATGTTTATTTTCATCTACTTGAGAGGTAGAGAGAGAGAAGTATCTTCTACCCAATGGTTCATTCCCTAAATGGCTACAACAGCTGGGACTGGGCTAGGAACTCAGAACTACATCTGGCTCTTCCATGTGAGTGGCAGAGACCAAAGCATTTGAGCCATCATCTATTGCCTCTTAGGATACATTAGCATGAAGCTGAATCAGAAGTGCAGAAGAGGCAGCTGGAATTAAAACTAGCACTCCAGTATGGACTGTGGGTGTCCCAAGCAGTGGCTTAATCTCCCATACCACAGTGACCACCCCTCAGCCATTTTTAAATGTACATGTATGATACAGGAATATTTGTAAAATTTACAAGTGCTATGTGGCCATTCCCACTAGTTATTTTCAAACTTTATCAAACCGTATAAATTCTGTACCATTAAGTGGTAATGCCCATTTCTCTTCTTTCTAGTGCCAAGTAATCTCAAATTTTAATTTCTGTTTTTAAATGAGTTTGACTCTTCTGAGTGCTTTATTATATGAAGTTCTATAATTTGTCCTTTTATGTCTTTTTTTAAAGATAAGTTTGCTTATTTATTTATTTATTTATTTGAAAGGCAGAGTTACACAGAGGCAGAGAGTAAGTCTTTCCATATGCTGGTTCAGTTCATTCGCTAAATGGCCACCACGGCTGGAGCTGGGCCAAACTGAAGCCAGGAGCTTCTTCTAGGTCTCCCACGCAGGCGCAGGGGCCCAAGGACTTGGGCCATCTTCCACTGCTTTCCCAGGCCATAGCAGAGAGAGGGATCAGAAGAAGAGCAGCCAGGACTCAAACCAGCGCCCGTATGGGATGATGGTACTGCAGGCGGTGGCTTTATCTGCTATACCACAGCACCGCCCTCCCCCGCTTTATGTCTTGCTTATTGTATTTGGTATACTGTCTTCAGAGTTCATCTGTGTATGTCAGACCTTCATTCTTCTGTCTAATACTCCATGAAATGGATATACTACATTTCATTTATCTGTTCATCTGTTGATGGATGTTGGGTTGTTACCACACTTGAATATTGGCTGTAAGTATGTATCGGCTTGAGTCCCTGTTTTTTGTTTTGTTATTCCATTCTAGTAGGTATGAAGTGGTTTCTTTTTGTGATTTTGATTTGCATTTCCCTAATAACTACTGATGTTGATCGCTTCTCAGCCTTTTGGGTAAGATCAAGTATAATGATGTTGAGGGGCTAGTGCTGTGGTATAGTGGGTAGAGCCTGCTGCTTGCAGTGCCGGCATCCTGTGTAGGTGCCAGTTCAAGTCCCGGCTTTTCCACTTCCAATCCAGCTCTCTACTGTGGCCTGGGAAAGCACTGGAAGATGGCCCGAGTCCTTGGGCCTCTGTACCCGCATAGGGGATATGGAGGAAGCTCCTGACTCCTGGCTTTGGATCGTTGCAGCTCTGGCCATTGTTGCCATTTGGGAAGTGAATCAGCAGATGGAAGACCTTTCTCTCTGCCTCTGCTTCTCTGTAGCTTTATCAGATAAATAAAGAAATCTTAAAAAATATTGTTGAATATATTTTTTTAATGTTTATTTGAAAAAGTCAGACAGAAAGGGAGAGAGAGAGAGATCTTCTGTCTGCTGGTTCACTCCCCAAATGTCTGTAATGGCCAGAACAATCATTTGGGGGGGGGGGTAAAGATTTTTTTAAAAAATTTCTTTCTTTATTTGAAAATCAGTTACAGAAAGGCAAAGGCAAAGAGAGAGAGAAGTCTTCCATTCACTACACTAGTTCATTCCCCAAATGGCCACAACGGCTGGAGCTGGGCCAGTCTGGAGCCAGGAGCCAGGAGCTTCTTCCAGGTGTCCCATGTGAGTGCAGGGGTCCAAGAATTTGGATCATCTTCCACTGCTTTCCCAGGCCAAAGCAGAGAGCTGGGACCCAAACCAGTGCCTATATGGGATGCTGGCACTGCAGCAAGGTACTTAATCAACAACACCACAGCACCAGCCCCAGGTAAAGATTTTTTTATTGGCACACATTGTGGTGTAGTGGGTTAAGCTGTTGCCTTCGATGCTGGCATCCATATGGGCGCCAATTCAAGTCCTGGCTGCTCTACTTTTGATCCAAGTCTCTAGTACCTGGCTTTAGCCTGACCCAGACCTGGTCATTGCAACCATTTGGAGAGTGAAAGATTTAATTTGCAAGGCGGAGTAACAGAGAGAGGGAGAGACAGACAGATCTTCCATCCACTGGTTCACTCCCTAAATATCCACAACAGGCTTGACTATGCCTGGAACTGCAGCCAAGTCGCTCATGTGGGTGACAGGAGCCCAGGCACTTGAACCATCCTCTGCTACTTTCCCAGGTGCATTACCAGGGAGCTGGCTTGGAAGTGAAGCTGCTAAGAAGGCCGGCACTGTGGTGAAGTGGGCTTAGCCACTGTCTGCAGTACCAGCATCCCATATGTGTACTGATTTATGTCCCAGCTGCTCCACTTCAATTCAGCTCTCTGCTAATGCACCTGGGAAAACAGTGGAGCATGGCCCAAGTGAATGGGCATCTGCTTCCACATCGGAGACCTGGAAGAAGCTCCTGGCTCCTGGCTTCAGCCTGCACCAGCAGTGGCTGTTGGCAGCCATCTAGGGAGTGGACCAGCATGTAGAAGATTCTCTCTCTCTCTCACTCTCTCACTCTCACTCTCACTCTCACTCTCACTCTCACTCTCACTCTCTCTCAACTCTTTCAAGATAATCAATTTTAAAAAGTAGGGCAGCTGAGACTTGAATCAGTGCTCTGATATAGGGTGCTGGCATCGTAAGCAGTGACTTAACCCACTGTGCTACAACATAGGACCCTTTGATATTTGAAATATTTTCATTGGGAATACAAGTCTAGTTTTAGAGATACTTTTTTCTTAGTAAATTAAGTAGGTTAATTTATTGCTTTCTATTTTGTATAGTTTCTGAAAAGTAAGGCTTTTTTTTAATCTTTCATATATATAGGTCTTTCTCTGGCTGCTTTTTAAGATTATCTCAGATTTTCAAGTTTTGTTTTTTTTGTTTTTTTTTTAAAGGCAGAGAGACAGAGAGATCTTCCTTCCGTCTATTGTTTTACTTAACCCAAATGCATGCTGCAACCATTTTTGGGCCAGGTGAAACCAGGAGCCTGGAGCTCAATACAGGTCTCCCAACTTCGGTGACAAGGACCCAAGTACTTGAACCATCACCTGCTACCTATAGGGTATGCATATACTAGAATCAAAAGCAGAACCAGGACTTGAGCCCAGGTATTCTGATGTATAGGCATCTTAAATGGAATTTAACCACTGCACTTAACCTTCTGCCCTGCACGTGCACGCTACACACACACACACACCCCGCTGCAGACATTTCCTTGAAATGCATGAAATGAGTCAGTTTTTGTTTTTTGGTTTTTGGTTTTTTGTTTTTGACAGGCAGAGTGGATAGTGAGAGAGAGAGACGGAGAGAAAGGTCTTCCTTTTGCTGTTAGTTCACCTTCCAGTGGCCACCACGGCTGGCGCGCTGCGGCCGGTGCACCGCGCTGATCCGAAGGCTGGAGCCAGGTGCTTCTCCTGGTCTCCCATGGGGTGCAGGGCCCAAGCACTTGGGCCATCCTCCTCTGCCTTCCCGGGCCACAACAGAGAGCTGGCCTGGAAGAGGAGCAACCAGGACAGAATCCGGCGCCCTGACTGGGACTAGAACCCAGTCTGCCGCTGCTGCTAGGTAGAGGATTAGCCTATTGAGCCGCTGCGCTGGCGAGTCAGTATTTTTTTTATAAGATTTTAGCTTTTGAGCAAAAATCAGAATTTCTCAGAACTTTTACTAGCATCGAGTCCTCAATAACTTCTGCATAGGTTTGTAATAGGAAAAATTTGGGAGGAAAGATCAGTAGAAAAATGGATAAATTATGTGTTCACACAGTAAAATAAACACGGGAAAAAGGAATGAGCTACAGCTACATGTAGAAGTGGGTGAATCTTGGAAACCTCAGAATAAATGCAGTCAAATACAATATGTAGAAATATATATGTGTGTGATTAATAGTTGTAAAAGCAAAGGTGACATCAGTTTAGCAGCTTTGTTTTGGTTTGAGTTCAGGTAGGGATTAGGAAGCCTGGGATAGGAGAAAAATCTACAACTGTATTAAGGTATGTCAGTGATACTTCAATTTTTAGATTCAATGATAGGTTTACAGATGTGTATTGTATAAGAATGCCACAAAAAGTTCATGGGAAATGGGTTTTTTGGCTCATGTGGGTTATTACTATTTCTAAAGATTTATTTTATTTGAAGAAAAATAATTATTTTATTGAAAGACAGTGTCATGGGGTAGAAGGAGATAGAGAGATCTTCCATCTGCTGATTCATTCCCCAGTGACTATAACAGCTGGGGCTGGGCCAGGCTGAAGCCAGGAGATTCTTCCAGGTCTCCCACGTGGGTGCAAGGGCCCAAGGACTTAGGCCATCTTCTAGGGCTTTTCCAGGCACATTAGCAGGGAGCTGGATTAGAAGCAGAGCAGCCCGGACTCAACCGATGCCCCTATGGGATTAGGCATTGTAGGCGGTGGCTTAACCTGTTAGGCTACGAAGTGGGCCTGCAAGAGTTATTAACCTGCCTCCTGGTATACTTGCATCTCCCATTAAAGTGCTGGTTCCAATCCTATCTACACTACTTCTGCTCCAGTTTCCTGCTATTGCATGCTGAGAGCTGGCAGACAATTGCTCACGTGCTTGGACCCTGCCACTTGGGTGGAAGACTTACCCATGGCTTTGGCCTGGCCCAGCTGTGGCTGTTGCAGGTGCTTGGAGAGTGAATCACAGATGGAAGAGTTCTGTTTCTCTGTTTCCCTCTCTCCCCATCACTCTTCCTTTCAAGTGGATGAAAATAAGTGAATATCTTTTAAAAGGTTTATGTAAAATGAAATTTAAAATAAGTTTATTTTGGTGTCAGAAAAACCTGAAATCCATATATTTTTCATAACATTTTCCATGAACATTTGAAAGACCTTTGAAATATTTTGCTTGGTAATTTGTATATGTTTCATCTTTTTGTTTTATCCTATTTATGTAGTAAATTGTAAAGTTTTAAAAATTTAAGATATTAATGGCATATGGATCATTAAAGAAAGATACATGATAGTCCACAGAATTGGTTATAGTAAGATATATTAAACCTGGGTAGGTTAAGTATATCTGAGTTTATTGGACAAGCCATGTAACTTCTCTGTCTTGTGCAACAGGGTTGATTTCAACTTAATAGCATTTACCATGTACCAACTATTGTTCTAAGAAATACTTCATATTTATTATCCTATTTAATCCTTCTACAGCTTGAGCATTCCCTAATCTGAAAATTCAAAACCTCAAATGCTCCAAAATCTGAAATTTTGAGCACCAACATGACAGAAGTAGAAAATTCCACACCTGACTTCATGTGATGGATCACAATCAAAATGCAGACACACTAAAAATACTATGTAAAATTACCTTCAGACTATGTGTGCAAGGTGTATATGAGACACAGTATATTTCATATTTAAATTTGGATCCCAACCCCAAGATAACTCATTATGTATGTACATATATGCTAAAATCTGACACACTGCTCTGTTCTCAAGCATTTCACATAAGAGGTGTTCACCCTGTAACAACTCTAACAAGTTAGAACTTTTAAGTCCTTTTGATGCTTAGGGGTTAGAGCAACTTGTTAAGGGTATCACAGCTAACAAGTATTAGGAACCAGGATAGGTGATGTTATGCCCGCAGTCCGTGGTCCCCCGAAAATCACACCACCAGAGACTGAAGTTGAAGCCAATAAGCAGGGTCGTTTTTATTACGAGTTCGAACCCGGGCCTCTCAGTGCCTCCAGGAGAGGAGGCCCCCCGAGAAGCCCCGAGCCCAATTCTTACAGAGCTTTTATTATCATGTCCAAGCAGGCTTTAGGGGAATGCTATAGATCAAGTTGACACTTCTGATAAGTCCCGAGACACCTGCCACCGACTCCAGGGTAGGGGCTGGTTGCTAGCTCAAGCTTTATACCTCCCTTTTACATTCCTGGACCTGGGTCAGGGTTGGGTCACATCTGGCCAGGTGGAGGGAAGGGGGAGTGTAATCAACTTAATGTAGTTACTGTATTACTTAGCTCAACATCTAACATAATACATATATAAAGTCAAAGACACTTAGCATTGCTTATTATTACTACTAGTTGCCTAATAAGCACTATTATAATGGATAATAAGGGCATAGTAAAAGCTGGTTGTGCAGGTGTCTTCTCAGTGAGTCTCACTCTAGCCTATACGTTTAACTACCATGCTTAAGCTAATTGCTGTAATAGCACTTATTTAACAAGCATATGTGATTAAATGAGACAGTGTGTGTTGGTATAGGTGCAGCACTAGAGGTGTCAGGTATAATTTAAAAAAAAAAAGATTATTTATTTGAAGTAGAGAGGATGATGTTCCATGTACTGGTTCACTTCCCAAATGTCCACAATAGCTGCAACTTGGCCAGGCTGAAGCCAGGAACCTAAAGTCCATCCTTCTCCTATGTGGGTGGCAGGGATCTGAGTACTGGAGCCATCATTTGCTGCCTCCTAGAATGCATTAACAGGGAACTGGATTGAAAGTGTCTTGATGGGTGGCACAGTGGGTTAAGGTTTCAACCTGCAGTGCTGGCATCCCATATAGGTGCCAGTTTAAGACCCAGCTGCTCCACTTCCTATCCAGCTCTCTGCTAATGTGCCTGGAAAAGCAGCAGAGGATGGCCCAAGTCCTTGGGCCCTTGCACCCAAATGGGACACATGGAAGAAGCTCCTAGCTCCTGGATTCAGATCAGCTCAGATCTAGCCATTGCAGCTGTTTGGGGAGTGAACCAGCAGGATGGAAGACCTCTCTCTGTCTCTACTTCTCTCTATAACTGCCTTTCAAATAAATAAATCTTAAAGAAAAAAAAAAAAAAAAGAAAAGAAAAGAAAGTGTCTTGAGAAGTGATACTGGGACTCAAGCCGTTACTGTTCTGTGGGCTGTGTGTGCCTCAAGTGGCAGTCTGGCCTGCTGCACTACAATGCCTGTCCCAGGTGTAGTTACTGAGATATTATGCTTCTTTAAGAAGCTGTGGTCCCCCTGGAGGAAGGTAGGGAGAGGGTGAATGGGTGGAGACAGAAAACCAATGATAAAGAAAAGTGTTTTCCTCTTGAGAGTCTTTGACAGTGTATTTTTCATCTTTCCTTCTTCTAGAGACCATGGCGAGCCCAGGGAAAGATAATTATCGAATGAAGAGCTATAAGAACAATGCCCTAAACCCTGAGGAAATGAGGCGAAGAAGAGAGGAGGAGGGCATTCAGCTGCGGAAGCAGAAGCGAGAGCAACAAGTAGGTTTAACAAAGTTTTCTTTAATGTACTCTTCAGAGAAATGATTCAGCCTCTATGGATGCCTTCTACCTTACAGTACACCTTTCTCTTGACTAGTTTGGTTACCTTGTGAGCCAATCATACAGATTCCTTTTTTGTTAAAAAATATTGAGTTGCCAGCACTGTGAAGTATCAGGTAAGGCCACCACCTGCAGTGCCAGCATCCCATGTGGGCGCCCGTTCAAGTCCCTGCTCTACTTCCAATCCAGCTCTGCTGTGGTCTGGGAAAGCAGTGGGAGATAGCCCAAATCTTTGGGGACTTGCACCCATGTGGGAGATCTGGAGGAAGCTCCTGACTCCTGCCTTTGCGTTAGTACAGCTCCAGCTGTTGCAACCATCTAGGGAGTGAACTCGTGGATAGAAGACCTCCCCCCCCCCCCCGCTGTAACTCCGCCTTTCAAATAAATACAGAAATCTTTTTTAAAAAAAAATTGAAAGCTTAAAAAAGGAAGGACTAATCCTTCCTTATCCCCTCTGTAATTTAGACCAACTAAGATGTCATTTATTTCTTGAATATAACAATCTAATTCAAACTGCTGGTACATTTTTTTATTCTTCACATTACAGTTAGTGTTAAGTCTGGCCTTCAAGGCCCAGCTCCAAATCTAGCCCTTTACGAGCCCATTCTGGGCTGCTTTGCTTCTACTTTATTGAGTCCTGTCCTTGTGAGTAGCATCCCTCAGTGCAGGTCATGCTAATGCCTCCCTAGCTGTACTTCCTTTCACCAAAGTGGTGCCCTGCTTACCTAGATTTAGTCACCTAACTTACTTTTGCCCACTCTCTTGGCCTACCAATATTCCTTTTCTTAAAAGCTTTTTAAACCCAGAATCTTTTATACAAAGGGCAAGAAATCTTTGAAGTTTCTATTTCTAATTACAAAAATAACTTTTTTTTTTTAAAGATTTATTTGTTTGTATTAAAGGCAGAGTTACAGAGAGAGAGAAGGAGAGACAGAGAAGTCTTCCATCCATTGGTTCATTCCCCAGATGGCTGCAATGACCAGGGCTGGGCTAGACTGAAGCCAGGAGCTAGAGCTTCATCTGGGTCTCCCACATGGGTTCAGAGATCCAAGAACTTGGCCATCTTCTGCTGCTTTCCCGCGAGCATTAACAGGGAGCTGAATTGAGGCCGGCTGCGGTTCACTAGGCTAATCCTCCACCTTGCGGCGCCGGCACACTGGATTCTAGCCCCAGTCAGTGCTCCGGATTCTGTCCCGGTTGCCCCTCTTCCAGGCCAGCTCTCTGCTGTGGCCCGGGAGTGCAGTGGAGGATGGCCCAGGTGCTAGGGCCCTGCACCCCATGGGAGACCAGGAAAAGCACCTGGCTCCTGGCTCCTGCCATCGGATCAGCGTGGTGCGCCGGCTGCAGCGCGCCAGCCGCGGCGGCCATTGGAGGGTGAACCAACGGCAAAGGAAGACCTTTCTCTCTGTCTTTCTCTCTCACTGTCCATTCTGCCTGTCAAAGGAAAAAACAACAACAACAACAACAACAACAAAACAGGGAGCTGGATTGGAAGTGGAATAACCAAGACTCGAACCAGGGCCCATATGGGATGCTGGTGCTACAGGCAGCAACTTAACCCGCTTTAAAAATGGCCTTTTAAAAAATGTGAGCAGTTAGATTTACTGTTGAAGTAAAACCCTTAAAAATCTTTCCATGTCATAATGTAAAGCTTATCATTTCCTTATCATTATGCCATAATTTAGCATTGGGTTGTTCTTGGTTTCTTGGTCTCAATGAATAGTCTTAATACTGTCTCTTCACTTTATTTACAGCTTTTTAAGCGGAGAAATGTGGAGCTGATTAATGAAGAAGCTGCCATGTTTGATAGTCTCCTCATGGACTCCTATGTGAGCTCTACCACTGGGGTAAGGCCCTCACGTGTGATTGAGGCAGGCCTGGGACATACCTGCTCCTGCAGAGCATAGATTGAGTACTTCACATCGCCTGGTAGCTTTGCCAGTAACTGGCGGATTCTTCTGTGAGCCCTTCTGTCATGGCAGGGAATCAATAAGGATTCTGAATCTGATTGAAGTACCTGAGAAAACCATTTAAGGGAACCCATCAGTTGCCTGAAAGATTAGGAATCCCTTTCCAACTTGAACAAATATTCAAACTTGATGCAGCCTGCTTCAGCTTTAAGCAAACTGCTTCTCCTGAGCCTCTCATGCCCTTCTGTTGAGCTCCAGTCTTAGAAAGCAGGATTATGTGTTAGCATCTGGCTCTAGTGTTGGATTGGGAAGGCCTAAACTTGTTTTATGTTCTAGGAGAGTGTAATCACAAGAGAGATGGTGGAAATGCTCTTTTCTGATGATTCTGACCTGCAGTTAGCAACCACACAGAAATTCCGGAAACTGCTCTCCAAAGGTACAAAGCCTGGTCCTTCTCATCGAGACCCTGTGTGATTTATAAAACCGCTTGTCTCTTTTCACTCACCTAATCAGCTGCTCTAGCTCTCACTCATTCAGCTTTAACCCTATTGGCCTTGGGTGATTGTCTCACCTTTATTCATGTGTTTATTTGAAAGGCAAACCGACTGACAAAGTTTTTCTTCTATCTTTGGGTTTGCTCCAACAGCTGCAAGAGCCAAGGCTGGGCCAGGCTGAAGCCAGAAGCCAGGAACTCCATCTGGGTCTCCCATGTGGGTGGAAGGGGCCCAGGCACTTGGACCTTCTTCTGTTGCCTTTTCAGCCACATTAGGAGGAACCTGGATTGGATGCAGAATGGCTGGGACTTGAACCAGTACACCAAAATGGGACAGTGGCATTGCAGGCAGCGCCTTGATTTGCTTTGCCACAACACTGGCCCCATGTTTTCACCTTTATACTGGATTTTCTCTCTTACTTCTTTGGCTCCCAAATATCTGTGCAGCATCTCCCTCAATTCTGTGATCAAATCCTACTTTTTTTTTTTTTTTTTTTTTTTTTTTTTTTTTTGAGGTTTATGTATTTATTTATTTGAGAGGCAGAGTGATAAACAAGGATAGACAGATCTTCCATCTACTGGTTCATTCCCCAAATTCCCAAAACAACTAAAGCTGGGCTAGACTGAAGCCTGGAGCCAGGAACTCTATGTGGGTCTCCTACATGGGTGGCAGGAACTCAACTGCTTGGGCCGTCATCTGCTACCTTGCAAGCTCATTAGCAGGAAGCTGGATTGGAAACTGAGGCAAGACTCAATGCCAAAACTTTAAAGTGGGATGAGGGCATCCCACATAGGAGCTTAACACACTCCATCACAACAGCCACCCCCTACCTATTCATCTTTGAACTGTATGATATAGTTGGACTACTTAAGGGTAAATCCAGTCCTAATTGAGTTATGTTTTCCTTTCCCTTACTGATAAACAAAGAATGGTAAGGGAGAGAGGATAGCCCAAGGGTTGAATGACACTGGTTTACATATTTCTCTTCTAAGGAAGATTAATTGTCGTTTCTTTGGAGGACTGTGTCATATAGTAGGCAAGAGGTGTTTTTCCCACCATACACCAAATTTTTATAGAACAACTGCCACATACCACAGTTCTAGCTCCTGAGGCTATAGTAAACCATACCAAAAGTCCTAGCCCTCATGAATGGAAAGTCTTTTTTTAATCTCTTTGTCTTTCATATAAATGAATCCTTAAAGAGAAACTGAGCAGGTATTGATAAACCACCTGAACAGAAGGGAGTTTGGGTATGTTTATAATGCTTGTTAGAAGTGTCTAGAAAGAAGCGTGAGCTGATACAAGTGAATAGATGTACCAAAGCCTCTCTTCAGTTTTTATCTCCTTCCATCTCCCTCTTGTAGAGCCTAGTCCTCCAATAGATGAAGTTATCAACACTCCAGGGGTAGTGGATCGGTTTGTGGAGTTTCTGAAGAGGAATGAAAATTGTACATTACAGGTGAGGCCCCAAGGGAAAGAGTTCCCAAATAAAGCCCTTTTCCAAGAAATTGGAATGGGGTATTTCTGCAGATATATCTCTCAGGAGATAGAAAAGTCAGATGAGGAAACATTTCAAGTAAGGCATCAGTTGCCTCAGAGATCTTGACATTATAAAGATATAAAGAAGAGAACAAAATCTCTTCCTTAAAACATTCTCAATAATAACTATGTAGAGTAATGCATTTGTTAATTGGCTAGATTTTTTAAAAATATTTTTATTTATTTTCTTGATAGGTAGAGTTACAGACAGAGGGAGAGACAAAAAGAAAGGTCTTCCATCTGCTGGTTCACTGCCCAAATGACCACAACGTCTGGAACTGGGCCAATCCAAAGCCAGGAGCTTTTTCCAGGTCTCCCAAGCAGGTGCAGAGGCCCAAACCATTAGGCCATCTGCTACTGCTTTCCTAGACCATAGCAGAGAGCTGGAGAACGGAAGAGGAGCAGCAGGGACTAGAACCAGTGCCCATATGGAATGCTGGTGCTGCAGGCAGATGCTTAGTCCACTACACCACAGTGCTGGCCCCGATTGGCTAGATTTAACAATTCCGCCGTCAGTATATATATTGAGTTATGTTTTCCTTTCCCTTACTGATAAAGAATGGTAAGGGAGAGAGGATAGCCCAAGGGGTGAATGACACCGGTTCCCTTCTAAGGAAGATTAATTGTCATTTCTTTGGAGGACTGTGTCATATAGTAGGCAAGAGGTATTTTTCCTACCATACACCAAATTCTTATATGGAAGGTTATCTGTCAGTTTTTATATATGGAAGGTTATCTGTCAATTTTTTTTTGAAAACTCAAAGGAAGATAAGAATATTGCAAACACACCATTCCATTACAAATCAGAGACTCTAATCTACTTCCAAGTCTTCTCATAGGTGGCTGTGACGCTCAGGAAATAAATAAATGACATGATGGGGATCCCGGGGATGCTGTTACAGTACAAAATTTGACCACGGAAGCACCATTCCACCTTCCCGTTGTCATATCACTGCCTCTTCTCACCATTTAAAAGAAGGGAGAGGAAAAGCTTATGTGTTTTGTTGTTTTGTTTTGTTTTTCATGGGCAAGAGGCTTACTGTTCTGAGCCAGCTAGTAAACATGGCTGCACACTGTGGAATGATCTCTCAATGGTGACTTAATCTACCTTTCAGTTTGAAGCTGCCTGGGCTCTGACAAACATTGCCTCTGGAACCTCCCAGCAAACCAAAATTGTCATTGAAGCAGGGGCCGTCCCCATTTTCATAGAGCTGCTTAACTCGGACTTTGAGGATGTACAAGAACAGGTAATACTGATTTGGCTTAGTTCTTCTTTTTAAGGATTTATTTATTTATTTGAGAGGCAGAGTTATAGACAGAACTGTCTTCCATCCACTGATTCACTCCCCAAGTGGCCACGGTGGCAGAGCTGGGCCAATCAGAAGCCAGGAGCCAGAAACTTCTTCCAGGACTCCTGCATGGGTGCAGGGTCCCAAACACTTGGGCCATCTTCCACTGGTTTCCCAGGCCATTAGCAGGGAGCTAGATAGGAAGTGAAACAGCTAGGACTTAACCTGCATTCATGAGATGCTGGTGCCACAGGCAGAGACTTAACCTACAGCGCCTTCCCCTTGGCTTGATTCTTGATGGTAGCTGCAGTATAATACCAACATTTGGTTTTAGTCCCAGTCTTGACACAGTGCTCTTAAAAACATTGGAATTTTCTGAGTTACAGGAATGTCTTTTGCTATTTATAGAGCCCTTTTAGAACACATCTGAGTCTGTATTAACAAAGTGACTCAGTTTGGGGAACCTCGGTAGCCTTTCAGTGGTTGGTCACCAGAAAAATACAAACATAGAATGTGGGAACTCCTGACTGCCTCCCAAGGAAGAGGAGGGATCTGGAGATTGGGTTATAAACTATTGAAGGTGAGAGCCTCTGGGTTAATGAGCGCATTGATGTACTGGGAAGGTGACAGATAACATGGAAGCTGTACACTACCCTCCTCACTTTATACCTTGTCTAATGTGTCTCTTTCATTTGGCTGTTCCACATACAAGTAGTGTTTTCTGAGTTCTCTGTAAGAATCCCCAAATTTCTTTCTAGTCAGTTAAAAGTTTAGGTAGTCTCTGGGACTTGTGATTGGTGTCTGAAGTGGAGGCACAGGTTACGTGGGAGTGATCTGTGGGTCCTTAATCTATGGGATCTGCTTCAACCTCGGGAGTGAGGGTCACATTTAAATTAAAGTATTGAACAAGCAGTCAGTGTCTGAGAATTGGTTGTTGGTATGGGAAAAACTACACACGTGCATTACGTGTCAGAAGTAGGGCGGGAAAGACACTGCACTACCATTTCCCAAAGATTATAGCAATAAAATACAACTTGCATTTCTCTCACTGGATTCTTGGTGATTGTATAGAAGTTGCGAGTCGAAATTACTACATTTACGAGTTGGTCCAAGGCAGCTTCAAGAGTGCAATTTACTGAACTCTGTCTGAGTGGATGGGAACGGGGAGCTCTTTGGCTTCTCAGTCTGTCATACAGCTGGCAGCCGCCTTCCTCACTGAACCAGGGACTCTGAGCATAGAGGTCCTTGAAGAGCAAATGCTCAGTAAGGACTTCAGCAGGGAGGTTACCTGAGCTTGGTTCGTGTGATTTGAGCCTTGACATGGCAGCCTGATGGGGACTCACTCTGTGGTTGTCTATAAAATACTTATGGAAGCCACAGGCGCTGAGGGATTGCTTCATCACTTCCTTTTCAGGCTGTCTGGGCACTGGGAAACATAGCTGGAGACAGCTCTGTTTGCCGGGATTACGTCTTGAACTGTTCCATCCTGAATCCTTTATTAACGTGAGTAATTACAGTCATTTTGTACCTGGGGCACCTGTAGGACGGCCATGTGGCAGGTCATTTGGGGATAGCTTACTTGATCCCTTAAGATGACAAATACAAAGTCTAAAAGTACTTTCCAATTGCTGAAGTAAAAACTAGGTATCTTTTTGAGTAAGAAAGATTGCATCTCAGATCTGTGCCAAGGGGAACCTTGTTCTTCATTTCAAGGCACTTTAGGTCCTCATGTTGGTCATATCAGCCTCCTTTTTGAGCCAAGGGAGAAAGGAAGACTAGTCTAGAAAGACCTAGCCTGTTCTGTAGAGTACATTCATTTCCTACGGGGTTTTGTGTAGGCATGTTGGATAGCTTTGTTACAAATCATAAGTTAAAGACCCTGTAAAGAATCATCTGGAGCCCTCCATCCCTTCCCCCAGCTACGTTTAACTAAAAATGTATGAACTGGTTTTTGTTTGTTTGTTTTTAGCTTTATTTATTTGAAAGGCAAAGTTATATAGAGAGAGGAGAGGCAGAGAAAGAAAGGTCTTCCATCCATTGGTTCACTCCCCAATTGGCTGCGACAGCCGGAGCTGTGCCAATTCGGAACCAGGAGCTTCTTCTGGGTCTCCCACATGGGTGCAGGGGCCCAAGGACTTGGGCCATCCTCCACTGCTTTCCCAAGCCACAGCAGAGAGCTGGATGGGAAGTGGAGTAGCCGGGTCTTGAACCAGCACCCATATGGGATGCTGGCGCTTCAGGCTAGGGTGTTAACCCCCTGCGCCACAGCGCCAGACCTGAACTGTTCTTGATAAGCTACAATCTTCTAGGCTACCTCTATCATTTCCTGAACCCTTCACAGAAAGGGTTAAAGACTAAATTCTGCAAAGCATAGCTAAAACTCTGCCACTGGACTTTCAGCTTTTGTTTCCAAAGAGAACACCTTTCCTTGTTTACAATTTTGGCCAGAGCTAGGGGGACAATATGTCCTACGTTAAAAGCTTTGCCACCTTACTCAGGTCTAGCTGTCTGTTTTGCCGCGTTGTCCATGATATTAACTACCACAGTTAGTCTGAATCCTCTCTGCAGATGTCAGTCTCCTGACCCAGACTTGCTCTGTTAGCTTGGGTCTACAGGTAGAAATGAATAAGCTGCTGGAGTCTCAGGGGCCTGATTGGATTTGCTCCTGGGGTTCGTTGGCAGTAGCCCTATTTGCCAGGGCATCAGGTTCAGGATCTGGCTTCTGTGTTTTCCTTCAGACTCCTTACCAAGTCCACACGACTGACAATGACACGGAATGCAGTCTGGGCTCTGTCAAACCTCTGCCGAGGGAAAAATCCACCCCCAGAGTTTGCAAAGGTGAGAGAACCTCCCAGGCCACAAGTTATAGCAGATTCCTTCATAGGGAGTTTTGAATTCTTCGGGGACACCCCTTAGACTAAATCTCAAATCTTGGGAAACTGAAAGAAGAAGCAGTTGTTGAAGCATACCTTGTATTCCTGAATGGTAAAGTAAACAGGTAGGCCTGAAGGCCTAATTGTGGTAAAAATGCACAGAGTGTAGAATTACTTGTTGGGGAGGGTTAGTGTCCTTCCCCCGTGAGTCCTTCTCTGCTTTCCACAGGTCTCCCCTTGTCTGCCTGTGCTGTCTCGCCTACTCTTCAGCAGTGACTCAGACTTACTGGCAGATGCCTGCTGGGCCCTCTCTTACCTGTCTGATGGCCCCAATGAGAAGATCCAGGCCGTCATAGACTCTGGAGTCTGCCGGAGATTGGTGGAGCTTCTGATGTGAGTAGACTCCATTAGAGGGCACAGAGTGTGTAGGCACCTCCGAGCTTGTGCTAAGGAGCTGCAGCAGCTCTTTGCTGTCCTGCCCAAAGGTTGGAGTCATGAGGGCACTTCAGCCCTGGTTGTCACTAGGACTGGATGTGGTGTGTGAACCACCCACTGATAAGATCTTCCTTCTCTGTAGGCACAATGATCACAAAGTGGCTTCACCTGCCTTGAGAGCTGTGGGTAACATTGTCACTGGGGATGACATCCAGACCCAGGTAAGGAGGAGGAGGGCGTAGGAGCTGCCTTCCGACAACACCCTTCCCTGCCAAGGGCTCTAGTCCTGATGGAAGGAAGCATGGTCCAAGAGAAAGCATGGGATTGAGTAAAACTATTTTAGCTCTGCCCCTGTCTGTGTGATCACAGGCAACTTGCTTCCTCCTTGTCTTCTATGAATTGGAAGAAAACTACACTTACTACCCGTGACTGTTAAGTGGTACAGAGTTCGTCATGTTCCCGCTGAGGAGTGAAAGCTGTGCAGCCCCACCCTTGCTTTCTACACCTTTAGGATTCCATTGGTATTACCTTATGTTGTTAAGCCCTCTTGTCAAAGTTCTGCTCAAAGGCTAGAGATCTGGGTATTCTTTTGAATCTTGAGCAGTCGACAGTTCTGTGGGAACTTGACCTGGTGAGCAGTCTTACTGAAGCCCACAGTCTCATTTTCTTGGTCATTTTTATGTGTGTGTGCTTGAACATCAAAGTGTATAGGTCATTGGCATTAAGTACATAAAAATAGTTATTCAGGGATGAACATTTGATACAGAGGTTAACACCCTGCATATCAAAGTACATGGGTTTGGATCCCAGGAAGATTATTATTTGAGCATCACTATCACCCAGCTACAGAACTTTTTTTTTTTAGGCAGAGAGAAGCACAGAGACAGGTAGTCAGAGAAATATTTGGGAGCTCACCCCCAGTCTCCCATTTGGGAGCTCACCCCAAGTCTCCCATTTGGGGACAGGACCCCATGATAAATCACTTGCCATTACCACTGCCCCCAGCGTTTATAGGAACAGGAAACGAGTCAGGAGCTAGAGTCGGGTGTCAAACCCTTGCACTCCAATATGAGATGCAGTGTCTTAACCACTAACACTGGCCCCACTGGCCCCCTTTAGAACTTTTTTTTTTTATCTTTTCAACACAATTTTATTTATCCTTAGTAGTCACTGAGTTGTTCCTCTTATCTATTGTGAATAATGCTACATTAGTTTACAAATATTTACTCAAGTCCCTGCTTTGACTTCTTGTGGGAATATACCCAAAAGTGGAATTACTGAGTAATATAGTAATTTAATGCTTAATTTTTTTGAGTGACCACCATATTGTATTGCACATCAGACACTTACAGTAATGTACCAGAATACAGTTTCTCCATATCCTCATAACTTTTGTAATTTTCTAGTTTTTGTTTTTTAAATTAGCTGTCCTATTTGATGTGAAGATACCCCACTAAGGTTTTGATTTGCATTTTCCTAATGACTAGTAATAGTGAGCATCTTCTTGTGTGCTTATTGACCATGTGTATAGCTCTTCTATATATCTTCTTTTGGGAAAATTTGTATTTAATTGCTTTGTTCTTTTTCTTTTTAATTACTTTATTTGAAAATTGGAAAAAGGAAAAGAGAGAGATTTTCATTCTCTAGTTCACTCCCTAAATAGCCACAATAGCCAGGACTGGGCCAGGTCAAAGCCAGGAGCCAGGAAATCAATCCAGGTTTCCTATGTGGGTGGTGGGGACCCAAATATTTGAACCATCACCACTGTCTCCCACGGTGTGGGTGTGCTGGATTGGGAGTATAGCTGGGACTCAAACTCAGGTAGCCCGATAATGGATGTTGGTGTCCTAAGTAGTGTCTTAAGTACTGTACCAAATGCCCTCCCCACTTGCTCATTTTTCAGTTGAGTTCTTTGGGGGAGGATTTTTTTTCTTCTTTTGTTGTAGGAATTCTTTAGAGAGAGATGTTATATTTCCCAAATGGATGTAAGAGCCAGGTATCTTGATACACTTGTTTTCGGTTTTGACTTAGTCCAATTTATCTAACTTTTTGTTTCCTGTGCTTTTGGTGTTCTAGGTCATTCTCAACTGTTCAGCCCTTCCTTGCCTCCTCCACCTACTGAGCAGCCCCAAGGAGTCAATCCGGAAGGAAGCTTGCTGGACCATTTCAAATATTACTGCTGGCAATAGGGCTCAAATACAGGTAGAATAGGCAGAGAAGTTGAGGGATATGGGCAAGCATGGAAACATGGGAGGTTGTGAGACATTTTCCAGAAAGAATATGTTTCTCCTTAAAAATTGGGGTTAGTGTGTGCTACTAGTGTGTTCTGAGATTCTCTGTAGCCAAAGTTGGGTTTCTCTATAGCCTGTTACTTGTGGGAACAATCAAGGAGAGCCCCAAGTAGAGGGAAGGATACGTGAGTCTCAGCTGATTTTGTGGCTGAATTAGCTTTCTCCTGAAGTAACTTTCTTCCTCCATCTCCTGCCCCCAATCTCTCTCAGGCTGTCATAGATGCAAATATCTTCCCTGTGTTGATTGAAATCCTTCAGAAAGCAGAGTTCCGAACAAGAAAAGAGGCTGCCTGGGCCATCACCAATGCCACATCAGGAGGAACCCCTGAGCAGATCAGGTATCACATTCTTTTTTTTTAATTTTATCTTTAAAGATATATTTATTTATTTGAAAGAGAGAGATTCCCATCTGCTGGATCAATCCCCAAATAGTGGTAATAACCAGGGCTGGGCCAGACCAAAGCCAGGAACTAAGAGCTTCATTTGGGTTTCCCACGTGGTTGTAGAGGTCCAGCTACTTGGGCCATCTTCCGCTGCTCTCCTGGGTGAACTAACAGAGAGCTGGATCAGACATGGAACAGCCAGGACTCCAACCGGCGCCCATAATGGGATGTTGCTGCTGCAGGTGGCTGTTTAACCCACTGTATCACAGCATCGGCCCCTACGACATTCCTTTCCCATTGTCTTGAATGAGATATGCCGTCTTTTGCTCCTAGTTTAAATATGACTTCCAAACTGCTTTTGCTGGGATAAGTCTACCTCTTAGTAATGGTTAAGCTGTATAGCAACACTGGATTCTGGAATAGATTCCTTTAGTCTATGATTTGTTGTACCTTATTTCCTTCCTGGAGCACAGAAATCTATGATGCAAGGGTCCATCTCCCTATCCTCTAGAGAACTGAAATCGTTGTGATTCTCAATTAGCCTTACAAAGGAAGGGGAACTTTGCTGTGTCTCAAAGCAGTTTCTTTGGGAAATCACTTTTGTGAATGACACCTGAGAGAAGTAAATAGCAAGCTGTTTTATGTGTGTGAACTTTTAGTTTCCATTCTCTGAGCCTTAGTAGGAGCAGTAGATAGTTAGATAAGTGTCTCTTCTGCCTGTAGCCTGCTAACAGTAGTATATAAAACCTTATATACAAAGGATTAAATGAGTAAAGCATTGAAGGATAAGTAGAGGACTGCAAAAGGCCTTTTAGATGAGACTAACAGAAGTAAAGGTACAAGAATGAGAAACCTGGAGACCTTTACAGGTTTGCCTAGAATAAGTGTTCTTAGAAGGGAACAGTGGGAAGCAGAGCCAGAAAAAGAGGTAAAAGCCACATTGTAGAAAGTCTGTTGTACCACAGGACTTGGACTTCAGGGAAATGGGAAGCCCGTGAAAACTTTTAAACAGGGAAATGCTGTGTTCAGAGTGGTAATGTTACAGCTGTGGTGACCTTAGCAACAAGGAAGAAGAATCTGGTAGTTTCCACATGTGAGATAAACTGGACCAGCAGAGAAGATGGAGAGATTGGGATAGGCAGTGGAGAGATTGGGATAGGCAGTGCATAGTTGTTTATCAAGTCTCAGTGAGAATTGATTGCTGGAAGTGTTGACATGTATAAGGGGACCCATAGGCCAAGGCACTTACCCTATATTAAATTATAACTTATGTGGTTTCTGGCCCCTAGATATCTGGTCTCATTGGGCTGCATCAAACCTCTGTGTGACTTGCTGACTGTGATGGATTCAAAGATTGTGCAAGTGGCCCTCAATGGACTGGAGAACATCCTACGGCTTGGAGAGCAGGAGGGCAAACGCAGCGGCTCAGGGGTCAATCCCTACTGTGGTCTCATTGAGGAAGCCTATGGTATGTGCCCTTTCTTCAGCCTCACCTATGCCTTGCGTATTTCAAGCCTTGGGACTTCAGGCCTCCGGAACAGTATGTGAGGTGGTGTGTGTGCAAGGAATGTGGGAAGCATCTCTAGTTTCCGTGAGACTTTTGTCTGTGTCTCTAAAATTAGTGAAGAACCCATCTCTAGCCAAATTCTACCATCCACAGGGTTTCGAGTGTTCCATGGGAATAGCTGGCCTGTAAGTAGCAAGGGTAGAGCTGAGATTTGGATTTGGGGTTGTCTTTTGAATCCAGGGTTTCATCCCACCCATTCCTTTTCCCTCTGAGGAACAATCAGTTCCCTTTCAGTTATGTTCTACCTGGTAAGTAGCTGTAGTACAGATACAAAGAATAAAACCCAGAACTGATCAGGATCAGGAGGGATGGGAGGAATGAGTTCCTATAAGAGTGCTAGACTGACTGACTCATCACTCATTTCATGAGAAGCTTACAATTTGCTGGCTCATGTAGCTTGTTTAAAGCAGAATCAGGACTAGAATTTCTCATTTGTAATTGACATTTTGATCTCTTTGGGGGTTCTGTAGCTTGGGTAAGAGATGTTGGCTGTCCTTTTTCAGGTCAAAAAGAGTGATCTGGTTATGTTACTTGTGTTTGTAAATACTAACATACCTCAAGGAAGGAAAAACAGGAAATGCCTCAGGGACCTGTAGGAAAGCACTCACACTGCACTCTCTCCCCTTTTTGTCACCATAGGCTTGGATAAAATTGAGTTTCTCCAGAGCCATGAGAACCAAGAGATCTACCAGAAGGCCTTCGACCTCATTGAGCACTATTTCGGCGTAGAAGACGATGATAGCAGCCTGGCTCCCCAAGTGGATGAAACGCAACAGCAGTTCATCTTCCAGCAGCCTGAGGCCCCCATGGAGGGCTTCCAGCTATAATGTCTGCCTCCGGGGAGGGGAAGGGCTGGGGAGCATCACCAATCAGCAGAAGAGCAGCCCTCTGGTGGGCAGGGAGCCAGCCCCCCACCTTCAGCCACCACACACCTCTGCTGTCCTGGAGACTGTGCTCTCGACCTGCTCCGCCCCTTCCCTGGAGGGAACACCCTCTGGACACACAGAACCATCTGAGGCTCACATTTGGGTTTTGTGACAAGAAGGGGACGTGTTGGGTTTTCTTCCTTACACTATATTTTGGCTGCACACATGTCTTTAACCCAGGAGCCCAGGGGTAGACAAAGGAGGACTGAGGTAATCAATTTGCACCTTTTTTTATTTTTGTTTTTTCTTTTTTTCTTTAATGGTGACTTCCTTCCCTTTTATCTTCCTTCATCCTTCCCAGTCGTCTGCCCTGATTGTGTAACTCTTATCTTGGGTACTTGAGCAGATGGAATATTCCAGAGGTGGGAGGTGGGAGGGCGGGGGAGGGGAGAAATCCAAACAAAGTGTTCTTGCTCAGACGGAATATTAATCTTGTATGCTTGGATTGAGTTATTTAATTTTTTTCTTTTGCACATTTTTTCTTGTATTAAGATTGCTCTTCCCAAGAGCCATGAGTTCCTCATTTTAGGAATCCCAGCTGCCAGCAATTTCTGGGACTAGAGGTTGATGGGGAGGCCACCATGAGACAGAGGCCTCCCCCTCCCTCTGACCCTTTGCCCAGACCTCTTTAGTTTGGGAGATCCCCCTCGCTCTCCTGGGGTCCCTGTCCCCATGGAGGGAGTGGAGGAGCACAGGCCTTTAGTCGGGGCTTCCCCATGTGTAGCTACTGATCCCATGTTTCCTATCCACCTTCCAAATGGTGCGACCCAACTTCATATGTTTACTTGAAAATTCCCCTCGGAGGAGAATGAACCTCCGAGGTGGCTGTATTTTCTCCTGAGCTCAAGACAGGGGGCTGCAGTCCCTCCTTCTCCTGAGGAGAAGGGCCTGCTCTGGTGACCTACAAGTTGCAGAGAGGAGGTTGGAGTGAGAGTGTCATGTATTGGGATAGTCAGGGATCCCTGCCTTTGGCCTTCCTTCTTCCTCTTCCATAGTTGGATCATGTATATTTTACTTCCAAAGGAGAGAATGTCAAAAAGTTCTGTATTTTTTTATATTCTATATATTAGGTAGGTCAATCTTAATTGGTCTCAAAAGGAAGAGCTGTCTATAATTTCTGTAATTAGGACACTGTGAGGAAGACCAACAAGGGATGTGGAAGCTCCCTCACTCAGGAGGCCTGAGCTTGGTCTTTTTCCTCTCTGCCTGGATTCTGGGCTGCCACCTGGGACCAACCCTCAGCTCTGGAACTTTATAAAGCAAGTCAGCTGGGTCTGATTGTACCTGTAGGGAGCGAGGTGGCCTCAGGGCCTCATGAAGTCTATCACTCTAGTCCCCATCCTGCCAGAGAGCCGTCTGCTTTCCCAAATCCAATCTCAAAGGCTGTTGTCCACATACATTATCCTGCATGGCTGCCTCTCCTATTATCACAGAAACCCAGCAGCCAGAATAACTTTGAGAGCTTTTGGTATTTTTCCTGTATGGGATCCTTGCATCTGGTTTGGGTTTTCCCTTCCTCATGATAATTAGAATCTAAATGCCTTTCTTTTTGAGTAAAGGTAGTGGAGTGATATTACAGCCAAGCTGTTGGGGTGTGGGGTAGAGGAAGTTGTGAGCTAAGTGTAGACCTGTTAGGGGCTAAAGGCATAGTCTGTGCCACCTCCCCGGTGTGATCAGTCAGGGGTGTCCTGTCCCAGGCTGTACTTTTCTTTCCCCCAGAAACAGTGTCATTCTTGCTCCCGCTCCTGTGCACTCCCTTGAGCTCAGGTGAAACCCATCCCCCTATGCTTAGATAAGATCTCAAGTTTCAAGGGCTTTGGTCTTGAATTTGCCCTCTCTTCCTAGTGTTGAGGTTTCAGTCCAAGCCATTTTCTGGGTAAAGGTGGTTTGGGGCGGGCAATTGCCAGTGAAAAATCCCACCAAATCGTGCTGCCTTGGTGAATCAGGTGCCATTCATTAGTGGGGGGGACTGCCAACCCCCAATCTTCCAGGAAACCAAGGGGCAGGAGCTTTCGCACTTGACCTACTGATCCACTACAGAATTATTCTACAGTTCAAATAAAAGCACCCCTGTCCCCACATCATCCTTGCCCAAAAGGAAGAGCAACTTGGAAGTGTCTACCTTGTACATTTCAGGCAACAGTTAAGTTCCTGACATTTAATTCTTAGTGTGAAACATACATCCTGTCTTACCAACTGCTCCTCCAAGATACACTTTGACTTCAGATCTGGGTCCTGTACCTGGAAGACTGTTAGTCACCTGGCTGCTGCTTAAAGCACGTTTTCTCTAAGGGCTTCAAAGGATAAATGCTACTGATGGCACAGTGTGGGGACATATTTCTCATTGGAGAAGGGCGGCCTTTAGGAGCTTCTCTTTGGGTCTTCTCTAGAGCATGTTTCCCTGTTATCTTCCTCAAACCGCTTTCGGTCCACAGATGAAGTTCCTGCAGCCCACAGTGAGTTCATCTTTTGTGTCTCCTCCTCTCCTTTGGCCATCTTAAGAAGAGCCAATCTTCATGAGCAGCTCCCTTCTGGAACCAGGTCCTGGGTTGAAAGCTTTGTGATGGGTTTCTGAGTGCTTACTGCCAGGACAGGGGCTTGCTGACCTGCTGCAGGGAATAGCCCAGGTCAAGGCATGTTTTGAGAATCCTCATTTCTTGGCCTGTGGCCCATTTATTCACTTAAGATTTCTGAAGGGGTAGCAGTATCTAGGCATTGCTGAAGAGGATAGCAGGCCTTTTTCTTAGCTAACATTTTCTAGTACTCTTGAACAGTGCCAGCTATTTATTGCCAGCCCCTATAGGCATCTTCTTGAGTCCCAACAGGGTTTCTGGTCCCAGAGACATACCTTCGTTTCCCAGCTATTCCCACTGAGTGACTGCCTGGCTTTGATGTTAGCTGCAGTCTTTTGGTAAAACCACATGGATTTCACCCTCAGGTGGCCAGCTGGTTACTTGGGTCAGTGGGCACAAATGACCGTTCCAAGGAGATATGTTGATGACCTCAGCTTTCTGGGACCTTTGGGATATTCCCCCTTACCTAGAATCCTTAGCTCTACCACACTGACTCTCTTTGCCCTGGAACCTGCTTTCCAGAATCCCTACACAGATTCTAACTGCTGTTGCATCTATTTGAGGGAAGGAAGAAGACTGTATTCCTCTCAAGCCAAACCAGTTAAAATGAAAACCATCTAGTGGGTTCAGCTCTATTTCTATTTTCTCATGTCTACCTGCTGTTTGTAGCAAAGCTTTTTCTAGCAAGCTAGTAGAGAAGAGGAAAGCCTCGCAATACTAACCTCCTCACCCCACGGGCCCCTCTCTGAAGGCCGCAGCTCTTGTTCAGGCTTCATCTCTTCTCCCCTAGACTCGGTGCAGCTTGGTATCCATCATCTTGGTTATTTCTCAGTGGATTCATCTTGTAGACTGATTCTGGGTTCTCAGTTGAAGGCAGGGATCAGTTTCTGTGGGTCCCTGCAGACATCCCTGGACCAGGAAGAAGGTTAGACTAGCTGGGATCCTCAGAAGTATGTGTATCTGTTTCCTGGCAGGTGGGGAAGGGCACAAGACTCAAACCACAGGAGGTGCTCATGACCAGCGACCACATTTTTCGGCAGTACTACCTGGCAGTGAGTGTGAGACACAGGTTGCTCAGAGTAGGTTTCTTCCTCAGCCATTTAGGTTTGTACTTTCTCGACCAACCTTGTCCAGCATTTTTTTCTGTGTTTTTAGGTTCCGTTTGTTAAGCCAGCAGGCTGAGAATTTGGCCCTGTAGTCATCCACGTGGTGGGTACTAGCTGTTCCTTAGCCAGGGCTTTGATGAGTGATTGAATTATCCCATTGTCCATCCTCTAGACCCACTCCCAAATAAAGACCATGGCAAGGGAAGAATTTGAGGTCAAAACCAACCTAATCTGTGAATTGAAGCTGTTTCTTTTCCTCTGAGAGGCCGTTAAACTTCGGTCTTGGGCTATGTGCAGGAGCAAAACTGGCTATGAGTTAGGAGAGGCAGTGTTAAATTTTGGGTCCAGAGCAACCTAAGGGAAAAAGGGTTGTGTACTGTGTCTTCAGCGGGTTAGGGCGTACCCAGCTGCTTCTGGCCTGCCTGATCCAGGGTCTCCACATTAGCTCATATCCGAACCCCTCTGCCAAATGCTAATCTGCTCTCCTAGTCGGTCCAGTTTGAGTCCTTGGGTTTCATAGGAGAGAACTATATGTCATGCCCTGGGAGCCAGGAAAGAAGTCAGAGCTCAGAATCCTCAGACTGGCTGGGGCCTGTTGCCTTCAGAGGACATCTTCCAGGAGTCCGCACCTATACCGAACCTTAGGCCATGGATTTGTGTACTGGCTTTTTTTAGCCAGCTTTTGTGAGAACTCCTTTAAGCTTTTAAGGGAAGGGGTGTGAGGTCCCAACTACCTAACAGACTGGATATTTCCCAAGAACAGCTTGGGTTTCCTGCTAAGGACCCTAGGAAGATAAATCCTTTTCTTTCTTTCTGAATTCATTTGCTTTTATTTTTCTAAGAACTATAAACTGGCTATTTTCCATGTTCTCAGGGCCCCTGGGTAGAGAGACAAAGCTTGATGATTTCAGAGCAGACATAGGCCAAGAAACCGTGGCATTGAGTGTGCTGAGTCCAGACAAATGATATTTATATACACATCCAAATTTGAAGAGAAAATGTATTTCTTTAGGTTTCAAACACTGTAATAGATGTAAAGCAAAAATAAAAACCTGTTGCAAAGTTCTGAATAGTCGTCTTTGGTTGGGGGCTGACAGACTTCAGTTTTTGGAAATGTATGAGAGGATATCGAAACTTGTAGCTTAACAATAGAAATAAGAACTAGATCAGTTCTTGCCATAAATGTTTTGTAAAATTGACTTTATTGAAATGTAGTTGACATACAGTGAATTGTGCATATTTTAAGTGTACAATTTTATAACGAGATATAATATGCACCCACAAAACCACCAAAATAAAGGTAGGAAACATAAATAAATCCATTGCCTCCACATGCGCCTTGGGGAGCCCTCTTTCCTGTCCCACCCCAGCAACCACTGATAAAGATTTTTTTGTTGTTATTATTTATTTGAAGGGCAGAGAGACAGATGTCCCATGGCTGACTCACTGCCTAAATGCCCACAACAGCCAGGGCTGGGCCAGGCCAGAGCCAGAGCCAGAAACTCAATCCAGGTCTCCCCATGGTGGCAGGAATCCAGCCACTTGAGCCATCACCTGCTGTCCCTGGGGAGCTGGAATTGGAACTGAAGTCCTTTGATTAAGCAATGTGCACATACCAAGTGGTGCCTTGATAATTATGCCAAATGGCTGCTCCAGGTGTGCCTAAAAGGTTTTGACCACTCCAGATTCAGCACCTCTTCACAATCCATTGAGTCTGCTGAGGTTAAATAGTTCACAGATAACACTTTCAGTTTAGGTCAATTCCTAAAGCAAAACTTAGGAATTTTTTGGAAAAGCAATCAAAAATTGAACCCACAAGGAAGGTTTTGGTTGGCAGTATAAAGTTTTAATTGGTTGCCAATATTTTTTTAAAAAAATGCACTTTTAAAATAACTACCTGGAACCATGAGGCCTGAGTTTCTGCTTGGCAATGGTCTGCAAGAGCTGCTCTCTAGTACACGCACCATCACTGCCAGTTACCCCCAAGTCTAGTAGGTGATTATAGCAAAGCAAAAGGTAACTTTTTTTAAAAGATTGATTTATTTGGAGCCGGCGCTGTGGTGCAGTGGGTTAATGCCCTGGCCTGAAGCTCCAGCATCCCATGTGGGCACCAGTTCGAGTCCTGGCTGCTCCACAATCTGATCCAGCTCTCTGCTGTGGCCTGGGAAAGCAATAGAGGATGGCCCAAGTCCTTGGGCTCCTTCACCCCTGTGGGAGACCCGGAGGAAGCTCCTGGCTCCTGGCTTTGGATCAGCACAGCTCCGGCCATTGTGGCCAATTGAGGAGTGAACAGAGAGAAAGGGAGGGAGTGAGGGAGGGAATGAGAGGCAGAGTTACAGATGAGAGAGGTCTTCATCTGCTGGTTCACTCCCCAAATGGTCACTACAGCTGGAGCTGGACCAATTCAAAGTCAGGAACCAGGAGGAGCTCCATCCAGGTCTCCTACATGGGTGCAGGGGCCCAGGCACTTGGGCCATCCACTGCTTTCCCAGGCTACTAGCAGAGGATTGGAAGAGGAGCAGTCCTGACAGACACACATGTGGGATGCTGGCAACGCAGGCAGAGGCTTAACCTTCTACACCACACCACTGACCCCAGCAAAAGGTAACTTAAATCCATATTTCTATCAAATGTTCTGATTCTTTGGCCTACTCATAATACCCAGCTGGCCCTTGTAAACTAGCATTGACCCTTCCTGCTGCAAGCTCCACCCCCATGCATACCTTTGCTTGGTTATTAAGTTCTTTATCTGCCTGGAACACTTCCTATGGAAATCCATCAAGGCTTGATTTATATGTTGCCTCAGGAAATTTCAAGGTTTTTTATTTATTTATTTATTTATTTATTTGAGAGTTAGAGAGGCAGAGGCAGAGAGAGAAGTCTTCCATCCGCTGGTTCACTCCCCAAATGGTCTCAACAGCCAGAGCTGGAGCTGATCTGGAGCCAGGAGTTTCTTCCGGGTCTCCCATGTGGGTGCAGGGGACCAAGGACTTGGGCCATCTTCTGCTTTCCCAGGCCATGGCAGAGAACTGGATCAGAAGTGGAGCGGTTGGGACTCATATCGGCGCCCATATGGGAAGCCAACACTGCAGGCAGTGACTTTATCCGCTGTGCCATAGCACTGGCCCCAATTTAAGATTTGGAAAGCAGAAATTTTCTGTATGCTGTGTCATTCCCCAAATGGCTACAATAGCTTAGGTGGGACCAGGTTGAAGTCATAAACCAAAAGCTCCATACAGGTCTCCCACATGGGTGGAAGGAGACCAAGCATTTAGGCCATCTTCAGTTGCTTTCCCAGGCGGATTACCAGGAAGCTGGATCAGAAGTGGAACAGTGAAGACTTCAACTGGCACTGCAATATATTTGATGCTGGCATCACAAGTGGCAGCTTCACCTGCTACACCAACCTGCTTTTCTATAGATAAAGCCTTGGGTTTCAAGAGACCTGGCTCCCAAACCTTTCTGAGCCTCAGGTTGTTGTTTAGATTTATTTCACAGGCAGAATTATACAGGAGAGATCAACGTCCCCCATCTGCAGGATGACTCCCCAAATGGCCACAACAGCTGGGGCACCCAGGTTTCCTATGTGTGTGATGTGGGTAAGGGAAGCATTAATTTTTTTATTCCATTAATCTTTTTTAAAGATTTATTTATTTGAAAGGCAGAGTTACACAGAGAGAGGAGAGGCGGGGGAGGGGGGTCTTCCATCCACTGGTTCACTCCCCAATTGGCCGCAACAGCTGGAGCTGCGCCCATCAGGAGCCAGGAGCTTCTTCCTGGTCTCCCACATGGGTGCAGGGGCCCAAGGACTTGAGCCATCTTCTGCTTTCCCAGGCCACAGCAGAGAGCTGGATCAGAAGTGGAGCAGCCGGGACTTAAACCGGCGCCCGTATGGGATGCCAGCGCTTCAGGTCAGGGCGTTAACCCGCTGCGCCACAGCACCTGCCTCCATTAATTTTCTTACTCATGCACAGATACACATTCCAAGTGCTGGCACAAATAAAGTGTACAAAGTGGTAACATTTATTTAAAAGGTGAGAAAGTGAACAGAGATGAGCATGGGTTGCGCCAGAGACACACCATCAGATTTACCTGACAGGAAAAGGGGTGGGGGAGGGGAGAGAGGGCACCTGGCAGTCCCTACAGCTGTGGTCTGTCGTGGAAGAGCCCCTCTCCCAGTTGTTGGTCTCCTTTGTGAGTTCCAGGTGATGCCTCTCCAGGCATGAAGCTACCTAGGAATTTCATGGCGCCCCCACAAATTCCACATGGAGCTCAATATCCGTATTTTCATGGTGTCTTTTTTTTTTTTTTTTTTTTTTTTTTACAGGCAGAGTGGACAATGAGAGAGAGAGACAGAGAGAAAGGTCTTCCTTTGCCGTTGGTTCACCCTCCAATGGCCCCCGCGGCCAGCGCGCTGTGGCCAGTGCACCGCGCTGTTCTGATGGCAGGAGCCAGGTGCTTTTCCTGGTCTCCCATGGGGTGCAGGGCCCAAGCACTTGGGCCATCCTCCACTGCACTCCCGGGCCACAGCAGAGAGCTGGCCTGGAAGAGGGGCAACCGGGACAGAATCCGGTGCCCCGACCGGGACTAGAACCCGGTGTGCCGGCGCCGCAAGGCGGAGGATTAGCCTAGTGAGCCTCGGCGCCGGCCCATGGTGTCTTCTTAGGTCCCGGATGAAACAGATGCATCCCAGGCAAGAGGGCATTTGACTGACAGGATAGGATTAACATGAGGGCTTCTGACTTCCAGCTCAGTCCTAAACTAACTTCTTATTTACCCCACATCAGGTGCAGAGGCCCAGCACTCAGGCCACGCTCCACTGTCTGAGCCTCATTCTGTCATGCTATCAGGCGACAGTGCCTTCAGTGTTGCCTGGTAAATCTACAAGTTACTACATCCTGTAGCCCCAGCCCGATGGTGGGCTTGGGGACTCGAGCATTTATCCAACGGTCATCGCAAAGCTCACTGACTTGGCAGCAAACAGTAAGTTCAGGACTCGGGACTAATCTGGTTAACACTAGGGAGCTGCAACAGTGGCAGAGCACTGGGAGGGTTTTGATGTGCTCTTTGAGATGGCTCTCAAGTTTGTTGTTTATTTTTGCCATAAGTGCACTTTGGAAGAAAAATAGCAAGCATCTGCAAAAACCTGAGAAACCCTGTGAATCATAAAAGTAGAGTTGGAGCAAAAAACCCAAGATTGGATGGAAGAGGCAAAAGCCAAACCACGTAGGCTCTTCAGATTCCAGGTGCAAAGAGTACTGGGTTTTATTCCAACGTCTATAAGCAGCGGTGATAAAGAATTGTGACCTCGGGGCTGGTGCCTGCAGTGCCGCCATCCCACATGGGCGCCAGTTCAAGACCTCCTAGCTGCTCCATTTCCAATCCAGCTCTCTGCTATGGCCTGGGGAGGCACTGGAGGATGGCCCAAGTCCTTGGCCTCCGCACCCAGTGGGAGACCTGGAAGAAGCTCCTAGCACCTGGCTCCTGGCTTCGGATCGGCGCAGCTCTGGCGGTTGCGGCCAATTGGGGAGTGACCCAGCGGATGGAAGACCTCTCTCTCTCTCTGCCTCTCCTCTCTGTGTAACTCTGCCTTTCAAATAAATAAATAAATCTTTTTAAAAAATTGTGATCCCACCTTTGGAGAAAAATCTGGCCTTTTCAGTTTTAGCCCTAGTACCACAAGGACTTTGTACAAAATGGGACGAAGAAGTTTCAGGAATGGGCCTGAGGTCAAACACCCCTGCAGGGACCCCTCTGCCCCTTCCTGCGGGACTGCCGAGCTTATTGGGGGGGGGGGGTAACTACCTTTCACAAGTTACCCGGGCTCTTGGAGAACGCCTGCAATGGTGATTATTTCTTCTGAGTAAAAGGCAGGGTAGCGGAGTAGTCAGGTTCTGAACCACTGCTCGAACCCAGCATCTGTGACCGTGGGCGAGCTGTCTAACGCGAGCCTTACAGCCCTCTTCCGTTAAATGGGAATGACAAATAGTACTTATCTCCAGCAGCTAGGAGGCCAGGGCTTTTAAGAGACCAGGGAAGCACACGGGGTGTGCTCAGAGAACCGCTACGGTCACTGAAAGCCTGCGTCAGAATAAGGAAATCGAGGCAGGGAGAGAAAAGAACGTCCAGTCGCGTGGCACCTAGGGATGAAGTCGGACCTGGAACACAGGCCTGCCTCCCAGCCCAGGCCTCTCCGGAGTCCCCGGACTGACGGAGTGTGGACCGAGGCACGCGGGCGCAGTGAGGCTGGGCCGCACAGGGCTTCTGCACGACACCGGCGAGGTTGACGTGGAGGTTTGCTCAGAACCACCGGCTCCCCAGCCCTCCGGAGTCCGCGGCTCTGAGGACGAGAGCATCCTGGGAGTTGTGTCGACCGATGCATGGTGGGACGTGTAGTCCGCTCCTGTCCCCGCCCTCCCGATGCACCCGCCTTGGAGGCCGCCTTCGCTCCCGGCTCCCGGCAAGCTCCGCGCCAGCGCCGGCTACTAATTGGCTGTGGCTCGGACAGGCGGCTCTGCCGGCAGCGGTTACCCAGGGTTTCCGGTGCGAGGCCAGCGCTGGGGACGCGGTCGCACGTCGCCCGTGAGGTGAGCCCAGCGGCGGGACGACGGACGGTGAGGGCCTGCAGACCTGGACACTTTCGGCCAGCGGGGAAATTGCTCCGATTTCTGCGCGTGGGCGGCGGCGGGGGTGGGGGGAGTCGGGGTGACGCTGTGCGCATGCGCGCGACTGGAGGGCGCGCGGGGCGTGGGTGGCTGCGTGCGCGCGGGCGCGGGAGCCCACGTGGGACCTGGGGCGCGGGGGGAGGGGTCGGAGTCGAGCGTCCCGCCACGTCAGTCTGCGGCCGGGAGCCAATCCCGCGCCGGGCCTGCCGTGAGGGGCCGTGTGGGGCCGGGAAGTGGCTTCGGGGGGAACAAGGAGGCCTCTCTCCTCACCCGCTCCAGGAGCAGCGCCCCGGAAACCCGCCGGGGTGCGCCAGGCCCCCTGACCGGCCGGACAGCGGGAGAACCGTTGGCTCCCTCCGTTGAAGGTGCGCCTGGGCTGTGATTTCTGATCCAGGCTGCGAAGAATTCTGTGGAAAATAGCAACTGTGTTTCTCAAGGATCCAATCCCAACCTAAGGTGGCAGCGCACAATGAAGAATCAAGACAAAAAGAACGGGGCTGCCAAACAGCCCAACCCCAAAAGCAGCCCGGGACAGCCGGAAGCAGGAGCGGAGGGAGCCCAGGGGCGGCCCGGCCGGCCGGCCCCCGCCCGAGAAGCCGAAGGTGCCAGCAGCCAGGCTCCCGGGAGGCCGGAGGGTGTGTGCCAGCTCTGCGTTTCCAGCCGCCTGGGGGAGGAGTTCGCGGCCCGGCCCAGGGAGGAGGCAGCGGGGATGTGGAGCATCCCAGGCTCTGGGGAGGGGAGGCCCTTGCAGGCTTCTCGCAGGTGGCCGGCACCTGAGGCCTCAGCCAGTGACGCCGGGTTCCATCCGAAGGACCTCGGTCACCAGTGTGGGTCACTGCCCTTGGTTCGTTGTCGAGGCATTTCTGGAGCTGCTTGCATAGCAAGCGGGGGCTTTTAGAGGGAGGGGAATGGACGAAACATTGAGTTGCCTGCCTCCTGCGACATGGCAGTCCCAGGTGCCGTACGTACTTATTTTATGCTTGAACAAACTGTATTGGGGAGGTTGCGAGAATTAAGTAAGCTGGGGCAACCTTAAACCTGAACCGGTGAGGCTTGCTGGGCTCACTATCCCAGGTGGTGGTCTAACCTTGCCGTCTGTCACTGCCTCTCGTCCTCTCCTGCCCTAGGGGCTCAAGCCAAAACTGCTCAGCCTGGGGCGCTCTGTGATGTCTCTGAGGAGCTGAGCCGCCAGTTGGAAGACATACTCAGTACATACTGTGTGGACAACAACCAGGGGGCCCCGGGTGAGGATGGGGTCCAGGGTGAGCCCCCTGAACCTGAAGATGCAGAGAAGTCTCGCGCCTATGTGGCAAGGAATGGGGAGCCGGAGCCGGGCACCCCAGTAGTCAATGGCGAGAAGGAGACCTCCAAGGCAGAGCCGGGCACGGAAGAGATCCGGACGAGCGATGAGGTCGGAGACCGAGACCACCGGAGGCCACAGGAAAAGAAGAAGGCCAAGGGTCTGGGTGAGCAGAGGGCAGCTGCGGGGGGCTGTGGGGAGGGCTTTGCACCTGACATTCCTTGGGCTGTGCAGCAGGGAGTCTCCCTGGTTGATTCAAAGCGCAGGGTATTCCAGCCACAGGCCGGAGTCGTTCAGGTTGGGAGCAAGTGAAATGGAGCCTGACCCCTCATGGACAAAGCGGAGAGGTTTGGATGGGCTCTGTACCTGCCCACACCGCTTCGTCCCTGCTGTGTGACCTTGGGCATGTCCTTTCCCCGCCCTGGGCAATAGTTTCCAGTTCTCTACAAGGAGAGGATTGGGCTAGGCCAAAGTTGCAAACGCAAACGTCTGTGTAAGCCAGGACCGAGGGAGGGCCTGCTTTCTGCCCAGGGTGGACTGCAGCCTTGTTCCTTGGGTGCTCTGCACTGTGCCTGCTGCCAGCTCGTCAGTTGAGAGCGTGTTGAACCTCAGACTGGGTGCAGCTGGAATTTTATTTTCTGTTAAGAAAAGCCAGAAATCAAGAGTCTGGTGAAATCTGTAGATTTCAGTAGTAGAAACCAAACAAAACCCATGCATGAGCCGGGTTTGGCCTGTGTGCCAGTGATTGGCATCTCTGTGCTGGTGTCTTCGGGCCTCCGCAGGCTGAGCAGCCTGGAGCCTGGTCAGCAGCCCCTGGGGAAAGGCCCCCCACTGGGCACAGGCAGTGGGGAAGTGGCAGAGACGGTTTTTTGACAGCAGAGTTCGTGTCTGTTAAGAATCTGGGTTAGATGACATTGGACTCATGTCCTAGTCCCTGTCTCGCCGCCCCTCCCCCGCCCCCAGCACTTGTCACCCTAATTGAAAGAGGAACTTTTTTAAAGAATCATGGGAACACACATTGAAGGTCTCTTCATTATAAGGTTCCCTGTTTGGCTGCCTCGTACACAGGGCTATAGATTTCGCACGGAGGCCAGGAGACCTTTTCGGATCCTGCTTCTCTGGGAAGGCCCCACTTTGCATTGAAACGGTAGCCCTGAATTTGCAGGTGGGATACCTTTTATCTGCTGGGAGGCAGACAAGCTTTTCTCCCACCAGTGGTGCCCCCCCCCCCCCGAAGGAATTCCAAGAGGTTTTGGTAAGCATCTGTGGGACACGTGCTGCGCTGGCTCTCTGGACAGCACTGAGGCCGCGGTGATAAGCAGGATTGAGTTGATCCCACCCCCATGGAGAAGCTGCTACAGCGGTGCAGGCAGGCAGTTGAACCAGCAAAATGTAAATAAAGATGGGGGAGGGCCGCCTTAAAGAGTCCGGAGCCGGCCGGGAGGGGCTGCCCTGGACGGGAGTGCGTGGAGTGCATGCCTTTGCTGCCTGTGCTTTGCAGGAAAGGAGATCACGCTGCTGATGCAGACACTGAACACGCTGAGCACCCCAGAGGAGAAGCTGGCGGCTCTGTGCAAGAAGTATGCGGAACTGGTCAGTCGCCCCCTGCCTTGGCACCCTCCCTGCCTCGGGAAAGCCGCAGGCCACCTGGCATGGGGGTGGGCATGCAGAGGAAGGTGGGGGGCTTAATTCATGTCCAACCTTTCTCCGAACCTTTTCTCCAAGTGTTAAACGGGCAGTCAGTTCCCAGCTGGCCTCTTCAGGACTGACAGTGAAAGAAAATCCGCACGTTCCTTGAACGAAATTTCTCAAATAATAGTTCCCCAGGTAGTAGAGCCCTAGTTCCTGGCCCAAGTCCCAGAAACCATGTGATCTTGCCCTGCGGACTTCTGTATGATCTCCCCAAAGTACCGAGGTACCCAACACTATTATCACACAGAACAAAATTAGCCCTGGCTGCTTGATCATTCTTTTTTAATTTTTTGCAAGGCAGAGCAACAGACAGGGAGAGACATCAGTTCATTCACTCTGCAGATGGCTGCAACAGCCAAGTCTGGGCCAGGCTGAAGCCAGGAGCCCAGAACTCCATGTGGTTCCCCCACACAGGCGACAGGGAGAGCTAAGCCAGGGACACTGACAAGGGAGCAGGTTGGGCTATCACCTGCTGCCTCCCAGCAGTGGCATCAGCTGGAAGCTGGATTGGAAGCAGAATAGCTGGGACTCAGATCAGCACTCCAATATGGGATGCAGGTGTTGCAAGCAGTGAACTGAACTTGCTGTGCCACAACGCTGGCCACTTTTTTAATGTTTGTTTATTTTTTCATCCACTTGGAAAGCAGAGAGAGAGGTCTTTGATTCCTTGGTTCCCTCCCACAGATTGCTACAACAGCCAGGGGAGGGCCAAGCTGAAGCCAGGACGCAGAACTCCTTCCAGGTCTCCCGGCACTTGAGCCACCTCCTAGGATGCACATTCGCAGGAAGCTCAATCAGAACTGGAGGAGCAGGGACCGGAACCAGGCGCCCCACTGTAGGGTGCAGGGTGTCCCATGGTTGCTTTATCGGCTGTGCCGCAGTGCCTGCCTTTGATAATCCTTCCTTGTGTCACAGGGCAGTTCTCATCACTGCCTCCCTTTTCCCCCGTGACGTTTGTCTCATGGCAGAAACCATAGGTGGTTCTCTGTGCTGCCCCACTTCTAGCCAGGAGCTTCTTTCGGGTCTCACACGTGGGTGCAGGGGCCCAAGGACTTGGGCCATCTTTTGCTTTCCCAGGCCATAGCAGCAAGCTGGATCAGAAGTAGAGCAGCCAGGTCTCGAACTGGTGCCCATATGGGATGCTGGCGCTTCACGCCAGGGCATTAACCTGCTGTGCCACAGCGTCGGCCCCCTCCCAGGTACATTAGCAAGGAGCTGGATCATAAAGTGGAGCAGCCAGGACTCAACCCAGCACCCATATGAGATGCCAGTACTGCAGGCTTGGGCTTTAACCCACTTTGCCACAGCACCGGCCCCCAGGGGGATTCTTACAAAGCTTAAATAATGAGGAGCTATAAGAAAGGTTAACCAGCCTTTCAGAATGACCGGGATCAGTTGCTGATGCACGAGCTGGCAAATGTGCTGAGTAGACAGGGGAGACAGGCCCCCCACACAAGGAAGGGCACAGCCTTGGTGTCAGCACTGCTCAGTTCACGTGACTGCAGACGAGGACGTGTGCTGGTAACCTGGGCCTCTGCTCCTCTGCTTTCTCCTGTTCCCAGAGAAGTAGGAAAGGTGGGCTGCCCTGGGGTGGGGAAGGTGTGAGGGGGAGGACAGTACAGTGGTGTGGAAAAGCAGTATGGCTAGCATGAGAAATGGGGCGGGGCTGCGGGGCAGTGGAGGGCGTCCTGAAATTGATGGTCTTGGATGTAAAGGGAGATTTTTCTAGCAGAATTGCTCTGGTGCTGATGCCAAGTCGGCAGGGAGTGCGTTACCAAGGTTGAGAAAGGGTTCTGAAGCAGCTCCCTGCTGATGTACCTGGGAAAGCAGCAGCAGATGGCCCAAGTCCTTGGATCCTTGCACCTATGTGGGAAAGCCGAATGGAGTGCCTGGCTTTGGCCTGGAACAGCCCTGACCATTATTAGCCATTTGGGGTGTGAGCTCGTAGATGGAAGATCTTTTTCTACCTGTCTCTGCCTCTCTCACTCTGCTTTTCAAATAAATAAAACAATCTTTAAAAAAAAAGAGGCCGGTGCCGCGGCTCACTAAGCTAATCCTCCGCCTGCGGTGCCGGCACCCCAGGTTCTAGTCCTGGTTGGGGCGCCGGATTCTGTCCTGGTTGCTCCTCTTCCAGTCCAGCTGTCTGCTGTGGCCCAGGAAGGCAGTGGAGGATGCCCAAGTGCTTGGGCCCTGCACCCGCATGGGAGACCAGGAGGAAGCACCTGGCTCCTGGCTTCGGATCGGCGCAGTGCGCCGGCCATAGCAACCATTTTGGGGGGTGAACCAACGGAAGGAAGACCTTTCTCTCTGTCTCTCTCTCTCACTGTCTAACTCTGCCTGTCAAAAAAAAAAAAAGAAAAAGAAAAAGAAACCTAAACTTTTAAATAAGCAGCTATTTAAAGGAGAGTTGAATGAGATTGAAAGGGTGGTTAGGTCAAAGAATCGGAGATCCCCCGGGGTAAGACTTTCTGGAAACCACAGATGCCAGTGGGAATTAGCCAGAGAGAGGTGGCAGTGGTCCTGGCTGGGCTCCCAGGAAGTGAGATGACAGACAGACACAGCTCCCTGTAAGGACAGAATCTAGAACTGCACTGTCTAGGGCTGTGGACGTTAGCTTCTCGACGGACTAATCTGAATGTGGATATACTGTAATGTAAGAGACACCGGATTGCAGAGACCTTTAAAGATTTATTTATTTACTTACTTGAAAGGCAGAGTTACACAGAGAGGAGGGGCAGAGAGAGAGAGGTCTTGCATCCACTGGTTCATTCCCCAGCTGGCTGCAACAGCCAGAGCTGTGCTGATCAGGAGCCAGGAGCTTCTTCCAGATCTCCCACATGAGTGCAGGGGCCCAAGGACTTGGGCCATCTTTACTGCTTTCCCAGGCCACAGCAGAGAGCTGGATCGCAAGTGAAGCAGCCAGGATGACTCCAGCTGTCATCCACATGGGATGCCGGCACTGCAGGTGGCGGCTTTACCCTCTACGCCACAACGCCAGCCCCACATCTCAGTTTTTCACCTTGATTCAGTGTTGAAGTGTCATATTCTGGGTATTGCATTAAATATATTTTAAAAGTTAATTTCACCTATTTACTTTTTTAGTGTGATGTGGCCACTGAATTACTTATGTTGGCTGCATTATACTCTGTAAAGGACTGGCTAGGATTGTGGAAGGGGAGTGGAGCTGGGGAGAGCGGTGGGTTATGGGAGAGATTCAGGATTGAGAGGCCTGGGGCTCAAGGATTGTCCATACGGAAATGGCCAAGAATGCTGGAAAGATGCTGGCATTGTCTTGCAGGAGTGATGAATACCTCCTGTCAGGAGGTCTGTTAATGGGCACACGACAGGGTGAGTGGGTGGTCTCATCCTACGGCTTGAGTGTCCAGAGTTGGGGCCCTGCAGTGGTCTGAGTGTCTTGAGCTGGGATCTGCTGCCTGAATGACCATGCTTGTCCGAGTGAGTGTCCATTTCTGCATCCCTGAGTTGGGGCCTCTGGAGATACAGGGAGGAGTGACTGTGAAGTAGGCAGTGCCTGAACTGCTGTTCCTGCAGCCAGGGTGGAGTCCACACAGGGCAGCGCAGGGGTGGAGCTCAGCTGTGCCCAGCAGACGCGGGAGCCATGCAGGGCCCCCACAGGTGCTCACCTGCCGTCCTGCCATAGCTCGAGGAGCACCGGAACTCGCAGAAGCAGATGAAGCTGCTGCAGAAGAAGCAGAGCCAGCTGGTGCAGGAGAAGGACCACCTGCGTGGCGAGCACAGCAAGGCCATCCTGGCCCGCAGCAAGCTCGAGAGCCTGTGCCGGGAGCTGCAGCGGCACAACCGCTCGCTCAAGGTAGGCCACGGACCACTCCGGTCTCCCCCACTTCCGCTTGTCTTTGGTAGCCTTTCCCCTACTTCTCCCAGTAATGCCCTGCCTTAGGACAGCTGGAACCGTTTCACATGTACTTATATTAAGGTAAAGGCCAAGCTGCTAAGAGAACCCACAATGCAGTGGCCTCAGTATACTAGGGGTGCGTCCCCCCACACTCCATTCTTTTTATCTATTCAAGAGGCAGAGAGAAAGAGGGAGCTGCCATCAACTGGTTCACTCTCCCAGATGCCTGCGACAGCCCAGGCTGGGCAAAGCCAGGAGCCCAGGATTCCAGCTGGGTCTCCTGTGGGGGTGGCAGGGACTCAGGTGTTTGGGCCATCACCCTGCCTCCCAGGGTGCACATTAGCAGGAAGCCGGAATGGAGAGTGGAGCCGGGACTTGAGCCCAGGTCTGACAGAATGCAGGGGTCCAAGCAGCATCCTAACTGCTGCACCAAATGCATCCCCTCATTCTTTTTACAGTGTCATGGTTTGGATACACTGCGTTTTGTCAGCGTACTGGTTAAGGTATTTTAGGGTTGTTTCCAATTTTTCACTGTTACATATAGAGCCACAGTGAGAATTCTTTTTATATGTGTGTCCCTGACCAGTTGTACAGAATTTATATGTAGGATGAATCTCAGAAGTGAAATGGCTGGATCAAAGAGTATGCAGATTTTAATAAATTTTTGCCAGATTGCCTTCCAATAAGGGGACACAGCCTTGCCAGTCATGGGTGGGACAGAATGTTAACAGCTTGGTCTCCAGGTCACAGGCAAGATAGAATACGGGTGCTGTGACACAGCAGGTTAAGTCGCTGCTTAGGATAACTGCATCCCGTATCATGGAGTGCTGGTTTGAGTCCCCGTGGCTCTGCTGATCCAGCGTCCGGCTTGTGTGTACTGAGAGGCAGCAAGTGATGGCTCAGTTCCTCAGGTCTTTGCCACCTGTGTGGGAGACTTGGAATTCTTGGCTGCTGGCTTTGGCCTGGCCCAGCCCTTGGCTGTGTGAACGTTTGGGGAGTGAACCAGCAGATGGAAGATCACTGTCTGTCTCTCTCTACCTTTCAAGTAGATGAAAACAAATAAGTAAACACTAAAAAGGAAATAAGAATTCTTAATCTGAAATTGGAAGAATTGGCTTCAGGAGATCCAGACTGCTTCAAAATGGCATTTACTTGTGTGCCTACATTTCTGGGGCTCTCACTTGATGTCGCCCGATGTAAAAAGGGGTCCTTTGGGAGCCCCCGCTGCACAACACCCTAGAGCCTGGCTCCTCGCTGTATGGGCAGAGTCCACATGTGGACTAGTCGGGAGCACTTTGCGAGGCTGGCTGGGGAGCAGTGGGTGATTGCGCTGGGGGCCGACTTCTCTGCCCAGGAAGAAGGTGTGCAGCGAGCCCGAGAGGAGGAGGAGAAGCGCAAGGAGGTGACGTCACACTTCCAGATGACGCTCAACGACATTCAGCTGCAGATGGAGCAGCACAACGAGCGCAACTCCAAGCTGCGCCAGGAGAACATGGAGCTGGCCGAGCGGCTCAAGAAGCTGATTGAGCAGTACGAGCTGCGAGAAGAGGTGAGGCTGCCCTGGGCAGCGGCCGGCGCGGGCGACCGAGCTCCCGGGGCGTGCCAGGCGCCAGGACCGCCCTCAGGCTTCAGGGCACTCCGCCTTCTCCCTCGGGAGGAGAGCAGTGTCGTTCCTCCTGAGGGGGGGCGAGGTGTCGGGAGGAGACTCGCTGGCAGCCACTGAGCCCCAGGCCCGCGGTGCCTGACCCAAACAACCGGAATGAGAGCTGCCCAGGTGTTAGAGTGGACGTGTACCCGTGCTCCCAGCAGAGCCTCGGAGCAGCCCCTCCGAGTCAGACACGTACGGTCCATGCTTGACACTTGCGCGTGCTCACTAGACTAGAAATAGCTTGAGGGTGGTGCAGGTCAGGTTTGGCTCCCGGCTTATGCCCATTTCAGTTTTCAGAACTTCGCAGAATTTGGAATTACAGGGTAGAGCCTGTACTCGGGGTCATGAAGGACTCCAGGGTCCACTGATTGATACCCTGCTGCTCTGCCACTCCTGCCACTTAAAGGGGCAGATGTTGGCTGCTCTCGAATCTTTGGGTCCCCGATGCCAGTCGCTCAGCAGTTCTGGGTCACTGGTTCCTCGAGAGAAAGGAGACACGCTGCCCCCTCACAGGTCTGGCAGCGTGTGTGCTCTGGGTGTGCCCTCTTGGGCCCCACAGACCCGAGTGGCAAACGTGTGCGGGGCCGGGAGGGCACTTCCCTAATCCACTCCTTCCCTTCCTGCGCTTCGTCCTCTGGGTAAGGCTGCTTGTGACACATTTGTTTTGAGAACTCGGTCTGAGTCTTGTCGGCCAGCACCGAGACATAGAGGCTTCCTGGGCCACCAGAGTGGTGACTTGAAGAGTGAGGGCCCTCTCCCCCAGCCTCCTGAGGCAAGGACGTGGTGCTGCCTGTGGAGGAGCAGTACGGGCCTACCAGGGCTTGCTGCTGCTGCTTTACAACCCTCCCATGACGGATTCAGATGCCCCCTTTCTGTCTGAACCTGAGATCACAGGTGACCGGGACTCCCGTGTTTTTACCTGGCCCTGTCTTCGAAGCACCTTCCTTTTGCCATCCAAAAGTAAATCAGATTCTTGCATCCCTTATTCCAGTAAGTCGTGAGGTTTCATCTCTGAAGTGGCACTGGAGTCCCTCACCTTCCCGGCCCTCTCACTGGTCCAGGGCGCCAGGCCCTTCCAGCGGTCACAACAGCCATTCCTGGGGCTGCAGGTGTACAGACTTTGCTTAGAGGCTTGGCCGCCTCTGCCCCCTGAGCCAGGATGTTGTGTTCAGAGGTGTCATCGTTGTCCTACCTTCGCGCTTTTGTTAGGGAGTCAGGGAGCACAAAACTGAGGGCTGCCGGCCACGTAGAGTGACGAGCTGTGGGGCCAGAGGTAGGAGTGCATTTACCACGTGGCGCTCCGGGTGCTGATTCCCTCCATAAACTCCTGTTTCCACCCCCGTCAGACTCTGGACGAGGAATGAGGTGAAAGGAGTTGGAGCCCACGGCCTGTGGTGTACGTGGGGATCCAGCATGTCAGATTGAGCTGGGAGGCTGGGCCAGCTGTTCTGGCCTCTGCGGATGGCGCCTCAAGAGAAAGGGGGGGAGCCGGCGCCGCGGCTCACTAGGCTAATCCTCCGCCTAGCGGCGCCGGCACACCGGGTTCTAGTCCCGGTCGGGGCGCCGGATTCTGTCCCGGTTGCCCCTCTTCCAGGCCAGCCCTCTGCTGTGGCCAGGGAGTGCAGTGGAGGATGGCCCAGGTGCTTGGGCCCTGCACCCCATGGGAGACCAGGAAAAGCACCTGGCTCCTGGCTCCTGCCATCGGATCGGCGCGGTGCGCCGGCCGCAGCGCGCCGGCCGCGGCGGCCATTGGAGGGTGAACCAACGGCAAAGGAAGACCTTTCTCTCTGTCTCTCTCTCTCACTGTCCACTCTGCCTGTCAAAAATAAAAAAAAAAAAAAAAAAAAAAAAAAGAGAGAGAGAGAAAGGGGGGTGCTGACGAGCCCGCCTCTCCGCTGTCTTTGCTGCAGCACATCGACAAAGTCTTCAAACACAAGGATCTGCAGCAGCAGCTGGTGGACGCCAAGCTCCAGCAGGCCCAGGAGATGCTGAAGGAGGCAGAGGAGCGGCACCAGCGGGAGAAGGACTTTGTGAGGCCCGGGCCCCGGGGCTGCGGCGGGAGGGCAGGAGGTGGGCTGGGCTCTGCTTTGGCTCAGAGTCAAGTCTGTGTGGATGGGGAGAGGTGGCTGCCTGGCCAGACCAGGCACTGCTTCCTTAGACATCAGTCAGAGGAAGCCTCGGTGGGTCCAATGCTTGTGGCTTAAAAAGGCCAAACACAGCCCCTGGGGGCTTCTGACAGGGTCTGGGCTCCTGTCTTGGAAATAGCTCCTGAAGGAGGCCGTGGAGTCCCAGAGGATGTGCGAGCTGATGAAGCAACAGGAGACCCACCTGAAGCAGCAGGTGAGACCATGAACCTGACCCTGGGCCACAGGGTCAGGACCCCTCACTGGGTCCCTTCCTGGGGGGATGAAATGGGGCCCTCATTCTAGGCCTGGCCCTGCCCATCTGATCTGTGACCTTGGTGAGTCTGTTCTCTCTGGACCTGCCCAGCACCTGGGACCAGGTGGTGAGATGAGCCCAGGGGTCTTTCTGCTGTGCTCAGAGGCGGAGTGTTTGATTTTGAGGAGATGGGGACAGAATGGTTTTCTTTCTTTCTTTCTTTCTTTTTTTGTTTTTTGTTTTTTGTTTTTGTTTTTTGACAGACAGAGTGGACAGTGAGAGAGAGAGACAGAGAGAAAGGTCTTCCTTTTGCTGTTGGTTCACCCTCCAATGGCTGCCACAGCCGGTGCACTGCACTGATCCGATGGCAGGAGCCAGGTGCTTCCTCCTGGTCTCCCATGCGGGTGCAGGGCCCAAGAACTTGGGCCATCCTCCACTGCCTTCCCGGGCCACAGCAGAGAGCTGGTCTGGAAGAGGGGCAACCGGGACTCAAACCCGGTGTGCCAGCGCTGCTAGGCGGAGGATTAGCCTATTGAGCCGCGGCACTGGCCTAGAATGGTTGTTTCTTATCACACAAATTTTACTTGATTCTGGAAGAAAAATTTGAAAATAAATAGACAAGCAAAACATGTCACCTTAAATTCTGCTTCCCAGGCTTAGCATTTTGGCTTATATCTTTCCAGATATATAGTTCTGGTTTAGTTGTAAGGGAAAATGGATCTCAGTAGAATTGTTGGGTCGTAGTGCCCAGGAGGTCTGAGTGTGTTGACCAGAAGTGCCTTCCAGAGAAGCCCAGTCTTACCGCGGGCCTCTTTCTCACGCAGCTTGCCCTATACACAGAGAAGTTTGAGGAGTTCCAGAACACTCTTTCCAAAAGCAGCGAGGTGTTCACCACATTCAAACAGGAAATGGAAAAGGTAAGGAAGCTTTGGCCAGCTGTGGCTCCCCGGATGCAAGCTGCTTCATCAGATCAAACCCTGTGCCTGCCTTGGGGAAGCCCCCACCCAGTGTGCCTCCCCAGGAGCTGTTCCCAGCAGCTGAGATTGATAGCAAAGATGGGCCACTGGGCGCCATCACAGCCTTCCTCTGTGCGCGCCCTCCTGGCTCCGCCTTTGCCTGGCAGTCTCGTCATTTGTTCTTTTTCTTAAAGACATGACTGAGGTGGAGCAGATTGGGTTCTTTCATTTTTTTTTGTTTGTTTTTGTTTTTTAAGACTTATTTTATTTGAAAGGCAGAGTTGGAGTGAGATCTTCGCTCTGCTGTTTTGCTTCCCAGGTGGTAACAACCAGGGCTCAGCCAGGACTGGGCCAGGCTAAGCCAGGAGCCAAGAACTTCATCCACATCTCCCACATGGGTGGTAGGGTTTCAAACTGGGCCATCTTCCACTGCTTTCCCAGGCGCATTAATGGAACTATATCGCAAGCAGAGCAGCCAGGACTCAAACCAGTGCCCATAGGGCTGCAGGCATCTCCAGCAGTGGCTGAATGCCACAGTGCCAGCCCCAAGTCTGGTCATTTCTTGTTATTGATAGTGGACATTAGAGACTTCCAGGTGACAAGGCGGCCCAGAAGGCATTATAACTGGGCCCTGAAATGCCTTGCACTTTGGGGTTGTTCCCCACCTCTGAGATGTGGCTGTGCCAGCAGCCCAGCTCTCACCATTTCCTCCCATCTGTCTCATAACCCAGATGACAAAGAAGATCAAGAAGCTGGAGAAAGAGACCACCATGTACCGTTCCCGGTGGGAGAGCAGCAACAAGGCCCTGCTTGAGATGGCTGAGGAGGTGAGTCCTGTCGGATCGGAGGCAGGGGTCTGCGTGCGCAGCTACCACGTATCAGGCCTTTCTGTGCCCCTCGGCAATGTGCCTGGAGTGAAGTAGAGCCGGGACTCAGACACACTATCCAAGTAAAAGCAGTGCCAGCACTCTCCCCTCACGGCTGTGCAGTGGAAGCAAAGGGAACAAGTGGAAAACGGGAATGGAGAGGCAGAAAGCGACAGCAGCAGGCGGGGAGCAGCGAGAGGCACACTTTGCACGCAAGGCAGCCTAGATAATTTGAGATTTCGTGGCTGGCAGTGCGGGAACAGGAAATGACACTGGAGCAGCAGCTGCAAGCCAGACCTCACTAAGTGTTGTACATAGGCCAGTTCATTGAGCACTCTCTTGAGACCTGAGGTTGTGTTAGCAGTCCTGTTTTACAGATGAGATAGGCTGAAAAGCTAGTACTTTGCCAAGGTCATCTGGAATACATTGTCTGCTCTCCAAGCCGGGTCCCTTCTCTGCACCTCACTGCTGCCAGTTGACAGCCAAGTTGTGACATAAACTAGCTCTGATATTAGAAGGGACTGACTTTATAGACTCTGGTCTGCTCCCAACCTTGGGGAAGTGTTTGCTACCAGGTGGTGCTGATGGGGAGATTGACAGGATGGCACTGAAGATCCCGTTTTTCCCCCTAGAAAACACTCCGGGACAAAGAGCTGGAAGGCCTGCAGGTGAAAATCCAGCGGCTGGAGAAGCTGTGCCGGGCACTGCAGACAGAGCGCAATGACCTGAACAAGAGGGTGCAGGACCTGAGTGCCGGTGGCCAGGGCCCCGTCTCCGACAGCGGTCCTGAGCGGAGGCCAGAGCCCGCCACCACCTCCAAGGAGCAGGGTGTCGAGGGCCCCGGGGCTCAAGTACCCAACTCTCCAAGGGCCACAGACGCTTCCTGCTGCGCAGGTGCACCCAGCACAGAGGCATCAGGCCAGACAGGGCCCCAGGAGCCCACCACTGCCACTGCCTAGAGAGCTTGGTGCTGGGGTGTGCCAGGAAGGGAGCAGGCAGCCCAGCCAGGCCTGGCCCAGCCCAGGCTCCCATGCTAAGCAGTCCGGTGCTGAGGCCAGGATGTTCTGACCTGGCTGGCACCTGACCCTCTGCAGTCTTGGATTTTGTGGGTCAGTTTTACATGCATATGGCACACATGCAAGGCCTCACACATTTGTGTCTCTAAGTGTACTGTGGGCTTGCATCGGGGGTGACGATGGACAGATGAAGCCAGCGGCTCCCTTGTGAGCTGAAGTCTTACGGAGGAGACGGCGTCTGCACTGCCATCGCAGTGACCTGCAGGACGAGTTCCTTGAGCTTTCCCTGCCTGCTTTGAGGCTGAGACCCCTCCCGGCCCTTCAGAGCTCCTGACAGGTGATACACACCCAGCCTTGACCGCACTTCTCTTGGGTAGCTGGGCTCTCCTAGCCTCCCCCAGAGGCGCCATTGCTTCTCTTGACTTGGAGAGGGGATGCCCAGGCGTGGCCTTGGCAGGCACTGGGAGCTAGTGATTGGGCTGCTCTCCTGCCTCGAGCAGGGGCAGGAGTGTTTCTGGTGGGATGATGCGCTCGCTGGTCAGGAGCCCCGTGGGCGCTGCTTCCCCCGCCCTCTGGTGATGCCAGGACCAGGCCAGTGATGCTTCTCAGTAGCCTTACCATTCACAGGTGCCTCTCCAGCCCGCACAGTGAGTGACAAGATCATCCAAAGGATTCCTTCTGAAGGTGTTCGTTTCGTTTTGTTTTGTTGCACGTGACGGTTTGTATTGAGGACCCTCTGAGGAAGAGGGGTGCTGTAGCAGTGGTCCCTGCGTGCCTGGCTCCAGTGTCCTGCCCTCCCCCCCCTCGCCATGGCTCCTCGGCCGCCTTGGTGCTGAGGTTTCTGTTTGGTGAGATCAGGTTGTCTGTTCAGAGAGAAGAGGCGTCTGATGGCTTTGCCGCCAGCTTGCCTGCGGGCCTCAATCCCGGGAGGCCGCCCGGTTCCCGTCACTGTTGTCCCCGTGCAGTGCGTTGCTGGTCCCCAGGACCAGCTGCTCGTTTGCTGTATGGGTCAGTTTCTGCTTCCTGCCCCCCACTCCACCTAACTGCAATCCTTGGGGTTTCCCTGGTTCTCGTCCCTGGTACCTCTGTGCCCAAGAAGTAGCCTTCTTTGGGATTCTTGTTCTGCCCATGCGGGAGCTGCTGCTGTCTGACAGGTGAGGCCTGAGACTCAGCGGCTGACAGAGCTGCAGAGCTCTGCACGGTGGCTCCCGGGGCGGCCTCTGTGTGCTGCACACCGCTGCTCTGCTGGCACTGGCCAGTCTGTGCAGAGCATTTGAGTACTGGCTCAGGAGGGAGGGCTCTGCTGGCCTCGAGGGACAGCGCCACGTCTCCAGCTGGGCTCAGGGAGAGCCCCAGACTGGCTGCGTAGGGTGCTTGGGGTTTGCTTCTTGCAGTATTTCTTTGAAGCTGTTTTGTTGTCCTGCTATTCCTTCATCTTCCACAGTCCACGCTCAGCCTTTAACTTGGATCCCTCACATAACAGGGTTCATGAGACCCGCAAGTACGCCCAAGCTACGTATGGCTGAGGCCAGCTGGCAGGTGAATGGCACGCCATTGCTGCTGCTAATCCCTGGCATATCTTTAGTTCACCTCGAAATGCCCCCGCCACAGTGCAAGCAGTGAGTCCACGTGCCACCCTGGGCTGAATCCCACCCCCTGTGAGTGTTGCCCGAGATTGTGTCTCTTCTGAATGCCTTCACTGGGAATGGCCTCTGCCGCCTCCTGCTCAGGGAGGCTTTCCCCTTCCCTCAGCCCCTGTGCCAGACTGAGGTACAAGAACCGCCAAGCCCATGGAAGGTGTGGCTAGGCGCCAGGGTGCAGGAAGGAGGCAGGTAGCTGCCTGCACCCTTGAAAGCCAAGAGGCCTACGGTGGCCTCCATCCTGGCTTGCCTCACTTCAGCTACCTCGCATAGCCCAGGGGTGGGGCTATTGGATTCCAGGGTGGGGGGATGGGAAGCTGCAGGGGGCAGGTGGCTCTCACTAGGCTTCCCAGCTCAGGAATGTGGGCCTCAGGTAGGGGAGAGCCTTTGCTCCACTCCACCCATTTGCAGGCATCTAGGCCAGTCTAGATGGCGACCCCTTCTCTTCCTCTCCATTGACCAAATCGTACCTGTCTCTCCAGCTGCTCCGCTTGCTCTGCTTTCCAAAGTCAGCCCAGGTACCCAGGTGCCGCCCACATTGGCCTGGAACCTGGACCAGAGGCAAGGGAGGTGGCCTATCCTTGAGTGATAGCCAGTGCCTTCCTCACCCGGTGGCTTCCATGCCTGTGACCTCAGATTTAGGACCAAGAGCTGTGTTGGTTTCTTACGTTGTGAGCTTTCCCTCCAGGGGACCACAGCAGGTGAGGCTCGGAGCCCAGAGCCCTTGGCGCCGCCAGCAGTAACTTGTGTCCGGACCTTGTCCAGCTGAGCGCTTCGTGTATGACTCAGCTTCGTGTGTGAGTCCAGCGGAGTGCGTCACGTGACCTAGACTCAGCGGTGTCAGCCGCACTTTGATTTGTTTGTTTTCCATGAGGTTTTTGGACCATGGGCTTAGCTCAGGCACTTTCTGTAAGAGAATGTTACTTCTGTAAAGATGCTTATTTAACCTACGCCTGCCTCCCCCACTCCCAACCAGGTGGCCACCGAGAGCTCACCAGGAGGCCAATAGAGCTGCTCCAGCTCTCCCATCTTGCACCGCACAAAGGTGGCCGCCCCAGGGACAGCCAGGCACCTGCCTGGGGGAGGGGCTTCTCTTCCTTATGGCCTGGCCATCTAGATTGTTTAAAGTTGTGCTGACAGCTTTTTTTGGTTTTTTGGTTTTTGTTTTTGTTTTTGTTTTTGTTTTTGTCTACTTTTGGTATTCACAACAGCCAGGGACTTGATTTTGATGTATTTTAAGCCACATTAAATAAAGAGTCTGTTGCCTTAGTTGTTTCTGCGCTCCTGGATGCATCCAGCCCCTGCGTCATCACCCACTCGCTGGACGTGCCGCAGCGTGCCGTGCCCACATCCGGCATCTTGCACCTTTCAGACCGCCCGTAGCGCCGCGGGCACCTGCGCTGGAGCCGGCAGCGCTGACAGGATGCTCACACACAGGCTCCTCGGAGCTGGTGCTGCTCACAGGCTAAGGAAGAGAAAGGTGCTTTTAGGTTCAGAAAAGTCTGGTGCTGGGGCCGGTGTCCCATGTGGACTCTGGCTCCACTCTGATCCCGCTCTGCTAACGGCCTGAGAAAGGCAGAGGAGGCCCTGCCACCCACGCGGGAGACCCGGACGGGGCTCCTAGCCCAGCACTGGCCATCATGACCAGCAGATGGAAGAGCTCCGTCTCCCCCTGTAACTAGGACTTCCAAATAAAATAAATCTAAAAAGAAAAAAGGTATGCTGCCCTGGGAGAGAAAGGAGGCTGCTGCCCAGATACCCCAAAGGGGAGTAGAAGTTTCCTTCAGTAATGAAGGCGGAGGGAGCAGTGCAGCCCACAGTCCGTGCGGCAGGGAGAAACACTGAAGGTTGTCAGGTAGGGACTTGTCAGTTCCAGGAGCAAGAACACCAGTGCTAGGCATAGGCCAGTTGGGCTTAGGTTGAGATGGATGGACGGGTGCTGTTACCATTACTATTTGGGCCTCCACCGTGGACAGGATCCTATGACACTCACCCCCCGCCCCCCACCGAGGGGAATGTACAGGGACCTCCAGGTTCCTTTGATTTTTTTTGTAAGATTTATTTATTTATTTGAAAATCAGTTACACAGAGAGAGAAGGAGAGGCAGAGAGAGAGGTCTTCCATCCAATTGGCTGCAATGGCTGGAGCTGTGCTGATCCAAAGCCAGGATACAGGAGCTTTTTCCATGTCTCCCACATGGGTGCAAGGGCCCAGGGACCTGGACCATCTTCCACTGCTTTCCCAGGCCATAGCAGAGAGCTGGAACGGAAATGGGGCAGCTGGGACTCGAACCGGTGCCCATATGGGATGCCGGCACTGCAGGCGGCGGCTTTACCCATTATGCCACAGTGCTGGCCCCTGGTTTTGTGTATTCCTTGAGAAGGCCACATTCTTTATTCTTTGGGGTTTTGTTTTTTTGTACAACTTCAAGAGGCAAAGAGAAAGGGCTCCTGTGTGCTGGTTCACCCCTAAATGTTCACCAGGGCTGGTGCTGAGCCATGCTAAGGCTGGGAGCCCCAAGTACAAGCCAGGTCTCCCATCAGGTGGCAGCCATCACCACCGCCTCCCAGGGTCTGCATTAGCAGGGAGCTGGAGTCAGGTAGAGCCCCGTGTGGAGCCCAGCCTGCAGGCTAAACACCCACGCTTGCGTCCCCTTTTTTAAAGATGTTTATCTGAAAAAGCAGGATGACAGAACTTCCATCCACTGGTTCATTTCCCAAATGTCTACAATGTCCAGGCTGAAGCCAGGAGCTAATTCCGAGTCTCCCACATTGGGGGTAGGAGCCCAAGCACTTGAGCCATCTTCCATTACTTCCCAGGTGCATTAGCTGGGACACAAACCAGCACCCATACGCAGGCAGCAGCTTAACCTGCTGTGGCACAACACTGGCCCCAGATTGACGTCTTGCACACCCCTACTAGTGCCTCAAGCCTAGGTGTTAAAGCCAAGGCTCCCCTGGGAGACTGGTGGCCTCACTCAACACCCCTATCTCTTGAGACCTGGGTGATCTGGCAAGGCTGGGACCTGGTGAGTGCCCTGCTCTCTGGGCCTCTGCACACTGAGAGTTTCCAGCAAGAGCAGCTGCCTCTGCCCTATAGCCAGCATCCTGATGGGTTTGCATTCTGTGCTGGCCATGCTGGACACAGTGTCTAGAGGAGATACGGTCTCAACTTGGAGCTTTTTTTGTTCATTTGTATTTGAAAGGCAGGGAGAGAGGACACTCGCAAATGCCCACAACAGCCAGGGCTGGGCCAAGTCAAAGCCTGGGAGCCCAAAGCTTAAACTAGGTGTCTGGTGTGGGTGGCAGGGACCCAGGTACTCCAAGCCATCCCCTGTTGCCTCCTTAGAATGCGCGTTACAGGATGCAGGCAGGACTCCAACCCAGTCCTCTGATGTGGAATGCAGGCTTCCCAAGCTGTGTCAACCTCTGCACCAACTCCTGAAGCTTCTAAACGGAGCTTGAGGCTTCTGTCCCAAAGGAAGCAATGAGGGTGGGCGCCCCAGAGGTGCTCCTGGGTCCCCTGCACTTCCCTGCTGTCTTGCCTCTCCAACTCCATGGTTATTGAAGAAGTCTTGAATTAGTATCTCCCGTCTGAAAAGTCTGAGTATTGGAAGCATGGGAATGAGGCCTGTGCTGGTGCCCGCAGAAACAAGCCCTGTCTCGCCACCGGCCCGGGGGGTGGGCCGGGTGGTGTGTGCTGCTGGCCAGCCTGGCCGTGGATGAGCCTCTCCTGGGACAGCCGATGCTGCTCTGGAGACCTGAGCTGTGAGCCTCTGCCAGCTCTTTAAGCAGCTGCCCCACTGATGACCCTCCCGGACGGCACTGGCAGGCCGGCCAGCCTCTGGGCGCTCGGGTTTCCCTCCTGGGGCCACCTCTCTGACCTGGTGCTCCCACACCTGTCTCCCAAGCCTGAGGTGGGGGAGGGGTCTTGCCACTTTGGCGGCAGCAGCAGCTACAGCCCCCATCACTGACTGCCAGGAGGTCTGGGTGCTGAGTGGTGCCGCCCTCTGAAGACTATTGTTTACTCAGTAAAATGGAGCCAGCGGTGCCGACGCCTCCCTCCAGGGCTGTTCTGGCCGTGGCAGGGACGCGTCTCCCCTTTCAGGTTCCTCTCACTGGTGCTGCTTACGCTCTTTCCCACTCCGCCCCCTTCTGACAAAGCCAGCACCATTTTGTAAGGGGCTGTACCTTCTCTCCCAAACTGACAGGAAAGGGAAAAATACGTAACATCGCACAACCAAGAGGATCGCTTAAATTTGGGAGGAGCTCAGGTGAGGGAGAGAACAACTTAGTAATTGCGGGAGGCTCCATCCCCAGCGCTGAAGAAGGTCACTTTCCCTTTAAATGCAAATTACCTCCCGCCAGCTTAGCCTCCGCTGTTTGCGTGGAGAGCGCGGAGGGCGGAGGGAACTTGCACAGCGGCATCACTCCAGACCCCAAACCTCCAGGTCAGTCCCCCTACCCGCCCGGGAAGCCCCGGGGGAACCGAATGACCAATGGAGCCCCGCTCCTGAGCTGAGCGTCCATTTGGCACATGGCTTTGGAGGCTGAGCGTGGGAAATCCATCCTGGGTTGCCACAGCCACTGCTGGGGAGCCAGGGCTCCTGGCTCAGTTCTACCAAGTCCCTCACTGGGCCAGGCTGCTGCGGGGAGGGCCAGGGGTGAGCTCCTCTCCTCCCTCCAGGGCCAGCCAGCTGTGTGGCGACTGAAGTGCTCATGCCCCATTGCCACCACCATCCCAGCTTGGGAGCGGAAACCTGGTGGGAGACTCTGGGCAGAAAGGGGAGGACGCCATCCAACTGACGGAGGCTTAGGGAGCCCGGCTGGACTGCAGGCCGGCACAGCCATCATCCCATCATCCCAGGCGCGGGCGACACAGCTGCGGGAAGCTGAGAGGGGACTTGCTGACTGGGAGTCTGGCCCAGGCAACTTCTGGGAGTCCCTGGTGTTCCCGGATGGGGGAGGACGGGGGTGCAGGGATGCCAGTGTCTCCGTAGGAGGAACCCACAATAAGCCGGGCCCCATGTGCCACCACTTCTGCCATTACCCTGCTCCACACCACCGGGACCTCCCAAGTGCCTCTGCCTATGCCTGCAACACTGCCCTTGCTGACTGGTTGGTGAGCACCTGCCTAGGCAGTTGCTAAGTACAATGGGGCTTCAGTAAGACACCTCTAACCCTCAGCTGAGCTCCCGGAGCTAGCTCGCATCCACCCTGTCTCCCCCCACCCACATTTCCTCTGCAAGCCCCACCCTCCCGGCCAGGGACAGGAAAGCCCAGCAGCCCTGGGACAACAGTGTCCTGTCCAGCCCTTTGGGGCAGGGCCTAGTTGGCAGGCTGCAGGGGAGTTAGGGCTTCGGAAGGCCCTTCAGACCATGGGTCACCCATGATCCCAGCAGCAGGCGCCAGCATCTGGCTCTACAGTACAAAGGACAGCTCTGTGGGGACAAGTTATGAGGGCCTAGCCGCCCCCCCACCCAAGACTGCATTGTCCCTCTCGATTACAAAGGGCCCAGCCATCACCCGATGGATGACAAGAAGAAGAAACGAAGCCCCAAGCCCTGCCTGACCCAGCCAGCCCAGGCCTCGGGCACGCTACGCAGGGTCCCTGTGCCCACCAGCCACAGCGGCTCCTTGGCCCTGGGACTCCCTCATCTGCCTTCCCCAAAGCAGCGCACCAAGTTCAAGAGGTGGGTACAAAAGGGAAGTAGGCAAGAAGCAAGGAGCTGCCGCTGTGGGCAGAGTGGTGGAAGGAAGACGAGGGCTGCCTTCTGCCTTTCGTGATGTGGGTGCCATCCCTGGGGGTTGCCGCAGTGGGCCCCAGCACTCAGAGGGGGCTCAGACCCAGCCCAGCCCTCCAGCAGGTGGCAAAAAGGCCAGGTGGGTCACCGGACCCACACAGTGTAGGGATCAGCTCAGGGGAGGGCGTGAGCAAGCGGGCCAGGGAGTGAGTCAGAGAAGGCTGCTGGACACGCGGAGAGGCTTGGCTGGCAGCAGCGTGGAAGGAAGCTGTTGGCAGGGAGGCTCTGGGAGCTCCCTGATGTGTCAAGGACAGGAAATGGTTAAGAGGACGCCTGGATGCACAATTTGAATATTCTGCTGAAGCTTTTTAATGTTGTTAATGCCCTTTTTTATTTGAAAGAAAGAGAAGGAGAGAGAGAGATCTTCGATCTTCTGGTTCACTCCCCAAATGCCCACAAGAGCCAGGGGTAGATGCGTCAGGCCAAAGCCAGGAGCTGAGATCTTAATCTGGGTGTCCCATGTGGGAGCCCCAGTACAGGAGCCATCACCTGCTGCCTCCCTAGACGTGCATGAGCAGGAACCTAGACACCCCACTAGGGATGAGGGCACCCCAGCTCATAACTTAACCACTGTGCTAATTCCTGCCCCTGAATTTTTTTTGAATGTTTGGGAATTGGCATCCCACCCTATAATGTCTCCATGTTTATTCCTGCTAAATACACGTTCTTTGTCCCCTTGTCAAAAATCAGTTTCCCCAGTTTTGCATACCACCTGCCCGAGCCGCACAGTCAGGCATGGTCAAAGCACGGCATGGCTGACGCCCAGGGCTGGGGTGAGTGGCAGGAAATGCAACTGGGAGGCAGCAGAGCAGGCTGGTGTTCATTGTCATCGAAAGGCAATGGAAAAGTCAGAACGGTTTTTAAATAGAGAAGGGACAGAAAGATGTTTTGGGGGGAGTTAAGATAGCACGGGTGGCAATAAAGGAGTACCCATTCATCCACAAGCTCACGGAAGGCCAGGGAGGACAAGGGACTTACCCAGAGACGGGATGAATGCCTGGGACGTCCAGACAGGAACCCAGGAGCTCTTCCCAGGCATGGCTCTGGTTGTGCCATTCATGGAAAAAGATTTCTTTGTTGACCTCTCCCCTCTACTAATCCTGGTGCCCAGGGCAAGCCTTTTTTTGTGTTGGTGAGTGGATGGGCAGATGGCTGAGTACACAGATGGCACAAGAGATCTAGGGGAGCCTGGCTGCCCTCATCTTGTGACCGTGGCCATGTCCACCCCACCCAGAGTAGGCAAGGAGAAATGCCGGCCCGTGCTGGCTGGAGGCGGGGCTGGCCCCGCGGGCACGCCCCTTCAGCACTCCTTCCTGACCGAAGTGACCGACGTCTATGAGATGGAGGGGGGCCTGCTGAACCTGCTCAATGACTTCCACTCGGGCCGGCTGCAGGCCTTCGGTGAGTCCCTGGGGCTGGGCTGAGACGGTCTTGGCGGGGTTGTGGCTGGGGCCAGGGTCCCCGGCTCGCTCCCGGGGCTCAGACAGAGGCTGTCCAGGGAAGGAGTGCTCCTTCGAGCAGCTGGAACACGTTCGGGAGATGCAGGAGAAGCTGGCCCGGCTGCACTTCAGCCTGGATGTGTGTGGGGAGGAGGACGAGGACGAGGAGGAAGAGGACGGGGTCACGGACGGGCTGCCTGAGGAACAGAAGAAGACGATGGCGGACCGCAACCTGGACCAGCTGCTGAGCAACGTGGGTCCCGGCCCGGGGTCTTGGGGCCCCTAGGGCTGGGGGAGGTCCACGCTCCAAGGCCATGGCTGCTCCCTGGGTGAAAGGCGGGGTATGTGGGTCCCTCCCCCTCCACCAGAAGAGGCTCCCAGGGCTCCGGGGGTTTGGCTGGTGCCCCTCGTGACCACCTTTTCTCTCTACTGACAGCTGGAAGATCTTAGTAATTCCATGTATCCTTTCCAAGGGCCCTGACTGCTGAGGGTCTCCTCGAGGGAGGGGTCAGTTACGTCCTCCCCACCACCCTCCAGGACTCAGTCCTCCCGGGTCAGAGGAGTCTAGGAAGAGTTTCCCAAACACCAGGAAAAAGGCCGTTGTAGAGGGCAGGCAGCAGCTACCCCTCAAAACCCAGGGGAGCGCCTTAGCTGACAGCGACCCACGGCAGGACTGGACTGCTGTCTCTCCAGCACAAAACACTCAAGTCTGCAGACTACACCATGTCCCCGGGGCGCGGTCTGGCTCCGCGGACCCGCACGATGTGGATGACCTAGCGAGAAGGCAGGCGGGAGTCTCTGATCTCAGACCATAGTGGGCCCCGGAGACCCTCGTCCCTGCCCCTTTGCACAGCTAACCCGGGGCAGGATGGGAGGAAGTCTGGGCTCCGAAGCGTGGCAATCCTTGACTGGCACAGACAGAAGCTGCACCTGGCCGAGAACGCCGAGCCCGAGGAGCAGGCGGCTGCGTAGGCGTCGGACCCGGGCCCAGACTGCTCCTCTCGTTCCCTTGAAACTGTGACTTTTTACGGGCTTGGGCTCAGGAGGGTATTCCGTGGCCCCCCAGGTGCTATGAGGGAGGGGGGCACTGGATGGAATAAAACCAGAAAGCAAGCAAGCAAGCGGCTCCGTGTCCTCCCTCCCCTCCTTGCGCCCTTCCTCCGCCAGAGAGGAGACACCCCTGCACAGGGGTCTTCTGGGAGATGCCGGGAAGCCTCCCGCGCCTCTGGGAGTGGGAGAGGAGCCGCAGCATCTCACCAGACCCGGTCAACGATTGCCGTGGAGACGGGGGCGCGGCCCTGCGCCTGCGCCTGCGCCTGAGCGGCGCCGACTAATGACGTAGGCGTAGGCGCGCCGCGGGCTGGCTAGGCCGTTGGAGTCCTGATGGAGCGGGAACTGTTGCTTCGGAAGGTGACAGTGTTACAGGTGCGGGTCGGGCGGGGTTGCACCTGGGTTCCGCGGCTGGGAGCTTCCAACGAGCTAAGGCAACCTCGTGCCCGCAAGCCAAGGTCTGGAGGCGCTGGCCCGGCCGCGACCTCGCTGCAGAACGCTGCGGGCCACAGGCTTCCCTCCGTCCTCTCCGCGGCTCGCAGCGCACGCTCGGCCCGGAGCAGGCGAACAGTGGGAGGGCTTTAACACGGAGAGGAGGGTCCGATCTCGCCTCCTCCCCTGACCCCCCGAGCCCCAGCGCACACCGCTACGTGCCCCCGCACCTTGCGTGTCCCGGGGCTGCTCCCCGAGGGGATCCCCCGAGATCCCTTCCCGCACAGGGATAAGGGGATCCCTTCCACTCGTTCCCCACACCAGGCCTGCGTCCGGGGCTTCCTGGTCCGACGCCAGTTCCAGAGGCTGCGAGCTGAGTATGAGGCGATTGTAGGAGAGATCGAGGGCGACCTGGGTGTGCTTCAGTGGACTGAAGGCTGGATTCCCAGGCCCAGGTTTCTCCCAGAGGTACGACTGACTCCTCCTGCTGACATTGGCCACAGCCTCACCTCCTCACACCCCAGTCCCCACTCCTCACCAGCTTGTTTGCTAGGTCATGGCGCCCAGGAACATGAAACGTTAGCCCTGGGGCTCTCAAACCTCTCTGATTTCTCAGAAGGCGAAATCGTGTGGGACCAGGAAAGCAGGAGACAGGGTACCCAATGCAGAGCAGCAGCTGCCAAGCCACTCCCCTTGTGAAGAGCCTGAGAGACAGGCCCTCTGGGAGGAGCAGCCGGGAGAGAGCTCAGCAAACCCAGGACGTCTTCCCGGCCGAGATGACAGCCCCTGGCTTCAGGCTGAGCAGAGCAGGAAACCCAGGCAAAGGGAGACCAGAGCCACATCAAGTGTGGAGAACCCAGGTATCTCCCTGCCTGATCGAGGCAAGCCCCTGACCCTCGTGGGCCTGAGCCTCCCCACCTGCAGAGTGACAGGGGGGTGGTGGATAAGCTGCCTCCCTTCCCTTCTTCCCTCTGCCTTTGGGGAGCAGCACACGGGTGGTTAGCAGGGGGTGCCAGAGTCAGATTTCAGTTTTCCCCCAAGGCTTGCTGCCTCCATTCCCTCCTCCTCCACAGACGCCATGGGTCCCGGATTGCCCCAGGGTCTGTCAGAGCTCCAGTCCCACCGCAGCCACTTGGCCATGGAACTGCTGTGGATTCAACAAGCCATCAATAGCCGGAAGGAGGTAGGCGCTAACTGGAGCTCTTTCTGAACATAGGGCCGGAGTGGGAGGTCAGGAGAGACCTGCTTGGCCTGCATGATACAGTGCCTCTTCTCTCTTCCAACAGTACTTACTACTCAAACAAACACTGAGCTCTCCAGAAGCAGGCCAGACCAGAGACAAGCCCAGGATGTGCTCAGATCCCGGGGGCCAGGCCTGTGGGTGGGTCTGGTCAGAACCAAGTCCATCACTAGAGGACCAGTGCTACCGAGACAGGACCACCACAGAGCTAACCCACACAGATGACTCCTGCCCAGGGGGCAGGCCTCAATGCCACACATCCCCAGAACGTCTGGCTGCTACAGAGAGAAAGTTCCCTGGGGCTGAGAGCAGAGGACCACGTTACAGGAGTGCTGGCCCACAGCCGCCTATGCCGCCAGCCAGCCAGGCTAGTGGGCCCAGGCTTACCAAAGGGCCAGACCGTGGAGAACAGGCACTTGAAGGGACCTGCCTGCAGCAGGTGCAACTCCTGGAGGACCAGACTCCTGGAGACCTCAAACCTAGAGGTCACTGTCCCAGGAAGGCCAGGACACAGCTGCCTGTACTCTGTGAAGACCCCAGCATTGAAGACAAGTCCCCCAGGTGGCCCGACCACCAAGACTCTGGCAAACAGCGATGCCCCAAGGGGCGGGCCTCTGAGAGGATCATATCGTCTGGGATAGGACCATAGCAGGGCCAGAGCCTGGTGGCCCAGATCTCAGGAAGGTTAAACCAGCCCACAGCCAGACCCCGAGTGATAGACGGTCCAGGGATGGAACCTCCATTGAGCCTAATCACCATGGATGGAGAAACCAGAGGACTGGACCGTGGAGTTCAAGGCCACCTGAGAACCTTTCTTCTGCAGGGTCAAACGGTATAGGAGAGGACCCGTGGAGGAGCAGGCTATGGAAAACAGGACCTGCAGGTTAAACCTGGGGAGCCAGGGGAGGGCCGAGTCCCAGAGGAGGACGCTACGAGAGGTGCTGAGCAGGGCAGAGCTTCAGCCCACCTCCCTGGTGCCAGCTCTGCCTCCTGCCCTGTCCTTGGTCATTGCTGGCTGGTGGGGCCAAGAGAAGCTGGAGCAGGGAGCTGGCGGGAGTGAAGGGAGGAGACGGGCAAAGGACACGCTTTCTCCTCTGCCTGTGGCTCAATCCAGATTTCAGGACAAGGAGTCTTCTAGGGGAAGTGAAGTAGGAAACCTGATGGAGAATAAAGGCTTTTCTTGGATTCTCAGCCTGGCTGGTTTTCATTTTCTGCCTCTGGCCAGGACAGACTCTGGCCCTCCTATCCACTTCCTGTTGGCATGGCTTACTGTCCCTAGAGGCAGCTGGGAGCCATGACCCAGCAGCAGATCTAGCCTTCCTCCTTGCTGACAGCCCCCAAAGCCATCTCCCTCAGCTCCACGCTTGGGCTACAGAGCGGCTCAGGTGCTGGAGACCCCTGGAACACGGATTTCAGTGTGGTCTCCCTCCCTCTCCCACCAGGCCCCAGGCCGTTCCTTCCTGCTCTCGTGAGGCCCCCTCGAGGGCAGACTGGATAGGACCTTAATGAGGCTCTCCCTGCCTTACTGGCTGACAGGACAGGGTTCCACCTACCACTGGCACTGTTCCCAGCCCTGCCTTGGTTGCCTGGCAACAGCTCCGCGTCTCTGGCACACTACGGCATACTATGGCGAGTGGCGGCCTAGCAGCCAAGAGGGTAGTGGTGTATCGGAATGGGGACCCCTTCTCCCCAGGCCATCAGCTGGTGGTAGCCCCTCGCCGCTTCCCCACCATGGAGGCCTTCCTCTGTGAGGTGACCTCAGTTGTGCAGGCACCGCGGGCTGTGCGTACCCTCTACACGCCTTGTCACGGCCACCCTGTCACCAACCTGGCAGAGCTGCAGAATGGAGGGCACTATGTGGCTGCTGGCTTCGAACGGTTCCGCAAGCTCCCGTGAGTGGGCTGGAGCTGGGCTGGGGGGGGAGGGAGGGGGCGGGGCGGCACTTGCTGTGTGTGCTGTGGGCACTTCTCACCTTCTCACCTCAGTGTAGCAGGGGTGGGGCCGGAATCATCTCCACTAGCCAGAAAGGCAATGGTTGAGCTGCAGGGTAAACTGATTTGTTTGGTGCGAAGGCTCACCCATCAGCCAGGACCAGCATGCGGAAGGAGCCCATGCTGCAGGTAGAACACCTTTCCCCAAACCTCCTCTTAACTGGATCCCTGGCAACCCCATCACCAAGCACTAAGTCCACCATGGCTTCCTCCCTGGTGTTCTCCCCGAATAGACTAGGGTCATCCCCCTTGGCAGGGTACTGCTGTCTTCCAAGGTGGGAGTCCGGAATTTGTCTCAGCTTGCAACTGCTGAGATCTGGCTCCCAAGGCCTACCACTCCTGGCTCCGGGTTGGGACTGCTGTATTCTAACATAAGGCAGGGGTGGGAACGAGGCAAATTTAGACTGGGTTTTATCACTTCCCCTGTGACCTCAGGCAGGTGGCTTCACTTCTTGGTGTCTCATCCAACGTGGAGATGAACCCACCTACCTCATGAATGAGAAAGTACCTGATAGAGTAACTGACGCTCGGGTGCTCTGACTCCATAGTTCTCTCTCAGCCTATAAGTGTGGTTTCTATTGGAGACTCCAGCCTGGGTTTCCAGCCTGATCCAGCAAGGGAGCCTGAAGCAGGGTCAAGAGCCCACATCTGCTGCAGTAGATGAGTGAGGGTATTCCAGCCAGCCTGGATGCCTACGGAGCTGGGCCCCAGCCCCAAATCCTGGCAGTCCCTGGGCTTCTGAAGATGACCTGTGATCTACCTGTCTTTTCAGCTACTTAGCCCCTGCAGGGAAGGACCCAGGGGGGAAGAGCCACAGCCTACAAGTGAGTCTGGGGGAGGCAGTCCCTGGGCCCTCTTCCCACCCCCTCCCTGGGACTGCCCCAGCTAGGTCTGGGAAGCCAGGGGCCCGGAAGCAGCAGAAGCTGCCAGTTGCACAGCCACAGCTGCTGTCCTTGTGGGGCAGGATTCCAAGACACCCCTTGTTCCTGTCCCAGCCTTCCATTGCATGTCCAGGCTGTGGTCCTGTGAAACAGATGGAGCTGAGCAGAGGTTGGAGTGTGGCTTAGGGGACAAAGAGGCACCCTTTTGTGAAAGCTGTGACCGGTCTCACCCCCTCCATGCTCTCTCTTCTGCCCCGGAACCTGGTTCCTGCCTCACCCCTAACCGATGGCCTCAATTCTCCCCTGATGTGGGGGCCTGACTTGGGTTTCAGGGTCCTCCTGTGATTCGCCAGCCATGTGGTGGGGCCCTTGGACGGTGGCTGCCGGCAGGCACCCCCTGCTATATCCAGTGAGTGTCGGTGGCAGAGAGCAGGGGTCTGGATTTCTGTTTCATCGAGACTGAGAAAATGGGGGTGGGTTTGTCCCAAGAGCTGGTTACTGATGGAAACATTTGAGGTCCAGCAGGGGTTCTCAGCCCATCTTCCAGTCCCCCTGCCACCCTCCTTCCTCCCACATATAGCAAGTCCTGGAGCCCCTCCCCCTTACCAATCTGTCCTGTCTCAGCGTGTTCAGGAATGGGGACCTGTTAAGTCCCCCCTTTAGTCTGAAGCTGTCCCAGGCTGCCAGCCAGGACTGGGACACGGTGTTGGAACTCCTGACTGAGAAGGCCAAGCTGCAGAGTGGAGCTGTATGCAAGTGAGTATGAGGGCGGGGGAGGCCTGAGGGTCCCAAGGCCTCCCTCCTGATGTGGCCAGGCAAAGAACAGCATATCCCCACAGTGGCCTCCTCCTGTACCACAGGGAGAGGCCCCGGCCAGCCCTCAGAGGACTGAGGGTTCCTCGGAATCGCTGCGCCCATCCCTCACACTGTGCCCCGTGTCCTCTCCCCCTGTCTGGCTCGCTCCCAGACTCTGCACCCCACAAGGGTACCCGCTGGCAGCAGGGGAGACTCTGGTGAGCGGCCGATACTACGTTGCTGTCGGAGAAGAAGAATTCAAGGCCCTTCCCTATGTGGAGCTGCTGGTGCCCAGCCCCTCCCAGCGTGGAGGCTGCTGGTATAGCCTCAGAGGCGGAGGGCGATGGTGGGGGGCACGGGTGGCCCCCTCAATCTGGGTGCTTTGACTCCATGTCCCCCACTGCCTCGCACTCTTTCCTTTCTTCATTGTAGGCACCCGCCAGGCCCAAAGTGCAGGCCCCACAGGCAGGGGGTAGGTGATGCAGGGCAGCCTGGGGGTGGGGGGAGGGTGATGGTGACAGCTGTTGTGGTCCAGGCTCTGACCTTCTCTCTTGGCATCCTCTCAGTGCCTGTGACACAGAGATTATTCCGCAGGGAGCCAGAAGTGGCACAGCACTGTGGGACTGTAGGGCCTAGGGGAGCTTTTCAGCTCCCCATTTATCCCAGGCCTGGGCCCTCCCCAGAGAGGAGCCAGCAGGCACAGGGTGTGAGGTGGAGGACAGAGTGTAGTTTCACCGAGCGTCTTCAAAGCAGCTCCTCTGCCCCGATGGGAAGAGGTGGCGGGGAGGGAGGATGCACGCCATGCGGATGGATGAAATCACCTCTCCCAAGTTCCCACAGGCAGGTGCACTGACACCTGGTCTCAGGGTAAGGAAGGGGAGAACGGCCAGCAATCAGGGCCCAAGCCCAGTGTCCTTTCTCTAGGCCCATGGTCACCGGGCACAGCCTACCCCGCCCTCTCCAAAGGAACCAAGCCGAATGGAGCCATCTGCTTTCTATGCCAGATCCCGGCCGGCCATTCAGCCAAGCAAGCTCTGCACGCTCTCATTTCCACCAGGTGCTGGGCCCCGGTGCCCCTGGACAGTGACAGGACGGTCGCTACTGTTGTTGGGAATGCCGGTGGGGGCTGCCATGACCTAGTGCCCCACCTGGGTCCCTTGCTTCTTCACAGGGACTTGTCACAAAACAGGGAGCACACGGAAAGGGATTCCCTGCTTACCACAAAGCAGTGGAGACTTCAGGGGCGGGATTTATAAGGGGTGGCTGTGGGGGCTTTCACCTTGGACTTTCCTACTCTCCTCTGGGGTAGTGGGGCATGTGCACAAGCCCCAGGGGAAGGGACAGGGCTGGTGCGGAAAGTCCAGGGCAAGAATGCCAAGGGCCCCTCAGCCTGGACATCGGCCCGTGTTGCTCCCTTATTAGGAGTTAAGGGAGTGTATGGGGCTCCCCATCCAAGGCGGGAGACGGCAGAGGCCCAGGAAGTGGCGGAGGATGACAACACGCAGACAGAGGAGCCCCTGGATCAGGTGAGCTGTGGGGTCAGGAAGCAGTGTGCTGGCAGGGCAGTTCTGAGCTGGAAACCAGCAGCCTGGGCCCTGGGCACAGTTCTCGCCTTGTGACAGATGTAAACAGATCTGACATGCCAGAGTCCAGCTCCTGGCTTAGTGGATGTGAAAGCAGTTCCTAATTTCTTGTCTTTTCTTTCTCTGGGGGCTGGGGGACTGCGGGCTGAGGCTGGACAGATCATAGCTCCATTCTGCATGGCTCTCCACCCCCTGCAGCAGGCAGCAGAGGTGGTGGAAGAGGACCTGTCCCTGGCCGGCCAGCCTGGGGTTGGGGCTGGAGAGGCTCTCAGCCTCAGCCCCTGCTCTGCCATGACAGCCAGTGGCTACAGAACTGGGGACCACCACCTTTCATCCTCCGCCTCCCACAGCCTGCTCCTGGGGCCGAGGCCTGTCCGCCCGCCCTCCCCGCCCAGGCCCACAGCCCAGTCCCCTTCCTGAGCAGAGCAGCCCTGTCCTTACACGATTCTCTGACCAGAGAGAGGAGCAGCAAACAGCTTGGGAGGCAGACCCCAGACGTGGGAGAGCGTCTGCCACAATAAAAGAAGACGTAAATAGTCCCTGCTGACTGCAGATTTATTGGAGGCTGTTGCTACCGGGTGTTGTGCTGGGTGCTGGCTGGGCAGGCCGGGCTCACACTGACTCCGGCGGGAGAGGGGCTAACAGTGGTGGATTCCTGGCCACCACCTGGTGGGATGGGAGGGGCTGGCAGACAGCTCATCTCTGCTGCCATCCTGATGTGTGGGGACTCTGACCCCTGGGGGCCTCCTGTCTGCACTTCCGGCTCAGAGACTGCAGCGGGGGTGCTGCCGTCCTTGGCTTCTGCCCCGTGACAGTTCACAGAAGGCCCTGGCACTGACGGCAGGAAGACAGCTGCTCGGGCCGAGAGGATGCTGAGGGTGTGTGAGTCTCCCGTGTGCTCGTGGTCCTTAACATGATCATGAGGTAGCTGTTCTCCACATGAGATGGGAGGACGCGCCAGCTCTCCCTGCTCAGGGCCTGCGCCTTGTGACCCGGGCCTCCCTGGAGACAGCAGGGCTGCTGGGGGTCAAAGAGCAGATGGCTGCCTGTGGGTCCTGGTCACTGAGCTTGTGATGCACAGTGTAATTCCCGTCACGGTGAGCACCATGCCGGCGATGGCTCCTGGGATAACAGGCGGAAATCAGGGACTCGGCTCAGCCATGCCAGTGGGAGCTGATACTGGGCTGGCGGGAGAGCTCACATGAGGGCTTGTCCCAATTTCCACCCCAGCATCTGTCCCCAGACTGCCCAGGGGAAGGAAAGTGATGACCACCAGGAAGCAGGACAGGTGCAGAGGAAAGGGGCAGGATGGCGGAAGGCCCTCTCCTCACCAGCCCCTGGGAGATGGGCGTGGGACAGAACCACCCAGGGTTGTCACGGCCGGGCAGCAGCCTGACTTACGTTTGCCACCAATTTCTTCTCCAAGGATCTTCCCGACGATCATTGTGAAGACGATGGCCAGGGAGTTACAGATGGGCACGGCGAGAGTCAGGTCTGGGTGGTCAAGGTGAGGAGAGCCCCTGAGGTGCAGGAAATGCCTTTCCCGTCACAAACACGTTCATCTCACCCTCGTGGCCACTGCACACCTTTCAGAAAGGCGTCCTGACCCCAGCGCCAGAGGAAGTCACAGCAGAGCTCAGGACTCTAACCCAGGCCTCCTGACTCCCAGTTCATGCATTCTCGGGATTCCAGCGTAGCCCTGAGCTCGGGTGTGAGACCAGCCTGGCTTGACAGTGAGAATGAGGTCTCTGCATTCAGAGAGAACTGAGATCTTCTAGACAGACAGACAGACAGACAGGCACACAGACACAAAGGCACCTACAGCCCAAAGGACACGGTGGAACCTGTGTAACAGCGCCAAGCATGGCTACTGTCGATAAAGCACAGGCTACGCACAGTGCTCTGTGTACGTCTCATGTCATTTTCACATGTGACCTTGCTCACAACACCACAAGGAGAGAACTGTCACCAAAGGGAAGAAAGGCTCAAAGAAGTCGCACAAATATAGACAAATTGAGGGTTTAAATGTATTTATTTGGAAAGCAGAGATAGAGTTTTTTCCATCTGCTGGTTTACTCCCCAAGTACTTGCAACAACCAGGGGTAGGCCAGGCAGAAGTCCAGAGCCTTGAACCCAATCTGGGTCCCCAACATGGGTGGCAGCGACCCAAGCACTTAAGCCATCATCTGCCTCCCAGGCAGGAAGCTGGAATTGGAAGTGGAGGTGGGACTTAAATTCAGGCATTCTGACATGGGATGCAGATGTCCTAAGTGGTGTCTTTTTTCTTTTTAATTAATTTATTTGAAAGGCAGAAATACAGAGAGAGATCTTCGATCCACTGGTTCACTCCCCACATGGCCCCCACGGCCAGGGATGGGCCAGGCCAAAGCCAGGAGCCAGGAGCATCTTCCAGGACTCCCACCTGGGCACAGTGGCCCAGGGACTTGGGCCATCTTCCACTGCTTTCCCAGATGCATTAACAGGGAGCTGGATCAGAACTGGAACAGGCTGGTGCCGCGGCTCACTAGGCTAATCCTCCGCCTGAGGCGCCAGCACTCTGGGTTCTAGTCCCGGTCGGGGCACCGGATTCTGTCCCGGTTGCTCCTCTTCTAGTCCAGCTCTCTGCTGTGGCTTGGGAAGGCAGTGGAGGATGGCCCAAGCGCTTGGGTCCTGCACCCGCATGGTGCAGACAATGTTTGGGGGACAGTGCTGTGACATATAAGGTTAAGCCTCTGCCTGCAGTGCTGGCATCCATATGGGCGCCAGTTCAAGTCTGGGCTGTTCCAGTTCTTTTTTATTTATTTACTTATTTTTTTTTCTTTGACAGGCAGAGTTAGACAGTGAGAGAGAGAGAGACAGAGAGAAAGGTTTTCCTTCTGTTGGTTCACCTCCCAAATGGCTGCTACGGCTAGCGCGCTGCGCTGATCCGAAGCCAGGAGCCAGGTGCTCCCTCCTAGTCTCCCATGCGTACAGGGGCCCAAGTACTGGGGCCATTCTCCACTGCCTTCCCGGGCCACAGCAAAGAGCTGGACTGGAAGAGGAGCAACCGAGACTAGAACCTGGCACCCATATGGGATGCCACAGGTGGAAGATTAACCAAATGAGCCACGGCGCCGGCCCCCAAACATTGTCTTAACCACTGTGCCAAACTGAGGGTTTAAACCAAGGTCTGCCTGACTCGAAAGCCTGTGCCCTTACTAAATTAGATGGATATTGGTGGGGTCGGTGCAGTGGCACAGAGGGTTAAAGCCCCAGCCTACAGAACCAGCATCCCATATGGGCACTGGTTTGAGTCTTGGCTGCTCCACTTCTGATCCAGCTCCCTGCTAATGCACCTGGGAAAGCAGTAGAGGATGGCCCAAGTCCTTGGGCTCCTGCACCTACGTGGGAGACCTGGAAAAAGCTCCTGGCTCCTGGCTTCGGATAGGCTCAAGTTCCAGCCATTCTGGCCATTTGGAGAGTAAATCAGCGGATGGAAGACCTTTCTCTCTCTCTCTGTTGCTACCTCTCTCTTTCAAATAAATAAATCTTTTTTAAAAAAATGGATATTGGCAAAGCAAAACACAAGGTAATGGAGCCAGCGCTACGGTGTAGTGGGCTAAGCCTCTGCCCGTGGCACAGGCATCCCATGTGGGCACTGGTTCGTGTCCTGGCTGTGCCTCTTCCAATCCAGCTCTCTGCTTATGGCCTGGGAAAGCAGTAGAAGATGGCCCAAGTCCTTGGGCCCCTGAACTCACGTGGGAGACCCGGAAGAGACTCCTGGCTCCTGGCTTCAGATTGGCCCAGCTCCAGCCGTTGCGTCCATTTGGGGCGTGAACAAGCAGATGAAAGACCTTTCTCTTTGTCTCTCCCTCTTTCTGTCTGTAACTCTGCCTCTCAAATAAATAAATCTTTCTTTAAACAAAATGAGGTATGCATGTTGTGTTTCTGTTTCAGCTCAGGCTTGAGTCTTATGGCGTTAAAGAGAAAAATAAACCTCGGCAGCAGGAGGCCAAGTCCCGGTTTAGGACGTAGGGCTGGGCCGGGGGGAGGCACTGGAGCCCAGGATCTGTTCCTGGGTTGTAAAGCTCTATGGGGCTGACTTCAGTAAGAAAACGCGTTCAGGATCAGTGAATCAACACCACTGCACCGCACACTTCAAACTGCTAAGTGGGTAGCTCTCACGCTAAGTGTTTTTATCAACATTTATTAAAAAGTCTCAAAATACGGGGCCGGCGCTGTGGCGCAGTGGGTTGACGCCCCGGTCTGAAGCGCCAGCATCCCATATGGGCGCTGGTTCTAGTCCTGGCTGCTCCTCTTCCCATCCAGCTCTCTGCTATGTCCTGGGAAAACAGTGGAGGATGGCCCAGGTCCTTGGGTCCCTGCACCTGCGTGGGAGACCTGGAAGAAGCTCCTGGCTTCAGATTGGTGGCACAGCTCCAGCCATTGCTGCCAATTGGGGAGTGGACCATCAGATGGAAGACCTCTCTCTCTCCCTCTCCCTCTCCTCTCTCTGTGTAACTCTGACTTTCAAATAAATAAATAAATAAATCTTAAAAAAAAAAAAGTCACAAAATACAGATGATATGGATGGGACAGACATTGACCCTTGCAGTCAGACCCCCCACATCTCACACTGGAGTGTCTGAGTTTGATTCCCTGTTCCAGCTCCTGACTCCAGCATCCTGCTGAGGCAGACACTGGGAAGCAGCAGTTGGAGGCTTAAGTACTGGGGTCCCTGCCACCCATATGGGAGGCCCAGATTGAGTTCCTGGCCCCCACCTTCAGCCTCTTCCACTCCCTGGCTGTGGCAGGCTGGGAAGTGAACCAGCAGGTGGGAGCTTTGTCTGCCTTCCTGTCCCAGCCTGTCAAATAAGGGAATAAATACTAAGGGACCAATCAGAAGCTGAGTTACCTGCCTGCCAGGCTGACTGCTGGCTCCTCAACAGGTGCTTTCCCGGTAGTCCCTGGCCTCCCTGCTTGAGGTGAAGGAGGGAGCTCTCCTGCTCCCCACCCCCTGGGAGGCCCCAGCAAGGCCAGCATTATCCATCCAAGAAACTGACATGGCACCCCCAGCCACTCACAGCTGCTTGGGCCTACATCCCCTCTGTGAAACGAATGGCTGTGAAAGACACATTTGCAAGAGTAGACGGGGCTGGCGCTGTGGCGTAGTAGGTAAAACCGCTGCCTGCAGTGCCGGCATCCCGTTTGGGCACTGGTTTGAGTTCTGGCTGCTCCACTCCCAGTCCAGCTCTCTGCTGTGGCCTGGGAAAGCAGTAGAGGATGGCCCAGGTGCTTGGGCCCCTGCACCCGCGTGGGAGATGCAGAAGCTCTTGGCTCCTGGCTTTAGATAGGCCCAGCTCCAGCTGTTGTGGCCATTTGGGGAGTGAACCAGTAGAAGGAAGACCTTTCTCTCTCTCTCTGCCTCTGCGTCTCCGTAATTCTGCCTTTCAAATAAATAAATACATCTTACAAAAAAAAAAAAAAAGTGGGAGAGCAGGGGCACAGGAGAGAGGCAGAGCGGGTTTCCCTGTGCCGTCTCCAACAGATCATTCCAACACTCAGCCTGTTCCCCCACTAGCAAAACACTGACAGCGAGCTGCCCTCTCCCCAGCAGGGCCATCGTGAGGTGAGCTGTGATACTGCACAGACCGTCTCTGGCTGAAGTAGATGCTTAACAAGTAGAGACTACCGTTCTGATTATTAAAAAGGATGGACCCTGAAAAACGGAGAGCGGCTGACGAGACAGCAGGACCCTAGGATGGCATCTGCTGCGTCATTCGCCCACGGTGAAGGCCAGACTTTCAAGTTCTCTCAATGAGGTCTTTTGGGAAGCGCAAACTGCAAGTTAGCGGAAGAGCAGTGACTCTAGGTGGAGCCAAGGTGGCAGATCTGGGGCTGTCCCGTCTCCTCACCCTCCCCTGGCCTCTGTGAGTGCAGTGGTTGGGTGAGACTCCAGGCAGCAACACAGCAGTAGGGGACTCCTCACAGCAGGGCTCGGGAGCGTAAGCTTCACTACACGGCTTTAAGTCCTCTGCACTGAAATGCTAGGGGACTTCAGGCAGGGGAAATAAGTTATCAAAGTGCTATAACTCTCCTCGCTAAATGACGATAATCAGGTCTGCTTGACAAGGTCACCATGGGAATTAAATAGAATGTGTAAGACCAGAGGCCAGCATGGTGGTGCAGCAGGTTAGCTGTTGTGGCCATCTGGAGAGTGAACCAGCAAATGCAAGATCCACACTCCCTCACCCCATGCCCGTCTCTCCCTCTCTCTGTTGCTCTGTGTTTGAAATGAATAAATATATCTTTATGAAAATTTTAGGGGCCGGCAATGTGGCATAATGGGTAAAGCTGCCGCCTGCAGTACAAGCATCCCATATGGGCGCCGGCTCACCCCCCAGTTCACATCCTGGCTGCTCCACTTTCGATCCAGCTCCCACTAATGTGCCTAGGAAAGCAGCGGAAGATGGCCCCAGTCCTCGGGCCCTTGCACCCACATGGGAAGACCTGGAAAAAGCTCCTGGCTTTGGGTCAGCTCAGCTCTGGCCGTTGCAGTCATTTAGGGAGTGAACCAGAGGATGGAAGACCTCTTTCTCTCTCTGTCTCTGTAACTCTTTCAAAATAAATAAATATTTAAAAAAAAATTGAAATCCATGCATATGGGGCCAGCACTGTGGCTTACACTAAATCTCCACCTGCAGCACTGGCATCCCATATGGACACCAGTTCCACCAGTCCCAGCTGCTCCTCTTCCGATCCAGCTCTCTGCTATGGCCTGAGAAAGCAGTGGAAGATGGCCCAAGTCCTTGGGCCCCTGCACCTGTGTGGGAGAACCGGAAGAAGCTCCTGGCTTCACTGGCCATTTGAGGAGTGAATCAGCAGATGGAAGACCTTTCTCTCTGTCCCTCTCTCCATCTGTAACTCTCCCTCTCAAATAAATAAATCTTTAAAAAAAAAGAAATCCATGCATAGTTTTTTTTCCCATAAACTTGCTGAAGTACCTCACTGTGGCAGCCAGAGTGTTGAAGCCAGCACTTGGTACAGCAAAATAAAATTTCCTTTTTTTCCTCTGATGCTGCTCAAGACCGCCAGGCTTCAACCCAACCCAAGCGCCTGGCAACACACTCGGAACCAGCCCACTGCACTCTCCTCCTCGGAGAAGCAGGCACGCTGGGGGAACAGGCAGGAGCAAGGTGCATGGCCTCCTCCGGGAATCTTCCAGGCGGCCTGTACCACTAAGCAGCCGAGCCGGGACCTACCTGTTGATGCCAAGGTGAGGTAGTAGAGAAGGGAGCCACACTGGTTGAGGAGAAAGGGCATCAGGTACTGGAGACAGGAGAAACGTGCAGTCAGGGTGGTGGCTTGCCTGCGCAGCGCTGTCTCCCCTGGCCTTTCCGCGGAGGGAGGGATGGGTACACAGCCCAGCGAGCACGAGGCCCTGTCAGAGGGACCCGTCCAGGGCTGACCTCCAGCCTTTGCCCGAAATGCCTTCTCCCTCAGCTCTGCTGGGGCCCATCGTCTCCATCCTGCAGAGCCTTGAGTGCCAGTGTCACCTCTTCCAGGAAGCCTTCCCCAAGTCCCCCGCTCAGCCTCCCTCCTCTGAATTCACACAGCCCTCAGCCCCGGGAAGGAGTGCTGCCCATGCCCGGCTTTCCCACCAGCCTGGACGGGCACCCCTGAGGTCAGAGCCAGTTCTCCATAAGCCCCCCGCCTCCCTCCCCCAGGGCCACCTGGAGCCTTGGGAAGGTCACCTCGCCACAGCTGCCTTGTATTCGCGTAATTGGAGGGATGGCATTGATACTAACAATAGCGGCCACACACGGAGCACCTGGCCCACTGCGAGGCGCTTTCTGCGCCCACCTCACCTGATTCTCACAGCTGCCCTCCCAAACGGTTCTAATTCCCACCCTACAGAGGAGGACACTGAGGTTGAAGAAGCGGTGGGGCCGGGATTCTGACCCAGACCCGTTGGATTCCAGAGACCAAATTCTTAGCAGCTACTAGGGCGAGAGAGAAGCCTTTCCGGACGCACCTCGGTATTCAGGAAGAGCGTCTTCATCTCCTGCAGCAGCTGCCGGGCCCAGGTCCGCTCGTGAACCCGCCGCAGCCCGCCGGACGCCCGCTTCAGCAGCGGCTGCGTGCCGCCCCACAGAGCGGCCACCAGCACCAGAGCCAGCACCTGTCCTGAATGCGGACGCATGCAGATGCGAGTCACCCCGACCCCGGCCCGACCCTAGCCTGCCTCTGCCTCCATCTCCCTTCCCTCTCCCGCACCCCGGCTGAGGCTGGCGCCCAGGGACAGGTCCCGGGGGGCTGGGACCCGGGGTGGGTGTGGAGTAGGAAAGAACTCTGGGTGGCGGGGTCGGGAACTCCAGGAAGGGCGGGGCCGACTACCCACCCAGAGTCGCCGCCATGGCAACGCCGCGCGATTTCTACTTCCGGGTGAGAGGGGGCGGAGACCCATACCCCGGAAGTGACTCCAGAGCCTCTTCCGGCCCTACTCACACTGCCGCGTTCCTGTCGCCGCCGCCGGCATGGTGAGTCCCATCGAGTGAGGGTCGTTGCGGTGGGGGTCCCGGGGTGGGACAGGGGCTCAGTTCCTGGCACTGACACTCCCGTGCTGTCCCCCACAGAAGCCGATCCTACTGCAGGGCCATGAGCGGTCCATTACGCAGATCAAGTATAACCGCGAGGGCGACCTCCTCTTCACCGTGGCCAAGGATCCTGTGAGCGTCGGCGGGAGGGCGGGCGGGACCACGCGGAGGGGCCCGAGAAGTAGGGAGAGACCATCCCTGGGGTCGCTGCACGAGAGCTTTCTACCGGGAAAGATGGGCATGTCTTAGTTGTTGATGGAGGGAGGCACCGGCGAGAAGAAAGACCGTCTGGAAAGGGACGGGGTGGTGGGTGAGGTCGTTCAGGTACCCGGACGACACTGTTCCGGGGAAGAACGAAAGCATTCTATCAGGATAGGAGGCAGACCGCCGCTGGTAGGGATAGATGATTCTCGGGCAGCAAGCTGTCTGCAGGGCCCGGGAGAAGTCCGTAGTGCATTTAAAGAAAAGGGGTGCCCTAGCCTCATCCTTAGCTTAGCGCTGACAGCCCCCCTTTTGAGGCATCTGCGTACAGAGTGAGTTAATTGATGATTAAAAGTGGGGGTTTGATGCTTGGAATCCTGACTTCTGTATCTGCCAGCAGCGTGACTGGTTTGTCTGTGTCACCGAATCTTTCCAAACGTCAGGTTTTCGTATTTATAAAATTGGGTGCTTAGGGTAAGGAGCTTGGCACAACACCTGGAGCATACGAGTGCCTAATTGATGTTCGTCACTGGTGTTTGAAGTTGCTTAGACAGCATTTCACGGGAGTCCCACCAACCCTTTGAAGAAGGCATTGCTGTCCTGATGTGTTGTTTTTTTTTTTTTTTTTTTTTTTTTCTGTTGAGTGACAGATCCCTTCTGCTAGTTCACTCCCCAAGTGCAAACAGTGGCCAGGCCAAAGCGGGGAGCCTGGAGCTCGGTCCAGGTCTCTTACGTGAGAACAGTAAGCCAAACTTCCACCCTGTCTTGACCATTTCAGAGTTGGGGAAACAAATTCCAAGGGGAGAGGCACTGTGCTTGAGATTGTATAGTGAGGGAGGAGCAGAGCAGGCACTGGCACCCTGACTTCCTCACTGCCATCTGCTCCCACTGGCACAGGACACCACCGCTGCTGGTTTTCTGGACCGCAGCGCAGCCTGACCTCCTTCTTCTTCTTCTTTTTTTTTTTTTTTTTTTTTTTTTGAGATTGTTTATTTGAGAGGCAGAGTTCAGAGAGAGAGAGGTCTTTCATCTGCTGATTCACTCCCCAGGTGGCCACAACGGGCCATAGCTGGGCCCATCTGGAGCCAGGAGCTTCTTCTGGGTCTCCCACGCGGGTGCAGGAGCCCAAGTGCTTGGGCCATCTTCCGCTGCGTCCCCAGGCCATTAGCAGGGAGCTGGATCAGAAGTGGAGCAGCCGAGACTCAAACCAGTGCATCTGGGGTGCCGACTCTGCAAGCAGAGGCTTCACAACTACTATGCCACAGCACCGCAGCGTTAGCCCTGATCTTTTGTTCTTCAAGATTCGGAGTCCAGAGGAAGGCTGGGACTGGCAAATTAGGACATGGACACCTTGGCCAGCCTCCTGATTCCCCAGCCAGTTACCTTCAGTAAAGGAAGAGAATCCAAGATTGCTTTTTGTCAACTTCCTGCTTTTTCTCAAGAGATTAGCCAGAGGGGGTGGACTTTTAGTGCAGCAGTTACGTTTCTGCTTGGGACACTTGTGTCAGGTATAGGAGTGCCTGGTTCAAGTCCCAGTTCCTGTGCTTCCATTCCAGCTGATGGGCACCCTGGGAGGCAGCGGATGGTGGCTCCAGTGCTTAGGGTCCCTGTCACCCACTCGGGAAACCTGGATAGAGTTCCAGGCTCTTGGCGTCTGCCTGGCCCAGCAATGGCTGTTAAAGGCATTTGGAAGATAAAGCAGCAGATGGAAGAGCCCTCTCTGTCTTGGAAATGTCATGAAAATTTATATTTGAAAAAGAGATGATGAGGAGAGGGCAGGCTCGGCCTGGCTAGAGGCTGCTGAGGGTTCCTGGAGCAAAATAGGAGGCGTTGCTCTTGTGGGATGTGTGCCATCTGTTGTTTGATTCCTCCAGATCGTCAATGTCTGGTACTCTGTGAACGGCGAGAGGCTGGGCACCTACATGGGCCATACGGGAGCTGTGTGGTGCGTGGACGCTGACTGTATCCTTGTCTGAGTCTGTGCTCACGGGGTCTGCTGGCAGTGGAGAGGCTGCCGAGTTGGAGGGCGGGAGTTCGAGATGTGATCGTGGGTCTAGGGGGGCATACCTGCTGTGTCATTCTACACCCCCCACCCCGTCCTCCTCGATGGGCGGGGAAACTTTCAGGATGGTTCCGCCTCAGGGGGGTGGGGGTGGGGGTGGTTAGAATGCTCTCAGCTAGGAGGGCCTTTGGGGGCTGAGGGCCGCACACAGAGGCCACCCAGTTGGCCTCTGACAAAGGACAGGGCCCAGGAGAACTCGGTCGTCTTCCTTAGCACCTCTTCAGGGGACACCAAACATGTCCTCACTGGCTCAGCTGACAACAGCTGTCGTCTCTGGGACTGTGAAACAGGTAAGCCTGAGCCCTTCACTTCAGCATGTACTGAGGGCCTGCGTGTGCCTGCCTAAGCAAGCGGGTCTGAGGACACAGACGTCCAGAGATGGCTCGCAGCCTACGGAATAAGAGACAGTGAGACAGGAAGGAAGGCGAGGAAAGTGTAATACTAAGGTATGATACGTATTAGAGGAGATAGAGTAGTGTGGAGGGCCAGAGGGAGGCAGCTGACTGGTGGGGGGTGGGGTGGGGGGAGAGGGAGCACAACCAGGAAGCTTTCCCAAGGTGAATCTTAGCTGTGGCTTAAAGGACAAAAAAGACGTCATCACGTTGGCACATGTGGGAATGAAACCATGGAGAGTGCTGCAGACAGGTTATCTGATCTGGTTGGATTCCTGCCTCCTGGTGGGTGAAGTAGTGGAGAAGATGAGGTTGGAGAACAAGCCTGCACTGCCAGACTTAGGAGCATGGGTTTGTCCTGAGGTGGCATGCCGTGGAGGTGCGAGCGGGGGGTGGGGGCAGCAAGGTCAGGGAGCAGTGAGACGCATCGAAAGCTTCGACTGAAGACAGCTGAGTGTGTGAAGGTGCCCCGGTTAGTAAATGTTTACTGGGCATCTAGTTCTGTGCAGTGCCCTGCTGGGCACTGGAGACATACGGAGAGAGCGCACCAGGTCCTTGCTGGGGAGGAGCGCAGTGTGATGGACACGAGTGTGCTGTGATCCACTGGGAGCAACGCCACAGTAGCAGGGTGCCCGAGGTGGGGAAGAACATGGAAGACTTGGGCCTAAGCATAGCAGTGAGGAAGGGCCAGGGGTTGGAGCCGCTGGAGCAGGAGACAGGAGGAGGAGTTGTGGGGGGTCCTCCCTGCCTTAGCCCAGACTCTGCCTCTCCCCAGGGAAGCAGCTGGCCCTACTCAAGACCAATTCAGCTGTCCGGACTTGTGGTTTTGACTTCGGAGGCAACATCATCATGTTCTCCACTGACAAGCAGATGGGTTACCAGTGCTTTGTGAGCTTCTTTGACCTGCGGGATCCAAGCCAGATCGGTGAGGGCTGGGGCTGGGGTCGAAGTGAAGGGCTCACTTCCAGGGTCCAAGGGCTGACCTCTTCTGTCCCAACCAGACAACAACGAGCCCTACATGAAGATCCCTTGCAACGACTCCAAGATCACCAGTGCCGTCTGGGGACCCCTGGGGGAGTGCATCATTGCAGGCCATGAAAGTGGAGAGCTCAACCAGTACAGTGCCAAGGTAAGGGCCAGGTGGCCCCAGCCCACCAGAAGGTTTCTCTGTGGAAGCAGGGTAGCACAGTGGTTAAGAGCAAGGGCTGGATGCAGATGCAGATCTCATCGTTTTCTAGCTGTGTGACCTTGAGCTAGTTACATAACTTCTCTGAGCCTGTTTATGTGTTTCAAGAGTCAGATGACATCAGGTATTTGAAAAACTTATGAAGTACTTAGGACATGTTAATAAAGATCTCAGATAAGGGGCGGGTATTGTGGAGCAGTGCGTTAAGCCACTGCCTAGGACGGTTGCACCCCATATCAGAGGACCAGTTTTGAGCCCAAGCTACTTTAATTTCAGTCCAGCTCCCTGCCAGTGTGCCTGATAAGCAGTGGATGAGCGCTCAAGTACTTGAGTTCCTATCCTCCCATGTGGGAGACTCAGATGGAGTTCCTGGCTCCTGGCTCCTGGCTTCAGCCTGGCCCAACCCCAGACTGTGAAGCCATTTGGGGAGTGAATGGAAGCTCTCTCTGTGTCACTGTACCTTTCAAATAAAATAAACCTTGGGGAGGGAGGGGAATCACAGACATGCATTTTCTTGCCACTACAGAGTACAAGGCCCTGTACTCAGATGAGAATGATTCAGACAGCCATGTGCCCAGGGCAGGCACAGACTTGGAAACACCTAGTACATGTATCAGTTGTGCGTTGTGCCACCTTAGGGGTATGCCATGTCACAGAGGAAGTGCATTAATGTCACAGAGGTGTGTCTATTAAGCTGTGAAGAATAAATGGCCCTTCTAGCAGGAAAGAAAAAGTATTCCACGGGCAAAGTAAGCAGCAAAACCAAAGGCCTCAAGTTAAAGAAGTCTAGGTGCCTCACAGATCACTGGACTGTGATGCTGGGAAGGTAGACATGTTACTGGGGTTGCCTAACGTGCTACACCACAACATTCCTAGCTGGGCTCTCCCTTTTTCAGGCCACAGTTGGGAAGATGAGCCTCAGCTAGCCAGTGTGCATGGGGATGTGGAGTGCTAGACCAGCAGGGATGAGATAATGGGCTGAGGGAAGGGCAAAGTCTGAATTGTCTCAGATTTCTGACACGGGTACCCAGTCTCTGGGGAGCTAGGAAATGGGCCCAGTCTGAGTCTATTTTTTTTTCCCCCAGTCTGGAGAGGTATTGGTAAACGTGAAGGAGCACTCCCGGCAAATCAATGACATCCAGTTATCCAGGGACATGACCATGTTTGTCACCGCATCCAAAGACAATACAGCCAAGGTCAGCCTGGGCAAGGGGCTGGCACTGAGTTTGCCTGACTTTCCCCAAGAGGGCTCTCTACAGATTTCTCCTCTGCCTTCTCTCTCCAGCTCTTTGACTCCACAACCCTTGAACATCAGAAGACTTTCAGAACAGAACGCCCCGTGAACTCAGCCGCCCTCTCCCCCAACTACGACCACGTAAGGGAACCCCATCTAGGCTTCCTAACAAGGCCCCAGCAAGCTTGCAGGGAAGAGGCGTTTGGCAGTTAGACTCTGACTGGTGGCTGAGCGGGAGGTGGCCGGACATGTCTCTTCCCCTGCTCTTGGTATCTCCCCACTGTGATGCAGGCGACATTGACAAATGGACTTGGCTGCCTTTGGAGCCATCTACCTTTCCTTTTCCTTTTAGGTGGTGCTGGGAGGCGGTCAGGAAGCCATGGATGTGACCACAACCTCCACCAGGATTGGCAAATTTGAGGCCAGGTGAGGGGGACAGGAGCTCTTCTGCAGTCTGAACCTTCCTGAGTGTGTCTTTTGTAATAAAGCAAGCAGTATTGGCCACTAGAAGTGTGGACCAGTGTGTTGCCCTCCTATGACAGGTGTGTAGTACAGCAGTTGGGATTATGAGCTCTCAGGGCCTAGATAAACCATGTGTTTCTCTGTGCTCAAGATTCTAAAACTAGGGGTGGGTGTTTGGCACAGCAGGTAAGTTGCCGTTTGTGATACCTGCATCCCATATCTGATGGCCTGGTCCATGTCCCACCTACTCTGCTTCCAATCCCTCTTCCTACTAATGTGCACCCTGGGAGGTAGCGGGTGATGTCTCAAGTGCTTGGGTCCCTGCCACCCCCATGGGAGCTCTGGATTGAGTTTCAGCCTTTTGGTTTCAGCTGGCCCAGCCCTGGGTGTTAGAGGCATTTGAAATATGAACCAGCAGATGTAAGATCTCTCTGCTCTGTTTTTCTTCTTTTCTAATAAAATGAAAATGAATAAATATTATTGTAAAATTCCACAGCAGAATAATGGGATGATAACACACTTACCTCATAAAGTTGTAGAGATTAAATTAATGCTTGTCAGGGCAGCCATTGTGGTGCAGTAGGTGAGCCTCTTGCCAGCATCCCACATTGGAGCGCAGCTTCAAGTCCTGCCTGCTCTACATCTGATCCAACTTCCTGCTGCTGCACCTGGGAAACCAGGGGATGAGGACCCAAGTGTATGGGCCTCTGCCACCCATGTAGGAGACCAGGATGGAGTTCCTGGCTCCTGGCTCAGGCCTAGCTATGGCAACCATTCGGGGAGTGAACCAGCAGATGGAAGAGCCCCTCCCCGACACTCTGCCTTTGAACGGATTGTTTTTAAGACAATTGTGAAAGCTCTGCAGTCAGGCAGACAGGCAGTCTTCCCCTGCAAGGCTTCACATGATCTCATTTGTATTCATTTCCGCTTTGTCCCAGTTTCCCTGCTTTATTTTTGTTGTATGGCTTCCTTTGGGGAAGTGCTACCTCTGATGTGTTTTGGAAGGAGATGAAGGGTAGATTAATGGTGTCCTTTCTCACCACCTGTCTCCGCCAGGTTCTTCCACTTAGCCTTTGAAGAAGAGTTTGGAAGAGTCAAGGGTCACTTTGGACCTATCAACAGTGTTGCCTTCCATCCCGACGGCAAAAGGTGAGGACTGTGCACCCCGCTCCCACGCCCCGCTGTGCAGAGCAGCACCTGACTGGTCCCTGCCTCTTTCTCCAGCTACAGCAGTGGCGGCGAGGATGGCTACGTCCGCATCCACTACTTTGACCCTCAGTACTTTGAATTTGAGTTTGAGGCGTGAGAAGCTGGATCTCCATCCGGATAAGAAAGCTGCTCACCAAATTCTGGACTCTGATAAATAAATTTGTTTGTTAATAAATGGTTTCTGGGCAGGTATTTTGTGGGGTCTGTTTTGTCATTTTCTTTTTTTCTTAAAGTTTGTTTATTTATTTGAAAGACAGAGATTTTTCTGTCCACTGATTCACGCCCCAGATGGCCACAACAGCCAGAGTTGGGCCACCCTGAAGCTAGGAGCCTGGAACTCTATCCAAGTCTCCCACACGGGTGCAGGGGTCCAAAGACTAGAGCCATCTCCTGCTGCTCTCCCAGGCGCGTTAGTGGTGCCAGCATTGCAGGTGATGGCTTGACCTGCACCACAGCACCACCCCATTTCATCCTTTCCTCCTCTGTCACCCCAGCAAGCTGATGCCGGTCATGGATATCTTTATTATTTAGACTTTGGACACTTCAGTCTTCAATATATGGGCTAGCCTGGGTCCAGGCACTTCATTTGAGGTCTGGAGGGGTCTGGAGGGATCTCAGGAAGGGCTCAGCACTGTCCCAGGAGCCAGCACTCGGAGTTGGGGCTCAGGCTGAACCTTCTGTCTTCTCACTGTCTGTCACTATTTGCCACACCTTCTCCCAGGCTGTCTCTGAGGGCTCGGGTGGGCGGGTCCAGCGCAGAAACAGGCCTGAGGAGGAGAAGACCGGTGAGGAAGCCGGGCAGTGGGGACAACTCCCCCAGGGGGAGAAGGTGGGATGGGAGGTGTCACCTTGCCACAACCGCAGGCTCTGGGGCTCCACGGAGGGCCAGATGGCCAAGGGATTGAGGGCATAGAGCGGGTTCCGGAGTTTCCGTTGCTCTTTCGGTTGGTTGAGCCCAGACCACAGCGAGTGGGTTCGAGTCCTCACTTCACACAGGCCCCTGTGGAGACAGGCAGTGAGTCTTTGGCACCAGCTGTGCCCTCCAGTGTTCTGGGTGGGGGTGGCCCTGGTTAGTGGGGTGACAGCCACTTGGCACGTGACCTCTCCTTCCGGTCAGCTCTTGTACCAGGCACTAGAGTAAAGCAGGAAGAAAACACAGCGCTGCTTCCCGAGTTCTGGTGAGGGGAAAAGCCAAGTAGCCTAGAGGGGGCTCTAGGAGGGCCTCTGCCAGGGGACGGCCGCGCTGAGGCATCTGCAGAAGGACCAGGGCGAGGGAGGCCAACAAAGATGGCCGTTTCCTGGCCTGGATGACCCAGGAGTAGCGCGAGCGGGAAGATGGGGCAACAGGAGAAAAGCAAGTACAGTCCCCACCTTGGAGAGGAGTGAGCCCTCCCCCGTCTGTCAGATGACACAGAGATGGCTTCTGGGGCTGGTTGGGCTTATGGCTGGCTGTGCATTAAGCCTACTAAGTATAAAAATAAGTACCAGTTTCTGGGTGCCAGGCAAGGTGCTAAACTCCGGGTTATAACTCCGTTAATCGTCAGGATACCCTCCAGAGGTGGTGGCTGCTATCGTGAGACTCAGCACTTTGTGGTCACCCAGCAGGTGAGTGGAGCCAGGACTTCTGCTCAAATAATTTCAGTCTACTTTCAGTCTATTTCATTGTTTCACTAGAATCAACCCTGCAAAGTCGTAGAGAGCTCCAGAAGCAACTTTTGATTTTGGCAACAACTTTCTCCCTTGGTCTTCGTTTTCAAGGCAGAAGTGCACTTGCTCTTGGCTACAGACAGAGTGGGCAGGCCTGAAGGGCTGGCCTTGGACCCATCTCTTTCTGGGTTTGTGGAAGATAGGAGAACGTGAAGTTTGGAGGCAGCGGAGGGAAGGGCACTTGAGAGTACAGGCAAGAGAGAAACTGACATGGAAGAGTGAGTTCTAAGGAGGCCGGGACTACAGCATCTGCCCCTTTGCTGTGCCTGCCCCTGCCCCTGCCCCGCCCTGACACCCCCTCAGCTCACCTCTCCTTTTCGCTGTTGCAAAGGAAGCTGCCAAAGGGGGAGGCATAGGCGTGCTCAAACAGCGCCAACAGCAGCCCCTCCCCAAATTCCAGCGACAGCGGGAACTGGCGACCCAGCTGCCACACGCAGTCGAGGAAGAGGAGAAAGGTGGGCGCCTCGTGCTTGGGGCGGGCGTGGGAGAAGGCCGAGTGGGCACAGCGCAGCTGGAAGGGGTGGCCGGCCTGGGGAGGGGGCAGAGTGATGGGCACAAGGAGGCAGGGGTTCTGGGTGGTAGGGCAGGGCTGGGAAGGGGTGGCCACTTACCTGGATCCACTCGCGCTCCACCAGCTCCTGGAATCCATCCATGGTCCGGCTCAAGGGATCCAGAATGAGTTGGGCGAGTGAAGTCACGAGCAGGGTGCTGTCCGTGCCTTCGGCCCCGTGCACCAGGATGCAGGCCCCTTCCCTGTGGGCCCAGTGCTTGTCAAGAGCAGCTGAGTCCTTCCCCGCTGGGTGTGGCGGGACAGGGATGGCAAGGGCCCACTTCTCAGCTGCACTTGCTGTCTGAGTCCTGATTTTGTGCCGGGGGTTGGTAGCCCTTCTCATCCCACTCCTGCCCCATAGACAGGGCTTCTACCTCTCCATGCCCTGGGCGGCCAGGCAGGCGGTGCTCAGTGCCTCCTTCACGTGCGCCAGCCAGCGGCAGCCCTCCAGCCGACTGAGCCAGCGGTCCATGCTCTGCTCCAGGTCCCCGCAGGCCTCGACCAGGCGCACAAAACTCTCCTGTAGGGGCCGCCCCCTGGGCAAATGAGAGTCTGGTCATCCTTCCCCCAGCCCAAGTTCTTGGTAAGGGCAGTCTAGGAGCAGATGATCCGGACCCGTGAGGGAGACACAGAAGCCTCTGGAAGCCCCCAAGGGACACAGGACCCTTTGGGAGCCCAGTCTCAGGGAACACAAAACCCAGTGCAGCGCTCCCAATCTGATGGGAACGATTCTGCATCGAGTGTTTCCCAGGCCAGCTGGGGAGAGCTCGTGTGTCTGCACACGCAGCAGGACATGCAGCCCTCTGGGGAAGCAGAACGCCCTGGCAAGCTCCCAGCTCGACAGAAGTGTTACCACATCCTTGAAATTCTTCATCTGATGGGAGCCCCCGTCTGACAAGAGAAACACGACCCTCGGGGGTCTGCACCTGCTGCTACCTCCCAGAAGCTGCCCTGCTCAGTCACCGGTGACCTCCTCCCAGGAAATCCAGTGGAGATTTCTTTTGGCCCAGTTGTGCTCTGGCATTGCGTTCCCTTCCACCTCATCTCTCCACTCCCACTTCATACTCTATACTTTTTTTTTTTCTTTTAAGCTTTATTTATTTATTTATTTATTTGTAAGAGTTGCAGACAGAGGTCTCCAATCTGCTGGTTCACTTCCTGGATGGCTACAATAGCCAGGGCCAGGCCGGGCCAGGCCAAAGCAAGGAGCCAGGAGTCTGTTCCCGGTACAGAGGCCCAAACACTTGGCCCACCTTCCACTGCTTTTCCCAGGCCATTAGCAGGGAGAGAGTTTGGAAGTGGAGCAGCCAGGACCAGAACTGGTGCCCATATGGGATGCTAGTGTGGCAGGGGCAGCTTTACCCCCTACATCACAATGCTGGCCCCATTCTCTATACTCTTATCATGGTGAGTGCTCAGCTCCCCAAACAGGACAAGTAGTGAGGCTCTCTCTGCACCCATGCCCATACAGTTCCCTGCACCTGGAATGTCCTCCCTCCTATGTCCTCGGGTCCCAGCTAAGGCATCCTGTCCATTCCTCCATTCACCCGTTCCTCCTCTGTGCCGCTGCTTCTCACTCCACTCTAATTTCCACTCCCTTCCCCTCGCTCGTGTGTGGGCTGGCCGCCGTGGCAGCCCCTGTGCTCGGTGTTGAGTGAATAAGTGGTTAAGCAAGAGGCTTTTATTTTAGCTAAAGCAGTCTATTCTTTAAAACACACACACACACACACACACACACACACACACACACAAACCCTTCCTCAGGGGCGTTTGGCACAGAGGGTAAGAAGCCTCTTGGGACCCCCACATCCCATATGAGATGAGTTGGAGTCCAGGCTCCACTTCCAACTGGACATTCCACTGCTGACGTGCACCCTGGGAGGCAGAGGTGATGAGGCACAAGTACTTGGGTACCTGACGCATGAGTGGGAGACCCGCCTCAAGTTCCCAGCCTGGCCCAGTCCCAACTGTTGTGGGCATTTGGAGAATGGACCAGTGTGTGGAAGATCTGTCTCTGCCTTTTCATAGGAATAAAAAGAAAGGGAGAGAAAAGATGAAAAAGAAGAATGTGCCCATTAAAAAACTTAAAAACCTCCCTCAGAACCTCTTACCAGCACCTGGAGACAGCAGAAACGTGCAGGCGTGTGTGTGTGTGTGTGTGTGTGTAGGTTGCTCCAGGCACAGTTAGAGGTGTGTGTGTGTGTGTGTGTGTGTGTGTGTAGTTTGCTCCAGGCACAGTTAAGTGCTAGAGGATAATGCACTCTCCGTGGGATGTGCAAGGTTCCTAGCGCCTCCCTCAACTATGAGGAGTTCTGCAGGAGAGAGCCTGGAGAAGAGATAAAGGCCCCTTGCCTCTCCAGGGGCCGGTGCAGCCGTTTCCAGCCAGGGTAGGCGGCCTTGGCCTCCGTGCCGCCGCCAGTCATGCGGGCCTGTTTAGCAGCCTGGGCAGAGCGCGTGTCAATGATGAAGCCCCGGGCCCCAGGGCGAGCTCCCACCAGCACAGCCCGCAGCAGCTCCTCGTCCTCAGCGCAGCGCCGCTTCTGGGGACCGGTCAGGGGCTGGCTGGAGCGCAGCAGAGCCTACGGACAGGGACTCAGCTCCGGAAGCTGCACCCAGCCAGCCCACGATCAGGGCGCAGGGGTCTACACACGGGAGCGGGCTAGAGGAGGCAGGGGCGCGGGGACCTCGGGGGCGGAATTCGCAAGGCCTCTGGCCGGGTCTCGCGGAGGGGAGGGACCCTATGAGACCGTGGGCAGGTCCTGGGGCGACAGAATGGATTAAGCTTCGAGGGGCGCAGCAGGCCGGGGGCGGGGCCGGGGCAGCAGAGGGCGGGGAGGGAGGCGGTGGGGCCCAGGGCGGAGTGGGGGCGGGGCTCACGGTGCCGTTGCGGGCGTGGTGGTAGCTGAGCACTGGGAAGCGACCTCCCTGGCGGAAGCCGGCGCTGCGCGCCAGGGCTTGGTCGTCCACCGAGTGAGGCACGATCAAGGCGCGGGGGTAACTGGGACACAAGCTGAAGTCCTCGTTCACCTCGCTCAGCCGCCACGCGTTGGTCTGTGGTGCAGGGAGGGGTGAGAGCCAGACCTAGGGCACCCAGTGAGTGCCCTGTCCCCATCCCCCGCGCCCCTTCCTGGCAGGACCCCGAGGGCCCCTCGACCGCGCCCACCTCGCGAGCTACTCGCTGGTAGTAGCGCTCGGGCGGGTGGAAGTGCCAGGCGTCGCCCAGTCTGAGACCCTTGGGACGGTAGAAGAACGGAAAGGAGGTGATGACCGATTCCAGAGAGGACAACGCCTGGGGAAGGAAGGCAAGGGCTCTGGGAACTGTCGCAATCGTCCCCACGCCGCCCTGTCCAGCCCTGGGCTCCTCAGCTTCCGCCCTTCCAGGACCGCAGGGCACCCTGCGGCCCCCTGTGCTCCGGGCTAACGCTGGACGCGGAGCTCCTGGCGCACAGCAGCCCCCATGGACTGCCCTCCGCACGGGTTGGGGTAGCTCCAGGGCAGCCCCCGGCACACCTCGATGGAGCGGGCGATATCCAGCGTCGCCTCCACGCCCTCTATGTCCAGCTGCAGCACCCGCAGGTCCTTACAGCGCAGCGTGATGGTGCCCGAGTCTCCCGCGACCCTGGGGGAGGGACGGGCCCAGGCTCAGCGTCTCCCGCCCAGCCTGGGGAGAGGAAACGCGCTGTCGGGCGGGAGAGCGCCGGCCGCCCCTGCGCCTCCCTCCCCCTCCGCTCCGCTGCCGCGGGGACGCCCCCACCACGTCTCACCGCTTCTCGATGGAGTCCACGCTGCGCAACAGCAGCAGCCACAGGTCCGGACTCGCCTCGGTCCCCGGGGACAGCAGCAGGTGGTGGCTGGTGACGCACAGCGTGCCTCGCAGCGGGGGCGCCTCTGGGCCCCGCAGGAGCTCGGCTTGGGCCCGGCCGGTGCGGATCAGCTCCGAGAACTCCATCCCGCGGGCCGGGGCCCGGGAGCCCAGCAGGACCGGCTCTGGGAGCGCGAGGCGGGGCGGGCACGGGCTTCGGAAGGGACAGGAACTGGCTGGGCAGCTGGCGACGCCGGCAGGACAGCTGTTAAGGAGGTCTCCCAGGAATTCTCCCTTCGCTTGCCACCATCTCTTAGCGGGGCCCCTGGGCAGGGCCTGTTAAAAAACCTCACTTTCGTCATCAGTGAAATGGGAAGAGCCATCTGGCCGGAAGCCTGGGCCTCAGGAGTCACAGCGGTTTTCGTCCTTTTAAAGCTCAGGGGTGCTGGGGCGCTCCGGGAAGTAGTACAAGGAGAGAAAGTCAGCCATCTCCTCCTCTGTGCCCCCCCCCCCATAGCTGGAAAGTGTGGGTATGACTGGGAACTGCCTACTTCCTCCCATAACCCTGATCTTGGGTGGGGGAAATCCCTCGGTCCACCTTAAACGCAAGCAGCTGTGTGGCTGGCTCCCCTCCCCCTCCACAGCTGGAAGTGCCCCCCTTGCTGGCCACCCCAGCCTTTACCACTCCATCCTGCCGCCTAGGCAATGACCTGGGGCCCAGAGAAGGCCCAGGCAGGTTCTGTGTACAGGACTTCCAGTCTGGTAGGAGACACCCCTAAGCCAGTAAAGCCACAGTGGGGTTTCAACTGACCTGATGGAGGACTCTACCACCCACCCAGCTTCCCTACAGCTTTTTCGTTTCTTTTCCTTAAAATTATTTATTTACTTATTTTATTTGAAAGGCAGAGAGACAGAGAGAGCTCTTCCATCCTCTGGCTCACTCCCCCAAATGCCTGCCACAGCAGGGGCTGGGTCAGGCCAAAGCCTGGGGCAAGGAACTCCATCTGGGTCTCCCAAGTGGGTGGCAGGGAGCCAAGCGCCGCCTCTCAGGGTGCCCATCAGCAGGGAGCTGGGTCTGAGGTGGAGGCACTGGGACTAGAACCAGACACGTGGAAGTGTGATCCAGGTGGGTCCCTAAAGGCCATGCTGAGTGCCCGCCCTTAATTTTTCATTTCTTCAGCTCTGATGCCCACCCTGTGCTGAGTGCTGATTACTAAGAAAAAGACCAACTCCAGCCTTCAAAGGCCCTGGGGCTGGCACTGCGGCGCAGAGGCCTGGGCTGCTGCTTGCAATGACAGAGTCTACCTCAGAGGGCTGGTGGAGTCCTGGTTGCTCTCCTACTGACCCGGCTTCCTGCTGATGTCCCTGGGAAGGCAGCACATGATGGCGCAGGTACTGGGTCCCCTGCCGCCCATGTGGGAGACCAAGATGGAGTTCCTGGCTCCTGACTTCCACTTGGCCCCATCCTAGCTGTTGTCACCATTTGGGGAATGAACCAGTGAAAGGAAGATCTCTCTCTCTCTCTCTCTCTCTCTCTGTCCCACTGCCTTTAAAATAAATGCATCTTAAAAAATAAAAAGTGGAAGGGCCTTCTAGTTCCAGACATCTGTTTGCATTTTTAAAAACTTGATTAAAAAGTCATTTTGCGGTTGGTCTTTCACCGTGGCTTTCTCTCTTTGCGCATCCCCTGCAGCCTTTCTCTCCCGCACAGTGGCCGTGGCCGTGGCGGCACATAGGTGCTGGGCGTTTGGACGCAGTGGAGCGAGGGTTTTGGTGGGTCCAGGGGTCATTCTTGCTCCTGCTTCTTCACACTTGGTCCCAGACGTGTGTGTGTGTGTGTGTGAGTTACAGACAGCATGTGCAACAGATACATGCAAAGACGTTTCAAATGAAAAAAAAGGTGAAATCATAGATGTGATATAGGCAGGCAGATAGGACAACACTGATATTAGGTTTGTGAGCTGGAAGACTACACCTTCACCATGCCCATGTGTGATCTCATTCCCTACCTGACTACACCTATGCACCCCCCTCCAACCTGACTAAATAACCACTCCCCTTTGGAAGTAAATAAAAGGTCTGTAACACAGCCTCCCCCCCCCCCCCCCCCCGCCATGGACCTCAGTTGCCTTTGCTGCCCGCACCTTCAGGGCACATGGCCTTAAGGTTGCCTACGCTGCTAGTGGTAGCTGCTTTTTTTTTTTTTCTTTTAATTTCCACAGGCAGAGTAGACAGTGAGAGAGAGAGAGAAAGGTCTTCCTTTTTTCCGTTGGTTCACCCCCCAACGGCCGCCGCGGCTGGTGCGTTACAGTTGGCGCACCGCGCCAATCCAAAGCAAGGAGCCAGGTGCTTCTCCTGGTCTCCCATGTGGGTGCAGGGCCCAAGGACTTGGGCCATCCTCCACTGCCCTCCCGGGCCACAGCAGAGAGCTGGACTGGAAGAGGAGCAACCAGGACAGAATCCGGCGCCCCGACTGGGACTAGAACCTGGGGTGCCTGCACTGCAGCTGCTTTTAACCAAAGCCTTGCTGCACGTGGCTCTCTGCTCAATATAGCCCCAGTTTAATCTCTGGACTTTTCTTTCCCCCTTAAATCCCTTACTCTCCTATGCATTTCTCTCACTGAATAAAAAGTTTAAAAACTTACCATGCTGCTTGATCTGTTTGAGTCAGTATTCAGAATTATTCTCTGAATTCATGGCAAGGACCCACACAGTTTAATTTTGGGAAATATTAATAAGCAAATCAGTATCAGATGGATTCCCATAATATAAACATAAAATCGGAACCACTGTATGAAACCGGACACGAAAAAAGCACCGATCGTAAACTTTCAGACTGGTGTCCTCGGCAGGGATGAGAATCCGGTAGCAAAGCCAATGACCGGGGCCTCCCATACATACTGAGCCGGAAACTCCGGGGTGGGCCCAGCAGTCTCATTTAGTGAGCTTTTCAGGTGCTTCTGATCTGGGCTAAAGTTTACAAAAAAGGTTACAAAAAGGTGAAACTGATCTGCACTGTCAGGAGTGAGGACAGCGCCACCCTTAGGAAGGCAGTGATGTGGCCAGGAGTGCGGGGAGTTTCCCTGGGTGTGACAGCACTCTGGTTGTTGGATCTGAGGTGTGATGGGCCTGGGAGACCTCACAAGCCTTATGTTTATGCTACATGTATTTTGCTGTGTTATATTGCAATACAAAGTTTGAAGCAGGGCACTGCTCTGGCTGACGCCCTGGGAGGAGCCAGGGGAGGGAGCCCTAGGGGCCCGCGCACAGCTCTGCCCTTCCTCTGCAGGCAGCCCTGGAGGAAGCCACAAGGAATCGGAAGCTCTTTAGAGCTGGAAATCAGCGATATGTCCCCAACAGAGGCCCAGGGATGGTCAGTGACTTGTCCAAGGTCCCACAGACGCTGGTCCCGTGCTGAAGGGCTGGTGTCCTGTCTGAGGACCAGGACAGCTGGTCGGTCTCCACCCTGCTCCCGGGTCCCTTAACCTGGGCCGTGGGCAAAGGGCCAAGATGCTGGTGTGAATGATGCTTTTCTTATCCTGGAGCGACTTCCTTTCTGGGAACTGGGTGTCTCCTTCTGGGCAAAGACAATTAAAAATCATCCAAGGGGCCAAAAGAGCAGGGCCCCTCCTGCTCCCACCGGATGGGCATCACGTGGCTCTCGGGTGAGCAGCCCAGGAAAATTCCAGCCCCTGCACACTCGGCCTCTGCTCACACAGCCCAGCACACGCTGCCTCCTTGGCCCACCTTGAACGTCCACCATCGAGCCCTCTCCTTGGCACGGTCTTTCACTCTTGGTTTCTGCCACCATCCCCTCCCTGGGCAACACTGCCGGGTCACTCACCTCAAACCCACCATGTCGCTGGGGACACTGAAGTTCCAGGCAGTGGGCGAGGATGACGAGGAGGAGGAGGAGAGCCTGGACTCTGTGAAGGCACTGACGGCCAAGCTGCAGTTGCACACCCGGCGGCCCTCGTACCTGGAGTGGACGGCCCGGGTCCAGAGCCAGGCCTGGCACGGGGCCCAAGCTAGACCTGGGCCCGGGGCATCTGGGGCCATCTGCGGCTTTGACTCAATGGACTCCGCCCTTGAGTGGCTCCGAGGCCAGCTGGTAAGTGTGGTGAGGCCCGCAGCCTTGCTTGGGGCCTCCCAGCCAGTCCTTGTTAGGGCCCGAGACTATGGGTGTAGGGAGGGGATAAGAAGGGACCCTAACCCCAGCGGATGCCTACTGCTGTGTCCTGGAGCTCACTGCATTCTCACCCCGACATTTGCAAAGATAAAGATGTCCCGGCTCCAAGATTCTGCTCAGCGGATCTGGGAAGGGGCCCCAGGCATCTGGACCACTAGTGTGGAGCAGGAGCTGAGACATAGGGAGATAGCGAGCTGGGGTGAGAGGCGGCTAGGACCACACCACCAGCGCAGTGGTCTAGAGGGTTGGCCCGAAGGGAGGAATGGGGCTGATGGTCGAGGGCTGCTCCGGCGGGCTCACGCCCCCTGTCGGCCACAGCAGGAGATGCAGGCGCAAGACCGGCAGCTGGCAGGGCAGCTGCTGCGGCTGAGGGCGCAGCTGCACCGGCTGAAGATGGACCAAGCCTGTCACCTACACCAGGAGCTGCTGGACGACGCCGAGCGGGAGCTGGAGCTGGAGCCTGGGGCGGGCCTGGCCCTGGCTCCACCACTGCGGCACCTGGGCCTCACGCGCATGAACATCAGCGCGCGCCGCTTCACTCTGTGTTGAGCCGCCCTCCCCGGGGAGCCCCTTTCCCAGGCTGCCTGTGGAGAGTTCAGACCCCCAGGCTCCTCCGTAAATGCTGTCCCTGTTCCCATCAAGGTCTCAGCCATGGTTTGTGCAGCCCAAGGCCGCTGCCTGGCTGTGCTCTGTTGCTGGGCCCCCGGGGTTCTTGTGCAGGAGCGGTGGCCTGGCGCACCTTGGGCTTGGAGATGGACCCCCGGCGCCCTTCCCCCCACAGCTCCAGTTCTGTTTCTCTGCCGTATGGGGAGATCAGAAGTGGGAAAGAACTTAACATCCTGAGTCATGCCCCTGGGAGGAGGCTGTGGTAGCCCTGAGTTCAAAGGCAGCTCCTCCTTGCACTTCAGGCCTTGAGGAGGCTCCTTAACCCCGTCCTCTGCTTTCTAAGATGGAGATGCTGGCTCTCACTCCGTAGGAAGCTGGATGTGTCGCGAGTGGGCTGGCGGTGACGGTGCATGCCCGCGGAGGCCGGGAGACGGGCCCAGCGCTGCTCCCGTGCACACGGTGGGGGCCGATGGGCCTGCACCTGGCCTGGAGGCCCCACTCTAGCTTTTTGCTTTGTGCCTCGTGGCCTCTGTTTCCGTGTGACACTCTTTGTCTGACTTTCCAACTCAGGCTTCCTCTTGCCCCCACCCATTTCCTGCCCCCCCCCCAGCAGCTGAGGTGCGCACAGCATCAACTTCCACCTCACAAACCCCAACAGCGTTCTGAGGCTCCCCTCCCCCCGCCTGCCGCCAACGAAGCGTTTGGAGGCGCTGCCGGGGATGCATTTAGACTTTCCTCCTGATGGGGTCAAGGCCCGGTTCTTCTTTATTTTTAATAAAGCTGGAGACATCACAACACTTAATTTTTTCCAGAGTTATTATTTATTTGAAGGCAGAGTGACACAGAGAGAGGGAGAGAATCTTCCATCCACTGGTTCACTCCCTAGAGTCTGCAATGGCCGGGGGGGCCAGTCTGAAGTCAGGAGCCCAGAACTCCATCCAGATCTCCCATGAGGGTGGCAGGGGCCCAGATACTTGGACAATCTTCCGCTTCTTTCCCAAGCACATTAGCAGGGAGCTGAAGCAGAAGCAGGGCAGCTACGACTTGAGCCGGTACTATATGGGCTGCTAGTGTTGCAGGCAGCGGCTTAACCTGTTTGGTCCAGAGCATCGGCTCCCAAGGCCCAGTTCTGGATCTTGCTGAAAGCTACCTGGACCTCCTCCTATCACTGGTGACGTGGCCCTCGGCCCACAACGGGTGCCACCCTCCGCCTGCCCTCAGGAAATGAAGATCAGGGCCTCCCTGCTGCTCCTGACAAGGTCCTTGCCTCCTGCCGGCAGCAGATAGTATGGCTGGTCTGCCGCTGTGCCGGGGCGCCTGGGCGGCCGTGTGGATTCTGTCTTCCACCTGTTGCAGGAGACGGCACCAGGTCCCACTCCTCTGCCAGGCGCTGTGGCCTTGCCGCTCCTGAATCAGAGGTGTCGCTGTACTCCCCACCGCCTGCCAGTGGCTCTCTGCCCTCTGCATGGCATGGGGTTGTCTGCCTGCCTCCTGAAACAACCTGTTGTCCTATGAGCTGTCTGTAAGGGGGCTGGCAGCCTCCCCCAAACCTACCCTCAGACTGCAATTTGGCTTTTGTGTCCTGAGACACCTAGGTCTGGTTCTGTGGGTGCCCTGTAGCAGCCACTGGGGCCCGGCGTGCGACCATGACATGTGTGGTCTTCTTTCTGACCCTGGCGGGATGTTGCCTCTGCTGAGTCTGTGATGTTACGTTTGCTGTCTGATTGAAGCCAAAAGGTCACTCAGGCTGCTTGCCTCCTGTTCAGTGGGGTCAAAGGCTGCCCTTGACCCTCCAGCCCATGTGCACCCTGGAGAGCAGGATTTTTTCAAATGCCATATTTTAGAGTGGCTTGTTTTTTGTGGGTTTTTTTTTTTTTTTTTTTTTTTTTTTGTCTCACACACACACACACACAGATCATCCATCCACTGGTACCCTCCCCAAATGGCTGGGTCAGGCTGAAGCCAGGAACAAGGAACCAGGAACTCCACCCTGGTCTCCCACGTGGGTGGCCATCATGTACTGGATCAGAAATGAGGCTTCAGGACTCTAATGGGCAGTCAGGACACAAGCTGGTCTTCCCCTGGAATGCCGCGGCGCCGGCCCCTCCCCGCAACTTTAAACCTCCAAGTGCCACTACAGAGTGAGCAGGGTCTGGTCTTGAGATGTCTGAGACCCCCAGGGTGGAGGGGTAGGGAGCCATGGTGGCAGGAAGCTTGGGGTGTTGGAGGCTTGTGGTTGGGCTGCTGGGGCCCGGTTGGCTGTGAAGGCCTCAGGAGGAGGCAGGAAGTCAGGGTGGAACGTGGGCGCGGGGCGGCAGGTGGTGGCGGCGAGGACGGCAGCGAGGGGAGCTGCTGCCGCGGCTGGGCGGCCGGGCCGGGCTGGGAGGACCATGTGAATGGGGCCAGGGGGCTCCCAGGCTGGGCAGGTAAGGAGCGCGGGGAACCGGGAGGCCTGGCAGTGCGGGGGGCCAGGCCCTGCACGGATGCAGCACTCTTTCAGACTGGGAGAGAAGAGCCTGCAGGAGGTCAGGCAGGGGCTTGGGCCAGGGGCTCTTGTCTCGGCCCCACCTCCCTGGGGCATGCTGCTGGCAGATCCACTGCGCGGACATCAGGAATCACTAAGCCCTTTGGGAGCCATCCAGGCCGGCATTTTGTCCTGTGAGGATGAGGCTCCAGGCACCCAGAGAGGGCCAGACAGCTGCCCACAGACTGTCAGCAAAGCAGTGGCAGAGTCTAGGCTGGGACCCTGCACCCCCCATGATGGAGCAGGCGACCCCATGAATTCTTTTAGTTCCTGGGACAGACCTCAGAAGAAAGAATTTCCTGAAAGAGAGAGAAGGGAGAGAGGAGGTGCCTAGGGCTCAGAGAAGAGATGCTGGCCTTGGCGACTGTCATAGCTGGACGGAACGGGGCCTCTGCGTGGGGCAGGGGACAGCGAGGGGAGACTGGTCATCTGGGATGAAATCTCCGGGGCACTGGTTCCGTCAGACTCTGGGAAGCTTGAGGCGACAGATGAGGCTGGAGAGGGAAGAGGAAGGACTATTTTTATCCAGACGGAGTGTAGCGACCCGGAGCAAGGGACTTCTGACCTCACAGCTGGAAAGGGACCATGCCTGCCCTTGCCAAGGGTCACAGCGTGCTGGCCTCTTCCTGCTGCAGCCCCGGCGTCAGGGGCAGGGGCAGGGGCAGGGGGTCTTGCCGATTCCTGCTGCAAACTCCAGGGAGGTGGAGACCCAGGGAGGCACCCTCAGCTGCCTGCCACCCCCTTACTCTCTAACTTTGAGCTTGCAGATCTGGGGGGCAGCCCCCACCCCAGCCGACTTTCCAGGCTTCCCTGCCTCACTGGAACTTCTCCTGACACAAACTTTCCGCCCTGTTAGTCTGTCCTTGCCTGTCTCCAGCTACAAGGCCTGTGGCCTCTTGTGGGGGCTGGGGCTGGGGAGCCCACTAGCTCTCCCCAGGGTGCTGGGGGGGTGCCCATCCGCCACTGGACAGGCACACACTGTCCCCTCCACCCGACAGCTGGCTCAGACAGGGTCTTGGGGGCTCAAGGTCAAAGGCTCTTCTCCAAGAAAGAAAGGGCCAAGTGGAGAGGAGCAGAGAACAGTCTGAGGGGCCCAAGGGGCTGGGGTGGGGGAATGGAGGAGGAGGCTTCCCTCCAGGGGGCTGAAAAGCTTCTGGGAGTTCTGAGGACAAAAGCCCCTTCTGGAGAGCACCTAGGAGGTGAAGCCAAGGCTGTGGTCCCTGAGTCCTGTTCCTTGCGGACTGTGGGGGTAGGGACCTCAGAGCAAGGCCGAAGGTAGGGGAGCCCCTGGGTGTGGTGTGGTGTGAAGATCATGCAGTTTGGGGTCAGGCAGACCTGAGTACAATTCCGGTTCTGCCATTTCCTTGTGAGCTCACCCCTCTGAACTTCAGTTTGCCTCTCGGTAAAACGGCCACAGAAGCCCCTCCCCGTGCAGTGCTGCTGGGGAGCTGTGGCCGGGAGGGGCGGAGCAGGTGTTTTGGGAAGGGTAGGCATTCCTGGCCTCCTGAAGATGGTGCACCACAAGCAGGACTGCCCGTGTCCAGAACGCGCCTAATGGGGCCTTGGCAGCACCGTGCACCGCCCGTTCCCTCACCTTTGCAGTGTGGCTTTGCTTGCTTCCTGTACAGGGTGTGAGAACCCAGGCAGGCCGGGTTCTGAGTTGCCAGAGTTTCCCTTGGCAACAGGTCCCTCACCTAGACACACACACGCGCGCACACCCATGCCCTCTCACCCTGACCATTGTAGGAAAACGCATCTGTGCAGGTGTGTCAGCCGCAGGGCAGGGATGACACAGACGACACAAGCTGGGCCCTACAAAAATTCTAAAAAAAATTATTTATTTGAAAGAGTTACACAGAGAGGTAGAGAGACGTCTTCCATCCAGTGGTTCACTCTCCAATGGCCGCAAGACCAGAGCTGAGCTTGATCCGAATCCTGGAGCCTAGAGCCAGGAGCCAGGAGCTTCTTCCGGGTCTCCCATGTGGGTGCAGGAACCCAAGGACTTGGGCCGTCTTCTACTGCTTTCTCAGATGCATTAGCAGGGAGCTGAATTGGAAGTGGAGCAGCCGGGACTCAAACTGGCACCCATATGGGATGCCAGTGCTGTAGGCCAGGGCTTTAACCCACTGTGCCACAGCGCCAGCCCTGGGTCCTACAAATTCATGCACATCCTCCAGTAGACAGCTTCAAGGTCAAGCTCACTGCAGCCACAACAATTCTGGGCTACTGGTGTGTTGGGGATGGGGGCTTGCAGGACCAAGACACCAACCAGGAATCTGGCCTCAGACGAACAACCCTGGTGTTGGCCGCAAAGCACCTGAGCTGTGTTTCCAAGGCTGGCACCAAGGCACCTGGAAAGTGAGGGCTCAGAGCCCGACCTACTGTCGGCCACCCCACTGGAGACAAGGACAGGAGGGGCAGGGCAGGGCAGCCTGGGGAGTTGAGAACTCCTCAAATGATGGTGTCTCTTGGCAGAGTTTTTGTGTTGGTGGTGGGTTTGTTGCTTTTGCTTTTTTTTTTTTTTTGCAATTATAAAATTAGCACACGGCTATTTTGAAAAACTCAAATGGCACGAGGCATATAAAGAAGTACCCGAAATACAGCCAGCCCCCTCCACTCCCACTGCGGAGACGTGCTCACCGAGGCCGGCTTCGTGTGCGCCATTGCAGATGTCCCTTTGTGTGGCCCTGAGAAGCGGAGCTGTTAGGAACCTGAGTCTCCGGAGCCAGACAGACCAGGTTCAGCTCCATCACTCATTGGTTTATTATGAGGGCTCAGGCAAATCACGTTACTGGGTTTGGCCCTCGGGTTTCGCGTCTGTAAAATGGGGATAATAGCACCTACTTCATAGGATTACATGAAGCAATGCAAATGAAGGAGTAAGAGAACCCTCCATATACACAGATTCAGATGCAAATGGACGTCTCCTCTGCGTTTTGTTCTCTGGGATATCTTACTATGACTTCATCCTTTTTTAATGGTTTTAGCTAAATATTAGCTTGGTCAATGGGAAATGGAGGTAATTTTGAGATGCTGCTTCCTGGAAAGTATTGCTGTTTTGTGTGGCTGTGTTGTTGAGAGTCACAGATGTTACTGCTCAGCCAGCTACGGAGAGGCAGGACAGCTCCCTGCAAAGTGCAGAGAGCTGCTGGAGGGGACCCGTCTGCCACACGGGACAGAGCCAAGCGGTGGGGACCTCTCTGCTCAGCTGTGTGTCCTCAGCTCTGTGTCAGAGCCTGCCTCATAGCAGGTACCCGTATGGTATATTATTTATTGATTATTTGAAAGGCAGAGTGCCAGAGTGGGAGAGACTGAGAGAGAGAGATTTTTCATCTGCTGGTTCACTCCCCAGATGGCTGCAATGGTCCAGGCTGGTCCATGCTTAAAGCCAGGATCCAGAAACATTGTCCAGGTCTCCTATGTGGGTGGCAGAGGCCCAAGCATTTGGGCCATCTTCCGCTGTCTTCCCAGGCACCTTAGCAGGGAGCTGGATTGGAACCAGAGGAGCTGGGACTCAAATCTGCACTCTCACGTGGGACGCTGGCATCACACATGGTATCTTTCCCAACTGCGCTGCAACGTCAGTCCAAGATTTTTAAAAATCTCTTAAAAACTATTTATTTATTTGTTTGAAAATCAGAGAATAAGAGAGAGAGACAGAACGAGTCTTTGATCTGCTTGTCTACTTTCCAAATGCCCACGACAGGGGCTGTTGCAGCTCCAGATTCCGGGTTTGGCGGGCAGCAGCCCATTGAGGCCATCTGGGTAGTAAACCAGCATACGGAAGATCTTTCTTTCTCCCCCTCTGCCTTTCAAATAAATAAATAATGAAATCTTTAACAAAATGCCCCCCCACAACCAGGGCTGGGCCAAGCTGAAGCCAGGAGCCCGGAACTCCATCTGCAGCGCCTGCGGACCTTTACATTTTTGTGAATAGACTGGCCCATTAAGAAAGCTGGGGCTCCTCTAATTCCACAACAGAGGCCTGAGTCCGGAGTTATCTCTCACGGTGCAGACTTTCCCAAAACGGGGCCTGGTTGCCTCTCAGGGGTATGAGGGATTTTAAGGGACAATGGGTGAATCTTTACAAATGTTAATGTCTGTGATTATTCTAATGTGCAGGGATGTGTGACTTCTATTTATGGCCCATGATCTTGGATTTCCATTTATGGTGGTGATGTTTCCATATTAAAGGAGAAAAAGTGGTCTATGGAAGTGCTAAAAACCATGAAGAAAAATAAAAACTGTTGATCATTTTTGGCTGGAAGATGTTTAAGTCTGGTGTAATGAAAGGCCAATTATTCCTACTTACTTAGTCCTTGTTATGTTCCAAGCACCTTGTTGAGCATTTTACTACATATTACATATGATGCTCATAATAGCCCTAGATGTGGGTCCCATTTATCTAAGAGACAAGAGACTGGGGAGAGAGAAAGTGTTCCCATTCACTGGTTTACTCCCCAAATGCTTACAATGGCTGGGGCTGGACCAGGGCCTAAACCGGGAGTCAGAAACACAATCCAGGTCTCCCGAGAGGGTGCTAGGAAACCAGTGACTGAGAGATCGCTGCTGCTTCCCAGGATGTGGCAGGAAGCTGGAGTCAGGAGCCAGGGACCCCTGTGTGGGACTTGGACATCTCTTGTGTGTGTGTGTGTGTGTGTGTGTGTGTGTATGATGTATCATATCTATAAATATATATATTTTGGACTTGGACATCTTAACCAGCACCTGAACTTGTAGGCTAAATGCCCCCCTGTGGGTCCTATTTTTACTCCCATTTTGAAGAAAATGGAACTGAGGAAGGCTCAGGGAGTTCTAGTAACCAGCCCAGAGGCCCTCTGCCAGTGAGCAATGGGGAAGCCTTGGGTTTGAACATGGGTTACCAAGACACGAACATTCAGGAAGCAGTGTGGACTGTTAAGCAGTGAGTAAGATTCCATCCTAATTAAACTCTCATGACGCAAAACACACACAGAGGTACCCAGGACAAGGGACTCACTAAAAGAAATTTTTAAGCACAATGCATGTTCCTGCCTGGAGGAGTTATGCTAAAATACCATTTAGAGTCTGGACTCTCCAGCCTATGTGTGACAATAATCAACCAGCAGTCTCAGTTCTGTGTTCAAGCCACTCCCAATCTATGAAAATTAATCCATGTTGTTTGCATCTAAAAAAAAGACTTTTCTTGTCCTCTGTGCTAAGAGGCAAGTTCACTTGAACTTTTTTATCAGGAAGGAACATATGAAAAAGGAGGAAGGGGTAGGCATATCAGAGTGTGATTTGAGTCCTGGCTGTTCCACTTCCAATCTGGCTCCCTGCTAATGCACCCTGGGAGGCAGCAGATGATGGTCAAGTACTTGAGTTGCTGCCACGCATGTGGGGAGCCTGGATGAAGTTCCTGGCTCCTGTCTGTGGCCTGGTCCAGCCATGGCTGTTATGGGCACTTGGATAGTGAACTAGTGGATAGAAGATCTTCCTCTCTCTCAGTTGTTCTGCCTTTCAAATAAGAATATTTAAAAAAAAAAAAAAGAGAGAGAGAGAAAGAGAGAGAGAAAAGAGGCAACCCAAGACACATCCCTGATTTTTTTTTCACATCCCTGATTTATCCACCAGGAATTATGTCCCATGCCTGCTAACCCTGATTTATGAGCATTATGGTGAAGAGCCTGTGTGGACACCACAGCTATGCTCTTATTGAACATGTGCCTTTGCAGATAACCAAATCTTAGCCAGAGGCAAAGACCAAAAGAGTGTTTTAAATGATTTTTTTCTTTAAAGAATTTTTTTTTTTAATTTGAAAGGTAGAGTGACAAAGAGAGAGGGAGAGACAGAGAGCTCTTCCATCTGCAGGTTCACTCCCCAAGTGGCCACAGAGGCTAGAGGTGGGCCAGGCTGAAGCCAGGAGCTTGGAACTCCATCCTGGTCTTTGACACAGATGCAGGGGCCCAAGGACTTGTGCCATCCTGAGCTGACTAGGAAGTAGAGCAGCTGGAATTTGTACCAGCACTCCAATGGGATGCCGGAGTAGCAATTGGTGGCTTAGTCCACTGCACCACAACGCTGGCCCCTTAAATAATTTCTGACAGATTTCGCTACAAAGTGGGCCAGAGTACATAGTCTTAATCTGTCTATTTTCAATGTAAAGAATCGGCCCAAGCAACTCATGCAAGAATCTGGCACACAACTAACAGACTATTCAATAAATCAGTATGTCTATGGTTAGGGGAGGAAAATTGTTGCTAGCTTGCTTTTTTTTTTTTTTAAAGGACAAAATAGATTCTAGGCCCTGCCAGACAGCGTACTGTCTGTGGAGCTGATAAAAATGACTCTGCCAGAATCTAACTCATCATGATATGATTTCTTAACAGTTCTGAGATTAGAAAATCAAGTACATGAGTTTCCCATAGCCTGAGATTTTTTAATGTATTTATTTACCTATTTAAGATTTATGTATTTATTTGAGAGGCAGAGTTACAGACAGGGAGAGAGGTCTTCCATCCGCTGGTTCACTCGCTCCCCAAATGGCCACAGCGCCCAGAACTGGGCTGATCCAAAGCCAGGATCCAGTAGTCTCCCCCGGGTTCCCCATGCGGGTGCAGGGGCTCAAGGACTTGGGCCATCTTCCACCACTTTCTCAGGCTGTTAGCAGGGAGCGAAATTGAAAGTGGAGCAGCTAGAACTCAAACCAGCGCCTATATAGGATGCTGGCGCTGCAGGCAGAGGCTTAACCTACTATGCCACAGCGCCGGCCCCAGGGATTTTAAAAAATCAATCACATGCCATTTGAACAGGGCCACTGTGTGTGCTGAGCAGGTTGGGTACTGTGGAGAAAGACAAGAAAGGGCGGGCAGGGGTGGGCACTGAGACTCCGTGGATTAAGTCCTGGCTCGGGACACCTACATGCCATGTTTCAGTGCCACTTGGAGTCCCCGCTGTTCCACTTTCAATCTGCTCCCTGCTAATGCACCCTGGGAGGCAGCAGGTGATGGTCTAAGTACTTAAGTCCCTGCCACCCTTGGGGGAGACCTGGATAAAGTTCCTGGCTCCTGTCTTTGGCCTGGTCCAGCCCTGGCTACTGTAGGCGTTTGGGGAATGAACCAGCACATAGGAACTCCTTCTCTCTCATCTTGCCTTTCAAGGAAGTAAATAAATCGGTTATTTTTTTAAAGGGGGTGAATAGTGCTGGCGTTATAGCACAGCAGGTTAAGCTGCTGCCTGCAATGCCAGCATCCCATACTGAAACACCGGTTCCGTCTCAGCTGCTCTGCTTCTACTGCAGCCCCCCGTTAATGTGTCTAGGAAAGCAGTGGGTGATGGCCCAAGCACTTGGGCTCCTGCCGCCCACATGGAAAACCCAGATGGAATTCCTAATTCCTGACTTCAGCCTGGCCCAGCCCCAGACATCGTTTGGGGAGTGAACCAGTAGATGGCTGCAACGGCTGGGGCTGGGTCAGGCTGAAGCCAGGAGCTTCATTCTGGGTCTCCCTCTTAGGTGACAGGGGCCCAAGCACTTTAGTCATCCTTCACTGCTTTCCCAGGCCATTAGCAAGCAGCTGAATCATCTGGGACCAAACTGGTGCTCATATGGGATGCCGGTGTAGCAGGTGGTAGTTTAATCAGCTACCCCACAACTCCAGCCCCACTAAATAAATCTTTGGGAAAAAAAATAAGTGGTGGGAGCAGGCACTAAAATCCAGCTCTCAGTCTACTCTCCAAGCTTGAAATTCCAAGGAGGGGTGACCCCTTTAAATTAGTACAAAGTACTCTGTGGACCAGGGGGACCAGGGGCATCTATCTGACTGAGAGGTGGTCTTTAAAAAATCTACAAAATCCTCACCTTGGATTTCTGAGTTGGGAGAAGAGAATGTCCTGTTTCATTCATCCCAGAAGCTGCTTTCCTATTGGTTCTGAGAGCTCTGGATCTCTGGGATCTGTGTTTTCCTCCTCCTTTCTTTCAGACAATGAGAAATTCATATTAAGCTTTAATTGTGACTATTTTTCCTGACCTCCGTTATTAGCCTGGCTTGGCCATTTCAGCTGCCTGGCTGTTTTTTTTTCAAATTCAGGCTGAAAGGATGAGATACACATTTTTAATAAACTGATGTGTGCACATAGGACCTCCCAGTTACCTAACTCTACAGAGCTCGGTGTGCTACACATCCCTGTGCACACACGTACTGGTGCAAGCCCACAGATGTGCACACACCAGCACAGTGCTCACAGGTGCTTCCCTATGCACTGAATTCCGGCATCCACACAGGGTTGTGCACATGCAGAACATGCATTCCAGGCAGAGAGACAACAGTCTTGTGGAGAAAAGCCTTCAGTAACAGCTCAATGGTCGGCTTTTTTTTTTTTTTTTTTTTTTGACAGGCAGAGTAGATAGTGAGAGAGAGATAGACAGAGAGAAAGGTCTTCCTTTTGCCGTTGGTTCACCCTCCAGTGACCGCTGCAGCCGGTGTGCTGTGGCCAGCGCACCGTGCTGATCCGATGGCAGGAGCCAGGTACTTATCCTGGTCTCCCATGGGGTGCAGGGCCCAGGTACTTGGGCCATCCTCCACTGTACTCCCCGGCCATAGCAGAGAGCTGGCCTGGAAGAGGGGCAACCGGGACAGAATCCGGCGCCCTGACTGGTACTAGAACTCGGTATTCCGGCGCCGCTAGGTGGAGGATTAGCCTGTTGAGCCACAGCGCCGGCAATGGTCAGCTTCTAGATGGGGACTGGCTCCCACCCTGACCATCTGCCTGGCTGCGTAGGTCTCTCCGTAGCCTCTCAGGATCACTCCAACCCCTTTGTACTTCCCAGGGAGAGAGAGGCGAGAGGAGTCCCTTGATCACAAGATTTAGGAAAGCTTATTTGAACTTTGCTTCTGCCAAGAACTTTCTGTGTGTTATTGGGAAAATAACTTCTCTGATCTCCCAGATGCCCCATCTTTAAAACCCCTGGAGAACTGCATTAGTGCTCCCCTAACTCTCCTCTCCTTTGGACTTGTTTGCCATTCCCTCCTCCCTCTACAGATCTCATGATTGTGATGTTTTTGTCTACTAAACAATGGTATTTCCTTTAATTTTAAAAAATTTTAATTTTATTTCTTTGAAAGACAGAGGAGAGAGAGAGAGAGAGAGAGAGAGAAATCTTCCATACATTGGTTTACTTCCCAAATGGCTACAATGGCCAGGGCTGGGCCAGACCAAAGCCAGGAACCCGGGATTTCATTTGCACCTCCCATGTGTGTGGCAAGGACCCAGGTACTTGGGCCATCTGCTGCTGCTTTCCTAGCCATTATCAGGGAGCTGGATTGGACATGGAGCACCGGGACTCCAATTAGCATTGATGTGGGATGCTCGTGTCACAGATGGCTGCCCAATGTGCTGCTCTCTCTTCCTTCCTTCCTTCCTTCCTTCCTTCCTTCCTTCCTTCCTTCCTTCCTTCCTTCCTTCCAGGCAGAGTGGACAGTGAGAGAGAGAGAGAGAGAGACAGAGAGAAAGGTCTTCCTTTGCCGTTGGTTCACCCTCCAATGGCCGCCACGGCCGGCGCGCTGCAGCCGGCGCACAGCGCTGATCCGAAGCCAGGAGCCAGGTGCTTCTCCTGGTCTCCCATGGGGTGCAGGGCCCAAGCACTTGGGCCATCCTCCACTGCACTCCCGGGCCACAGCAGAGAGCTGGCCTGGAAGAGGGGCAACCGGGACAGAATCCGGCGCCCCGACCGGGACTAGAACCCAGTGTGCCGGCGCCGCAAGGCAGAGGATTAGCCTAGTGAGCCGCAGCGTCGGTCTGCTCACTTTCTTAATTTTTTAAAAATTTACTTTATTTGAAAGAGGGACTGAGAGGAAGAGAGAGACAGGCAGAAACAGAGAGAGACCGAGAGCAGCAGACAGAGAGGGATTTTTCATCCCCTGGTTCACTCAAATGCCCATAGCAGTGGGGCTGGGCCAGGTTGAAACTAGGAGCCTGGAACTCAATCTGGTCCTCCCACCTGGGTGATGGATGCAAGTACTTGAGCCATCAACTGTTACCTCTCAGGATACACATTTACAGGAAGCTGGAATGAGAAGCAGACCTGGGATTTGAACCCAGGCACTTCAACAGAGGCAGGTATCTTAACTGCTACGCCAAAAACACCTGATGCTGTACCTTGTTTAGAATTAATTTTCTTGTTTTCCAGCTAAAATTTTAACAGATACTTAGCCAAGGATGCATTGAAGAAACTATAAAACAATGTGTCAAACTAAGAAACCTATCATAGTACAATTTCTCTTCAGAGTTTTGATATACTGAATTAACTCAATGGCCTGCAACACAGTCCTGGGGTCTCCTGGGAGCTTGTGGGCACACAGCTGGCCAAAATAACTTCTGGCATTGCCAGATCTTGGGGGCTTTTGATTGCTTCCAGGCCCCACACTCCAAAGCTCACACGCTTGTTGAGGGGAGATTTGCTAAGTGCAGCCGGAGGCCTCCAGGAGTGCAGAGCAAGCCATAGAAGGTTCAGCGGGGGCCTGACGCTCCGCAGAGTTAACAGCATTCAGCTAAATTTAACAGGGCCTGGCCTTTTCTCACTTTTGGCTTTAGTCTTAAGAGACGCCCTTTCCAGCTTGGCATTGTGGTGTGGTAGGTAAAGCCGCCGCCTGCACGCCAGCATCCCATATAGGGGCTGATTCAAGTCCCAGCCGCTCCCCTTCCCAACCAGCAGCTGCCCTGGGAAAGCTTCGGAGGATGGCCCAAGTGCTTGGGCCCCTGCACCCATGTAGGAGACCCAGAAGAAGCTCCTGGCTCCTGGCTTCGGCCTGGCCCTGCCCCGGCAGTTGCGGCCATTTGGGGAGTGAACCAGAGCATGGAAGACCTCTGTCTCTCCCTCTCTCTCTGTAACTCTGCCTTTCAAATAAATAGATAAATCCTATATATAAAAAAGAGAGCGATATCCTTTCTGTGGGTCCCAGATTCAGCCCAAGAGCCGGCCCTCCCTGTACCTTCTATTGGGTCCCTGTGGCTCCTTCTCCCTCCACACCTGACGCCGGAGTCTGGACTCATTCTGTGTTGGCCTTTCCTTAGGACTGCACCGCAGTTCATCCTCCTTCTTCATGTGTTTTAGAGACTTTGGTTTATTCTCTCCTCCGGGGCTCTTGTTAAATACGGCTATTCCCCCTCCACCCCAAATTCGAACCTCATGTCTGCCCTGCTCTTCCCACCCACCTGAGCAGCGCCTCTAAGTTGTTTCGTCCCAGTGAGCCTCCACGCCTTCCTCCCAGATCCCAAGCAGCCATTTGCTGCTTCCAATCCTGTCTTGTCTCTGCTGCCTGTGTTTTATTAAGTATACACACATTCAAAAATAAAGATTTTACTTTATTTGTTTGAAATGTAGAATGAGGGAGACAGACAGATAGATAGACAGAAAGAAATATCTTCCATCCACTGGTTTACTTCTCAAGTGGCTGCAACAGCCAGGGCTGGGCCAGGCCAAAGCCAGGGGCCAGGAACACCATTAGGGTCTCCCGTGTGAGTGGCAGGGGCTCACGTACTCGGGCCATCTGCTGCTGCTTTCCCAGGTGCATTAACAGGGAGCTGGGTCAGAAGTGGAGCAGCTGGACTCGAGCTTGTGGTCCTGATACAGGATGCCAGCGGCTCAGTCAGTGACTTAACCCGTTGCACCACAATACTCGCACCACATCCTGTCTTTGTTGTTTTTTTAATTTTAAGATTTATTTATTTATTTACTTGAAAGGCAGAGCAACAAAGAGAGATGGAGAGACGGAAAAAGAGAGCAATCTTCCATGTGTTGATGTACTCCCCAAATGGTCACAACAGCCAGATCTGGGCTAGGCTGAAGCCAGGAGCCAGGAACTCCATCCTGGCCTCTCACCTGGGTGACAGGGGCCCATGCACTTGGGCCGTCCTCCACTGCCTCTCCAGACATGCGCATGATCAGGGAGCTGGATCAGAGGTGGAGCAGCTAGGGCCTTGAACCAGCGCTTTGACATGGAATGCTGGCACTGCACGTGGCAGTTTAGGCCGCTGTGCCACAGTGCCAGCTCCGACATCCCCTCTTTGTGATTCCAAACTTTCCACATCTTTCTCTTGCCTTTTCCTAAGGCCTCCAAAAACGTGAAGTGTGGAAGGAAGAAGCCTTATGGACCTAAGTCCATGTCCCTTCTGACGCTGGCATTACCGCCCCGACATAACCAGCTTGTGGTTTCCCAGGGCCTGTGTGAGTATCTCGAACAGGATGCTCACTACCTAACAAGACAGCTCAGCACATCTCAGGCTGTTTCCGGGTGCCTATTAGTCCTCTCTGGGGGCTTTTATTGCTAGTCACTTCCTAGCCATAATAAAATTAGCAGTCAGAAAGTCATTTGCAGCCTCAGATGAGTGGGTCTGGCCTAGCCCGGTTTGTGAAAGATCTATCTGGCCCCTGCCCTGGAACTCCAAACAGTGAGGGGGACACACAATGCTTCCCTTGACAGTCTCTCTCTCTTAGATTTATTTATTTACTTGAATGAAAGGAAGAAAACGAGAGAGAGAGAGAGAGAGAACCTTCATCCACGGATTCACTCCCCAGATGCCCGCACGACAGCCAAAACTAGGCCACGCCGAAGCGAGGAGTCAGGAGCTCCGTCAAGTACCCCATGACGGGGGCAGGGACTTGTACTTGAGCCTTCACCTGCTGCTTCCCAGGGTGTGCATTGCAGGGAGCCAGAGTCCAAAGGGGAGGAGGGACTCTAACCCAGGCACTTGCGTGTGGGGTGCAGGCATCTTATCTGCCGTGCCAAATGCAGGCCCCTCGTTGGGGGCGTCTATTTATTTAGCTTGAAATTCCATGCACATTTTGCACTTCCCTCCACATTGGACTCACACTGTTGAATTTACATGAATAAGGTCAAGCCACACTCACGCCCGGGGAAGATGCACTCCGTGACTTCTGGGCCCCGTGGAGGCTCTCAGAGGTTTTTTGCCAGTTCATCCCCCACCCCCTCCATCAGGGACTGCTAAGGCAGAAGGAGCTGTTAACCAAGCTAACATTTATGGATGCTCATTAGAAGGGGACGATCCCATTTGAAAGAAGAGGAAAGTGAGGCTCAGGAAGAAGGGTTTCGGCAAACAGCACAGTGTCAGAGCAGGCATTTGAACTTCAGTCTCTCCAACTCTGGGCCTATCTCCTGATTCTCGCTGACCAGAAACTTCCAGCGCTCCCTCCCTCCACTTAGATCCTGGACGGGTTAGCAGCTCCGGTTCTACTCTCCCCACACAGGTTGTGTGACCTTAGGCAGGCCTCTCTAGCCTAGGGTTGCTCAAATAAAAACAGAGGTTAGGCTGGATGGTTTTTTTTTTTTTTTTTTTTTTTTTTTTTTTTTTTTTTTTTTTTTGACAGGCAGAGTGGACAGTGAGACAGAGAGACAGAGAGAAAGGTCTTCCTTTTCTGTTGGTTCACCCTCCAATGGCCGCCGTGGCCGGCGCGCTGCAGCCGGCACACCGCACTGATCCTATGGCAGGAGCCAGGTGCTTCTCCTGGTCTCCCATGGGGTGCAGGGCCCAAGCACTTGGAGCATCCTCCACTGCACTCCCTGGCCACAGCAGAGAGCTGGCCTGGAAGAGGGGCAACCGGGACAGAATCCGGCGCCCCGACTGGGACTAGAACCCGGTGTGCCGGCGCTGCTAGGCGGAGGATTAGCCTAGTGAGCCGCGGCGCCAGCCGCTGGATGTCTTCTAAGACCTCTGTGGGTTTAACCCTCCACATGCCAACTGGCATTGATGAATGTGTATGGGGGGAGGGCTTTCAGGCAAGTGAGTCCCCACCCAGCCTCATCTAAGGGGTGGGGCTGACCCATCAACCAGTCACATGGAACTCAGGGCCCAAGTTGAGGACTGTGGTCTGAGGATTTACAGGAGCCTGGGGTGAGTGGAGAATGCAGAGCTGGGCAAGGCCTCACAGAGTAGGCCAAGGGCTGGGAGAACCTGGAGGGTCCAATTAGAATTCAGCAGGAAGACAACCGAGCATTCCAAGGCAGGCAGAACCAAAGGTGCCAGCACTTGAACAAAGATTGCTGCGGGGGTGGGGGAGGCATTGTGGCAGTGGCAGGTAAAGCTGCCCCTTGCAGCGCCGCCTCCCATATGGGCACCGGTTTAGGTCCTGGCTGCTCCACTTCCCAACAAGCTCACTGCTGATGGCCTGCGAAAAGCAGGAAAGCTGGCCCAAGTGCTGTGGCCCCTACACCCTCACGGGAGACCCGGATGGGGCTCCTGGCTCCTGGCTTTGGTTGTTGTGGCCATCTGGGGAGTGAACCAGCAGATGGAGGATCTGCCTCTCCTTTCTGTAACTCTGACTTTCAAATAAATAAATATGTCTTTAAAGAAAGAAAGAAGGAAGGAAAGAGAGAAAGAAAGAAAGAAAGAAGCATTGGGTATTTGGGAAAGGCAAGAGTAGTTCAGAACACAGGACGTGTGTGTGTGTGTGTGTATAGCAGAACAAACTGAGAAGGTGGATTTGGTCTTGGTATTAAAGGGTCTTGCATACATAGTAAATTAAACTTTGAGGACTAGTTTTTAAAATTTTGCCAGCGCCATGGCTCACTAGGCTAATACTCTGCCTGCGGCACTGGCACTCCGGGTTCTAGTCCTGGTCAGGGCGTCGGATTCTGTCCCGGTTGCTCCTCTTCCAGTCCAGCTCTCTGCTGTGGCCCGGGAGGGCAGTGGAGGATGGCCCAGGTCCTTGGGCCCTGCACCCACATGGGAGACCAGGAGGAAGTACCAGGCTCCTGGCTTCAGATTGGCACACGGGGCCAGCTGTAGCTGCCATTTGGGGGGTGAACCAATGGAAGGAAGCCCTTTCTCTCTGCTCTCTCTCTCTCACTGTCTAACTCTGCCTGTCAAAAAAAATTATTTTATTTATAAAAAAGATGCAGATAGGGGAAAAGAGACAGAGGCAGAGAGAGACACAAAGAGATCTTCCACCTGCTGGTTCATTCCCCAAATGCCTGCAACAGCCAGGGCTTGGGCAGGCTGAAGCCAGGAGCTAGGAACTCGATCCAGGTCTCCCCACGTGAGTGACAGGGACCCAGGTGCCTGAGTCATCTGCTGTCTCCCAGGGTGCACATTAGCAGGAAGCTAGAGTGGATGGTGGGGCCAGGACTCGAACCCAGGCACTCTGATATGGGAAGCGAGTGTGCCACGCAACAGCTTAGCCATCTCTCCACACGCCCACTGCAGGGCCTGGGGTTTTCCAAGCGGTTCTCAGGAGCAGGGAAGGTGTGGCCTGAGGGCTCCTAGGGGCCTTGGAGTGGGGCCGCCACGCTGCCCTGCCGCAGGAAGATCCGCTGGCTCTGACCGGCTTTATTTGTGGTGTTCTGCTTGCTTTCAACTGACAAAAGTTTCCACTGCTGTAACAGGCAAACAAACAAAACAAGTTATGGCCAACAGGGCCCCTGAAGGGTTTTCGTGTAGGAACTCTGTGAGGCTGACCGCGTGGGTGTGTGGGGAAGCAGGGCCTGCCTGTCAACACCGGGGAGAGAGCGGAGAGAGGCTCAGCTTCCTTGCCTGCAAGGGCAATTGTATTTGAGGTGGGGGTGGTAGGGGACCCAGGGCTCCCCCAGGGCTCCGGGGAGTTTGTGTGATCTCCAGGAGGTAGTCCCCCAACGGCAGAGGGAGGAAGTGGGTAACTAGACTAACAAAGGTGCCTGTGGCAGTTTGCCCATCCCAGGTGGGAGGGCGGGGCCTCTGGCTCAGCCTGGGGAGCCTCGGGTGCGTGCTGTTCCGTGTGGCCCCTGGGGCTCCCCCCCAGTCAGGAGCGAGGGTCCCCCGTCTCAGCTTTTCTGTAGCTGATGGATGGGGGCCCAGGAGCTGAGCATCTCACGGTCCTGGGGAAATGCCTGACGCTGGGGGAGCCCTGTCAACCCCCTCTCCATTCTCCCAGGGACCATGGGCTGTAGCTGCAGCTCAAACCCTGAAGATGACTGGATGGAAAACATCGACGTGTGTGAGAACTGCCACTACCCCATAGTCCCACTGGAAGGCAAGGCCACGGTAAGAGGCCAGGCAGGGGCCGCGGTGAGGGAGTTGGGGGGAGCACACAGCAGAGGGAGAAACGGACCACCATTGTCGGTCCTGTAAATCAGAGGGTGGCCCTGCCTGGATGCGGAAACAGAGGGGTCCAGAGAGGGGAAGGGACTCTTCAAAGGTCACAAGGCAAGCGGTTGTCCAGTTCAGGGGCGAGACTGTGCCAGACTGGAGAAGCAGAGGCGAGCAAGGCAGGGGGAGGCAGCCAGAGGCTGACCCGGCCTTCTGCCCTCTTACCCCCACCCCACAGCTGCCCATCCGGAACGGCTCTGAGGTTCGGGACCCACTGGTCACCTATGAAGGCTCAAACCCTCCGGCATCCCCACTGCAAGGTAACGGAAACCAGCGGGGCCTAGAAGATAAGACCTGTGGATCCTTGGCTCCTTAGTCCTCCCCACCCACCTCTGCCCTGTCCCGCCCCTCTCTTCCTTGTCCCCTGCCCTGTGACTCCAGAACTCCGGTACCTACTCCCTGCCTGTCCCAGGCCACTGCCTCCAGCCCCCTTGTCTTTACAGACAACCTGGTTATCGCCCTGCACAGCTATGAGCCCTCTCACGACGGAGACCTGGGCTTCGAGAAGGGAGAACAGCTCCGTATCCTGGAGCAGTGAGTGCCCCCTCCCCACCCACACACCCTGCTTACGCCGAGGGAAGCAATGGCGGGGATCCCTCCTGTGGACCCCTGACTGGGTCCGGGTGGGCGTCCTTGGGAAGCTCCGGGGCGCTGGCCCGGCGCGACTGGGGGTCGTGAGAAGGGTCTCCAGCGAGTCCATGGCTGGCCGCGCTGACAGCCTCTGTGGCACAGGAACGGGGAGTGGTGGAAGGCGCAGTCCCTGACCACAGGCCAGGAAGGCTTCATCCCCTTCAACTTCGTGGCCAAAGCGAACAGCCTGGAGCCCGAACCGTGAGTGGGGATGGGAGGGGTGGGAGCAGTTCTAGGGACCCTGGAAGAGGTCAGGGACCCTGGGGTGGCGGCGAATCCTTAGGGAGATGGAGGAAGAACGGACCAACTCCCGACGGGCTTCGCTTGTGCCCTGCGCAGCTGGTTCTTCAAGAACCTAAGCCGCAAGGACGCAGAGCGGCAGCTCCTGGCGCCCGGGAACACGCACGGCTCCTTCCTGATCCGGGAGAGCGAGAGCACCGCGGGTGAGCGGGAGGGCGGAATCTTGGTGGGCGGGGCCCTCGGGCGCGGGCTCGCTCGGTGGGCGTGGCCCCGCCTGGTGGGGCTCGGTGGGCGGGGCTTCAGGAGGCGGGCCTCGGTGGGCGGGGCCCTCGGGCGCGGGCTTGCTCGGTGGGCGGGGCCCAGTGGGTGTGGGCTCGGTAGGCGCGGCCGCAGGCGGGAGCTGCGGAGCGCGAAGGTGTGGGCGCGCCTGGCAGGAAGCCATCCCTCCTGATCTCCAGTTCCTTCTCTTCGGTTCGTGCATTCATTCATCCAGGATCATTTTCACTGTCGGTGCGGGATTTCGACCAGAACCAGGGAGAGGTGGTGAAACATTACAAGATCCGTAACCTGGACAACGGCGGCTTCTACATCTCCCCTCGCATCACTTTTCCAGGCCTGCACGAGCTGGTCCGCCATTACACCAGTGAGCAGCAGGACCCCTCACCTGTGCGCTGGCAGCCTGTTTCCCCTGCTTCCCCCTAGGGGCGCCCTCCTGCGTCTGCCGGTGTACTTCGTTCCCCGCAGTGGCTGCAGTGTGGTACCCGGCCACAGTCCCAGATGTCGGTGACAGCTCATTTCCCCTGGGTGGGGACGTGGAGGCTCCGGGGCCTCCCAGCCCTGCCCTCCGACGGCCTCTGCCATGCTGGCCCTTGCCCGCGTCCCCGCAGGTGCTCCGGACGGGCTGTGCACGCGGCTGAGCCGCCCCTGCCAGACCCAGAAGCCCCAGAAGCCTTGGTGGGAGGACGAATGGGAGGTTCCCAGGGAGACGCTGAAGCTGGTGGAGCGGCTCGGGGCCGGACAGTTCGGGGAGGTGTGGATGGGTGAGTGCGGCGCTCCGGCACGGCCTGGGGGGCGGGGCGGGGGCGTCTGCTGCGGTCCCGCGACCTTGACTACCCTGGCCCCCGGCTCAGGCTATTACAACGGGCACACAAAGGTGGCGGTGAAGAGCCTGAAGCAGGGCAGCATGTCCCCCGACGCCTTCCTGGCCGAGGCCAACCTCATGAAGCAGCTGCAGCACCAGCGGCTGGTCCGGCTCTACGCGGTGGTCACCCAGGAGCCCATCTACATCATCACGGAATACATGGAAAACGGTGGGCGGCCGCCGCGCATGCTCGCTGGGGAACACCGCTGGCCCCTGGGACCCTGCTGGAGGGTGGGGAGACGCTGTTTCCTCCCGCCCAGAGCTAGAGGCCTTTCCGGGGGCTCCCAAGACTCAGCTCCAGGGGTGGGGCGAGCTGTCGTTGGGGCCTCTGTGGAAGCCCCCCCGCGCAAGGTGGCAGGCTCTGGAACAGCATCCCCCCTGATTCAAAGCTCTGCCTTGATCCCAGAGTGAAGTGGGTCCCTGACCCCGTTTCTGTCTCCCACCTCTGAGAGTTGGGAGGGTGGTGGTTCTGTCCCAAATGGCTCTTTTTCAGTTTTGGGTGAGCTCCTACTTCAGTAGCTCTGCTGTGGAATAGCATAAGAGCCCGAAAAAGACAGGGAGCAGCTCCTAGGCTCAGCTTTGCTCCCACTGACTTGCTGTGTGACACAGGCCACGTCCCTGTACCGCATCTAGCGCACAGTTATCCTAAGGAATAAAGCAGAAGTTTAAACGGGCTGGCCCAGAAGTCACACCGGGTGTTCCTTAAAGGCTCGGGAGCCTGGGTTAGAGCCCTGGATGGCTTTGCACTAATCACGTCAGTCCTCTCTGTCACGGTTTCCACATCTGTAAAACGGTGGGACCAGGACAGGGGTCACTTCCTCACAGTCTTTGGGAGGCTACGAAGGTGAATTACGGAGAGCCCTTAGCACAGTGCCTGCTCCGTGTTAGCAGCTCAGGCAGGGACCTGGCTCTGCTTCTTTGGGAACACAAGGTCTGCCCCTCTTTCATGAAGGGAAGCAAACTCTTCATTGGCTCATGGGTCGTGGAAGTCACCTAGATCTTAGGTACGCCAGCTTTGGAGCGAAGGCTTGCGAAGGAGTCTCGGGCTCACTGGAGGTGAGCGTGGGAGTTGATGAGCACTGTCTGCCACCGACCGAGGAGGAATGGCAGCGTGTGTCCCTGCATGTGCTGGGGCTGGGTGAGGCCTACATCTCTGATGACTGCTTCAGCACGCCACTCGCACTGGGGCACGTGGTCGCTGTCATTTGCACACAGAGTTTTAATCACTTGGAAAGGGCCAGCGGTCACTGACTGTGTTCCAGCAACTTCTATCCTGGTCTTCTCCCAGTCACCCCCCCCCCCAAAGAGTGTCCTTCCTGCCACACCCCACCCAAGGTACGCAGCCCACTTAGACAGGGAGAAAGGTCTTGCATCCGCTGGTTCACTCCCCACATGGCTGCAATGGCCAGAGCTGGGCCGATCTGAAGCCAGGAGCCAGGAGCGTCTTCCAAGTCTCCCATATGAGTGCAGGAGCCCAAGCACGTGAGTTATCTCCCACTGCTTTGCCAGACCATAAGCAGAGAGCTGGATGAGAAGAGGAGTAGCCAGGACACGAACTGGCGCCCATATGGGATGCTGGTGCCGCAGGCAGACACTTCATCTACTACACCTCAGCACCAGCCCTGGAAAGCCCGATTTTAGTAATTGGCACTGAGAAAACCAGAGCTCAAGTCATGGAAAAGTTCCAGTGTGCATGGGAAGGCAGATGATGCTGCAATTTGTGGTGCCTGCTGGCGTCCAGAGAGACTTTCAGGAAGGGTGGCCCAACTGGGTTAGAAGAAGAAAGGAAAGTAGAAATTTCAGGGCCCAGTGCTGTGGCTTTGCTGGTAAAGCCACTGCCTGCAGTGCCAGCATCTCACATGGGCACAGTTCGAGTCCCAGCTTCTCTTCTGATCCAGCTCTCTGCTATGGCCTGGGAAAACAGTAGAAGATGGCCAAGTGACTGGGCCCTTGTACCTGTGTGGGAGACCTGGAAGAAGCTCCTGGCTCCTGGCTTCAGATAAACCCAGCTCTGGCCATTGCTGCCATTTGGGGAGTGACCCAGTGGATGGAAGACCTCTCTCTCTGCCTCTGCCTCTCTGTAACTTAACTCTGTACATAAAAAAAAGAAAGAAAGAAATTTTAGCGGGCAGATATGAAAGAAAGAGGTGAGCCCAGTGGTCTGTGTGAAGGATCTCAAAGTTGTCGTTGATGGGTGGAGTGAAAGAGGCCGGTAGTGGAAGGAGAAGAAGCTGCAAATGTGGACCATGCAGGACTTTGAATGACTCTATACCCTCATGGTGACGAGAAACCTACAGTCCCCTCCAACAGGGCCCCCACCTTGTCCCCTGAAAAAGCCCCTCATGTTCCTGGGCCTCTCACCTTGAACAAGCTTCTCCATTTGCACTCCTTACTCATCCATCTAGACCCCCAGCTGGGGGACAAGGGTCTGAGGGCCTCCCCCTAGGGCAACTTGGCTCAGCAACTCTTGCTTCTGCCTACAGGGAGCTTAGTGGATTTTCTCAAGACCCCTACAGGCATCAAATTGACCATCAACAAACTCTTGGACATGGCAGCCCAAGTAAGGAGGCTAAAGAGGGCCTGGGCGTTGGGCACAGGCCAGTGGGGTGAAGCTGTCAGGCCCAGGAGTGCTGACCTGTACCTGGCCTGCAGATTGCAGAGGGCATGGCATTCATTGAAGAGCGGAATTATATCCACCGGGACCTGCGGGCTGCCAACATCCTGGTTTCTGACACCCTGAGCTGCAAGATTGCAGACTTTGGCCTAGCGCGCCTCATTGAGGACAATGAATACACAGCCAGGGAAGGTAGGCGTGGGGCGTGAGGGAGGTCTGGGGCCTGTACCTTCTGGCTAAGCACACACATTTTGTTTCTCCCTAGGAGCCAAGTTTCCTATTAAGTGGACAGCACCAGAAGCCATTAACTATGGGACATTCACCATCAAGTCAGATGTGTGGTCCTTTGGGATCCTGCTGACGGAGATCGTCACTCATGGCCGCATCCCTTACCCAGGTCAGCACCAAAGACAGGACTGAAAGGGGCGATGGGGAAGGCCAGCAAATCCATGTCTTCCCACTCGCTTCCTCCCAGGCTCAGAACCTGAAACTCTCTGGTTGCTTCTCCTCTGTCTTCTCAGGGTTGTCTCCAACCTCCCTAACAGATGCCACATCTCCCGGGGCCAGCCTGCATCTCTGTCTCTGAATCTCTCCCTTCTAGAACCCCAGCTCTTCTCTCTAGTTCTGGCACAGGCAGCCTGGTATGGTGGAAGTGGATCTGGTTTGGAAGGCAAGAGGCTTGTCTTTTATTACCAGATCTGCAACTGATGCTAACTTTCTTTTTGGTTTTGATCAGACCATTCCTTCTCTTTTTTAAAATAAATTTTTAATTATTTATTTTGTTTATTTGAAAGGCAGACAGACATAGTTAGATAGAAATCTCTTATCTGCTGGTTCACTCCCCAAATGCCCTCATACCTGAGACTGAACCAGACTGAAGGCAGGAGATGGCATTCAATCCAGGTCTTCTGTGTGAATGGCAGGAACCCAACTACTTGAGCCGTCACCTGCTGTCTCTCAGAATGTGTATGTGCAGGAAGCTAGAATTGGCAGTGGAGTCAGGGATTCAAACCCAGGCACTCCAGTATGGGGGATGCAGCTACCCCAAGTGGCCACACTTGACTGTTGTGTCAAATGCCTGTCCTAGATCACCCCTCCTGTTCCCATCTGTTAAGTGTGAGATCACTGTAGTGACTGGCCCATGCTGAGCTATTATTAATCATCACTTTGGGCCGTCACTTCACCTCTGTGAGCCTCAGTTTCCTGAAAAACAAGCGATTATTTGTAAAAAGCCTGGCTCATAGGAGGTGCTCACTGAACACTGACTTCCGTTTGCCTTCTAAAGAGGAAGAGAGATGTGTAAACAGCCAATCGCCCTCCCCTGAAATGCTTCCCCCCTCCCCACCTCCCTGCATTCAGCCTGGACAGAGATGGAAGGTTTTGAAAGGAATTGGCTTGGGAACTCTGAGGAAGGGAAATGGAACACACAAACAGGAGTAGGGAGGTCATGGAGCCCAGTGGCTGGATTTGCAGAGGCTTCGCACATCTCAGAGCAATGTGAACAGAACTTTGCTCCTAGGAAGGCTCTGTGGGGTCAGGTGAGAGGCTGAAGGACTGTGGCTTTGTCCCATCAGAGTCCTGAGGCAGTGCTGGAGCTAGAACCACACACCAGAGGTCCTGCCAAGGCCCCCTGCTGCTCCTCCATTGTTCCTGCAGAGTGAAAGCCCCGTGATCAAAGGCAACTGACACGTGGCACTAGGGTTTGGGAGAATGGGGAGACATGGGGACCTTAGTGAACTTGCATCTGCCCCAGCAGATGGCTGTCACTTATGGTAGGGGCATCTGAAAACCAGATCTTTTGTGTTTCCAAGAGAGACCAAAACTTGGAGTTTTAGGAAAAGCTACTCATTTCCAAATATTGGTAATTGACTCAAGTTGTTTAAAAACACCATATGGGCATTAGGCCTACCAGTTAAGCCTTTAGTTAGGACACCTATGCCCCACATGAGAGTGCCTGGGTTCAAGTCCCGCTCCAGCTCCTGACTCCAGCTTACTAACTGTGGACAATGGGAGCAGCAGTGATGTCTCAAGTGGATGGGTCCCTGCCATCCACTGGGAGACCTGGATTGAGTTCCTGGCTTCCAGCTTTGGCCTGGCCTAGCCCTGGCCATTGTGGGCATTTGAGGAAATGAACCAGCATATGGGGAGGCTGTTTGTGTCTCTCTGTCTCCCTGATCTTGCAAATGAAACAAACAAATGGAAAATCAACTATCTGGTCCAAAGCAAGCTGGGCCATCTTCAAGCTGGGTTTAGCTGATGGTTGGCATCATTGACTCTTGTGTTTGGTTTCCTGGCTTACATCTTCTACTTCCTGGATTTTAAAATGTGAGGAATCCAGAGATAGGAGCCATCCAAGGGCAAGGGCTGGGGAAGAGGAGTCTGTATTGACAAAGGTCTAGCCCCAAGCTTAGCAGGAGCCAAACTTCAGTGTATGTATTTTGCTGGGACCCTATAAGGGTTTGGCCTTTGAGGACTGTTTGTCACAGTCTTCTCTCAGGAGAGTGAAGAAAACGCAAGAGGATACATGGATAATTTTAAGATAGGGGACTGGGGTGGGCGATGTGGCCTGCATCCCATATTGGAGTGCCAGTTTGAGTCCCAGTGACTTCACTTCTGACACAGCTGATGACTTAAGAGCTTGGACTGCTACCATCAATGTGGGAGACCCAAATGGAGTTCTGGGCTCCTGGCTTTGGCCTGGCACAGCTCTGGCTGTTGCAGGCATTTTTTAAAATTTTATTTATTTATTTTTAAAGCTTCTCTCTGTCCCAGGGACAGCACTTTCTTTCTTTTCCTTTTCTTTTCTTTCATTCCTATTTTTTTAGGATTTTCTTTATTTACTTGAGAGGTAGAGTTACAGACAGAGAAAGGGAGAGACAGACCGAAAAGTCTTCAATCCACTGGTTCACTTCCCAAATGGCCACAATGGCTGGAGCTGGGCTGATCCAAAGCCAAGAACAAGGAGCTTCTTCCAGGTCTTCCACATGGGTGCAGGGGTTCAAGCATTTGGGCCATCTTCCACTGCTTCCCCAGGCCAGAGCAGAGAGCAGGATTGGAAGAGGAGCAGCTGGGACATGAAATGGTGCCTGGTGCCCATATGGGTTGCCAGCGCTTCAGGCAGAGGCTTAGGCTACCCTGCCACAGTGCCGGCCCCCTGTTGCGGCGTTTATGGAGTGAACAAGCAGATGGAAGATCTCTCTTTGCCTCTGAACCTCTGCCTTTCAAGTAGATGAACATAAACAAACATTTAAAAAGAATGAAATGAAAACAAGGAATTACATCCTTGCAATTCTCCAGAGAAGTTCTCCTGAGACAAGAAGCCTGCCTGGGGGGACAAGACCAGCACAAAAGGAGGGAACCAACCCAAAGACTATTTGGTCTGGGTCATGGAGGGGCCTGGTGATCCTTCTCAGTCCCAGGCAGAGTCTGCTTCTCTGGGCCTGGGCCCTTCTGTCTTCCTGACTCACATTTCATGTGCCTGGTCCCAGAGTGGGAGAAACCTCACCACTCTCCTGGCTGTGGGCTCCCATCCTGCCCTGGGTCCTGACCTACCTGTCATCATCATAATCACAATTTCCCTTGGTGAAGCAGCGCCTAACTGGGCCTTCATACACACTACCTCGTTCAGCCCTCATAATGACTCTGGGAGGGAGGAGCAACAGCTTACTCTGTGTTCCAGATAAGGAAATTCAGGCCCAAAGACATGAGGTTGGCAGGAGATGTGGGGGGAGCACGTTGTGGCACAGTGGGTTAAGCTACTGCTTGGGATACCCACATCCCAAATCAGAGTCCCACTTTGAGTCCCAGCTCCTCTATATCCGATCCAGCTTCCTGCTAACGCACCTGGGAGGCAGCAGATAATAGCCCAAGTACCCTGGGGAGAAGGATGGAGTTCCTAGCTCCTGGTTTTGGCCTGGCCCAGCCCCGAGTGTTGTGGGCATTTAGGAAGTGAACCAGCAGATGGAAGATCCCTCTCTCTGTCCCCCACCCCTGCCTTTCAATTAAATAAACAAATCCCATTTTTTTCTTTAAAAAAGAGGTAAGGTTGCTGTCCATGGACCCACAGCTAAAATGTGCGTGCTAATTGAGTGTTTGAGCTGTATTAGGTAGTCAGGTGGTGTGAATGACATCAGCAGGTGCTGCCAGCATGGTCTTACCATTGAAGAAGACCAAAATCCTTTTGAACTGGTGCTCAGACTCTGCCAGTTACAGGTTCTAAACATCACCCTTGGCTGTGGGCTTCGAAAGCCTAAAGCCTTGATGTCCTTTCTCCCATCAACCTCCAGGGATGACTAATCCTGAAGTGATCCAGAACCTGGAGCGGGGCTACCGCATGGTGCGCCCTGAGAACTGCCCAGAGGAGCTGTACCACCTCATGAAGCTGTGCTGGAAAGAGCGCCCAGAGGACCGGCCCACCTTTGACTACCTGCGCAGCGTGCTGGAGGACTTCTTCACGGCCACAGAGGGCCAGTACCAGCCCCAGCCTTGAGAAGGCCCTTCCCCTTCATGCCAGCCTGGCTTGGGGAGATGGAGTTCTTGTGCCAAAACCACATGGCCTATGCATATATGGACTCTGCACATGAGTCCTGCCCACGTGCAACACATATGTATCTTGTGCTTGTACATACATCCCGAGTTGCATGGGTTTTGCACATGTGTCTTGTACATGTGTAGCCTATGCATGGATGCCTTCGACACTGTCCAAGGTGTGTCTTTCTAAGCACTCCTACTTCCTGATACCACAGAGACAGGAGAGAGTCTTGTGATTGACACCAGCTTCTGCCTGCCCACTTGTCTTTGCCCAAGCCCTCCAGAAGCTCCTTCAGGGTTAGGACCTTATCTAATACCTCTGTGTGCCCCTTGTCGGTGCCTGGCACCTGTTAGGGGCTCAATAAATGTCTGTTGATGAAGGTGATGCAACTCTCTGTTGTGCACTCCGTATCTCTTTCTTGGGGGGGGGGGGTAAATGGGAGGTCACATGATAGAAACTGGGTCACCCCAGGGTTGGGGTATTGTGCAGTGTATTAAGCTGCTGCTTGGGACACCCACATCTGGGCTCCTCCATTTCCTTTCTAGCTTCCTGCTAATGCACCTGGAAGTCCTTAGATCCCTGCTACCCATGTAGAAGACCTGAATGGAGTTTCTGGCTCCTGACTGCAGCCTAGCCCAGCCTAGGCTATTGTAGGAGTTTGTGGAGTGAGCCAGTGGATGAAAGATCTCTTCTCTTTTTGTATCTCCCCCCCTCTCTCTGTCACTCTTTCAAATAGATAGATACATCTTTTTTTAAGATTTATTTATTTATTTATCTATTTGAAAGTCAGAGTTACACAGAAAGAGAAGGAGAGGCAGAGAGAGCTTCCATCCGCTGGTTCATGCCCCAGTTGGCTGTGATGGCCAGAACTGCGCCAATCCGAAGCCAGGAGCCAGGAGTGTCTTCTGGGTCTCCCATGCTGGTGCAGGGGCTCAAGGACTTGGGCCATCATCCACTGCTTTCCCAGGCCATAGCAGAGAGCTGGATCGAAAGAGGAGCAGCCGGGACTAGAACCGGCGCCCATATGGGATGCCAGCACTGCAGGCGGCAGCTTTACCCGCTACCCCACAGCGCAGGCCTGATAAATAAATCTTAAAGCAAACAAGACACCAAACTGGACACGCTGAGTCACGGTGACAGATGGAATGAGCAGATGTCCGAAAGTCTGCTGGCCCTGGTGATTGACGCTGGGGCCAAGAGGAGGTCCCTTTAGCTCTACCACCAGGACTCTGCATGCCCCTTCAAATACTACAGTGCTCCTCACTGCCTCCTGGGAGTGGGTGTGTCACATGACCCCACGATGTGAGGTCAATGGCATTTTTTTATAGCTACTGATTCAAGGATTGTTTCTGACCTGGGATATATTTTGATTCACCTTCAGGATGTTATAAAATATTGAATTAATTCACTCATTTAACAAATTTTTTTTTTTACTTTTTTGAGAGGCAGAGTGGACAGTGAGAGAGAGAGAGAGACAGAGAGAGAAAGGTCTTCCTTTGCCGTTGGTTCACCCTCCAATGGCTGCTGTGGCCCGCGCATCGCGCTGATCTGAAACCAGGAGCCAGGTGCTTCTCCTGGTCTCCCATGTGGGTGCAGGGCCCAAGGACTTGGGCCATCCTCCACTGCACTCCTGGGCCATAGCAGAGAGCTAGCCTGGGAGAGGGGCAACCGGGACGGAATCCAGCACCGGGACTAGAACCTGGTGTGCCGGCGCCGCAAGGTGGAGGATTAGCCTACTGAGCCATGGCGCAGGCCTCATTTAACAAATGTTTATTGAACATTTATCACGTGCCAGGCATTGTTTGAGGCCCACAGGCTATCTAGTGGATAAAGTACACACAAATTTCTGCCCTTCTTCTTACATTCTAGTAAGGGGAGACAAAGACATCACAAAGAAGTGGATCATGGTAATATCGTACACTACAAGGTGACAGGTGCTAAGGGAAAATGTGAGGGGAGTTAGGAATGTCATACTTAGGAGAGATTTGCGTGTGTACAGAAGGTTGTCAGGGAAGGTATCTCTGAGGAGGGGACTTCAGCAAAGATTTGAAGGTGAGGGAATTGAACTCCCTGCTGTGGAGGAGGGATAGTCAGCCAGAAGCAGCAGCCTGATGCACGAGCTTGCCTGGACTGCTTTGAGAGACGATGCAGGCCTGAGAAAGGGGAACAGACTTTGGGGCTGTGTCCTCTGCAGAAGCCACTTAAGATGTCTGTTTCGGGGCTGGAGCTGTGGTGCAGCGGGTTAAAGCCTTGGTCTTCAGCACCGGCATCCCATATGGGCTCCTGTTGGTGTCCCGGCTGCTCCACTTCCATCCAGCTCTCTGCTATGGCCTGGGAAAGCAGTACAAGGTAGGTCCAAGTGCTTGGGCCCCTGCACCCGCATGGGAGACCCAGAAGAAGCTCCTGGTTTCTGGCTTTGGATCAGCACAGTCCTAGCTGTTGCAGCCATTTGGATAGTGAACCATTGGAAGGAAGACCTCTCTCTGTCTCTCTCTCTATGTAACTCTTTCAAATAAATAAAATAAATCTTAAAAAATAAAATATTTATTTATTTGAAAGGAAAGAGAGAGAGAGAGAGAATCCATCTGCAGGTTCCTTCTTCAAATTGAGTACCAGTTCGAGTCCAGCTATTCTGCTTCTGACCCAGCTCCCTGCTGATGCACCTGGAAAAACAGCGGAGAATAGTTCAAGTTCCAGAACGGAGTTCCTGACTCCTGGCTTTGGCTTGGTTTGGTCCTGGCCTTTGGATGTTTCTCTGTCCCTTCATCTCTCTCTGTCACTCTGCCATTCAAATAAATAAAATAAATTAAAAAAATAATAATAAGAAGAAAGCTGGAATCAGGAGCCACGCATCCAACCCAGGTGCTTGGATGTCTTAACCTGCTAGGCTAAATTCCAGTTCCTGTAGAAGGCATTGTGAGGAGACTTTGTAGAGGAGTTATCTATATTGAGCTGTGAAGCGATATGATTTACATTTTAAAAGGATGATTCTTACTGCTGAGTAAGCCAGTTTAAAGAACCAGGGACATCTTGCATAAAACTCCAGATTTCTGCCATCTTTTACAAGGTAGGCAGGTTTGGCTATGATGGGCATATCTGCCCTCATGGTGCGTGGAGGAGTGGCCGTCCCCTTCAGGTGTCTCCTGTAGTCTCTATTGCTCCCAGACAATGAAACTGACTGTTAGCAGCTATTTATCATCAACCTTGCATTGTAGTTCTTACAGCAAAGAGGAAAATGAAAATTTTTTTGGTATTCATATTTTCATTATAAAGAGAGAAAGCTAAATACACCCGAACATGGTGATATGTTTGATGAAAGACATTTTTTTAAAGATTTATTTTATTTATTTGAAAGGCAGGGCCAGCGCCGCGGCTCACTAGGCTAATCCTCCACCTTGCGGCGCCGGCACACTGGGTTCTAGTCCTGGTTGGGGCGCCGGATTCTGTCCCGGTTGCCCCTCTTCCAGGCCAGCTCTCTGCTGTGGCCAGGGAGTGCAGTGGAGGATGGCCCAAGTCCTTGGGCCCTGCACCCCATGGGAGACCAGGATAAGTACCTGGCTCCTGCCATCGGATCAGCGTGGTGTGCCGGCCGCAGCACGCTGGCCACAGCGGCCATCGGAGGGTGAACCAACGGCAAAGGAAGACCTTTCTCCCTCTCTCTCTCTCACTGTCCACTCTGCCTGTTAAAAAAATAAAAATTAAAAAAAAAAATGAAAGGCAGACTTAGAGAGAAAGAGAGAGAAAGAGACCTTTCATCTACTGGTTCGCTCCCAAATGGTTGCAATGGATGGGACTGTGCCAGGCTGAAACCAGGATCCTAGAACTCCATCTAGGTCTCCCATGTGGGTGGCAGGGCCCCAAATACTTGGGCCATCTTCTGCTGCCTTTTCAGGCATATTAGCAGGAAGCTGGATCAGAGGTGGAGCAGTGGCTGGCACTGTGGTGCTGTAGTAGGTTAAGCCAGCACCTCAGCGCGGGCATCACATATGGGCACCAGTTCAACTCTCCACTGCTCCACCTCTGATCTTGCGCTCTGCTTATGGCCTGGGAAAGCAGCAGAGGATGACCCAAGTGGTCATGTGGGAGACCCAGAAGAAGCTCCTGGCTCCTGGTTTCTGATTGGTCCAGCTCCGGCCATTGCAGCCATTTGGGGAGTGAACCAGAGGGTGGAAGACCTTTCTCTCTGTCTCTCCCTCTCTCTGTCTGTAACTCTGCCTCACAAATAAATAAATAAAATCTTTTTTTTTTCACCATATCATGTTATTTAATACTGCTCAAGTTTTTCACCTCAGTGGGTGTGAAACTTGATCAATGATACCACTGATGTCCATCACAACTGTACACCAAAAATAAAACATTTTAAAACCACCATTTGGATGTTGAGTTTTCCCTTTATAAATATAAAGGATCTGCCACTCGTCATACACACCATGTGCCTGAAGCATGAGCCCAGGCAGCTTCGTAGCCCACCTCAGCCATCTGGGTCCTGCCGGTCCCTGCCTTGTTTAGAGCCCCTCACTCGCTGGTTGCTTGGCAGTCTCACAGCATATAAATCCATTTTAAGAATCTTCTTTGAGGGATGGCTCCACAATTCCTAAACAGCAGTTGGCAAACTCCACAAACAGGGGCTCCTGCATGTAGTCTCTCATGAGCTTGGCTTTGTTGTCCCCCTGATCAAGGCTGATGATCAGCTGTCTCAGGTGTGGGTTCAGCAGTAAGCTTCTTAACGTAGCAGCTTCCCCTAAATTCCTTAAATTCTGCAAAGAAACTCTGTCTTCCTCTTCATCACTATTCAGAAAATCAGCTACAGAGTCGTCATTATTTCAGCCAGTCCAGCCTCGGCCTCTGCAGCCACTTTGGGAGTAAACCAGCAGGTGGAAGATCTCTCTCTCTCTCTCCATCTCCCTGTCAATCTTGGTTTTCCACCGGCTTCGTAGTTTTGGCAGAGACAGCTGATCTTTTTTTCTCAACAGGACGAGTTTCAGGGTTGCACTGCTCTTTGTGGGTTCGGAAGCAGGTCAGGGAGCAGTAGGGCACGCGGCAGGACGGGCAGCGGTATTTGGGCTTCTCCAGACAGATCACGCAGACCACAGTGCTACACCTCAGCGACGCCATGGCCTCCCCTAGACTCTAAATAAAATCTTAAAAAAAAAAAAAGAATTAAGAAGTGGCCTTGCACTGGAGCTCGTATAAAATGCTGGCACAGCAGGTGGTGGCTTAGCCTGCTGCAGCACAATACCAACACCAAGATATATTTTTCATGAAGTGAAAAATTTAATATTTTAAAAGATTTATTTATTTATTTGAAAGGCAGAGTTATAGAGAGGCAGAGAGAGAGAGAGAGAGAGAGAGAGAGAGGTCTTCCATTCATTGGTTCACTCCCCAAATGGCCGTAATTACCAGAGCTGGGCTTCTTCCAGGTCTCCCATGTGGGTGCAGGGGCCCTAGGACTTGGGCCATCTTCTTCTTCTTCTTCTTTTTTTTTTTTTGACAGGCAGAGTGGACAGTGAGAGAGAGACAGAGAGAAAGGTCTTCCTTTGCCGTTGGTTCACCCTCCAATGGCCGCTGCGACCGGCGCACTGCAGCCGGCACACCGCGCTGATCCAATGGCAGGAGCCAGGTACTTATCCTGGTCTCCCATGGGGTGCAGGGCCCAAGTACCTGGGCCATCCTCCACTGCACTCCCTGGCCACAGCAGAGAGCTGGCCTGGAAGAGGGGCAACCGGGACAGAATCCGGCACCCCAACCGGGACTAGAACCCGGTGTGCCGGCGCCGCTAGGCGGAGGATTAGCCTAGTGAGCCGTGGCGCCGGCCTGGGCCATCTTCTACTGCTTTCCCAGGCCACAGCAGAGAACTGGATTGGAAGAGGAGCAGACGGGACCTGAACTGGCACCCATATGTGATGCCTGCGCTGCAGGCGTTGGCTTTACCCACTACACCAAAGCACTGGCCCATGAAAAATTCAATTTTTAAAGTATGCAAACAATAAAAAAATAAAGTATGCAAGCAAAGAGCATCTGAGTCATAATAAAAGTCCATTTCCGTCAGCTGCCTGACCTCCATAGGCATCTGAGTTTATAACCCCTATTCTGCAATTTATAAGATGCTGCCAGCCACACTCTTGATCTTATTTGATCCTAACCCTCTCCTTCTTTTGGATCCTGCAGGCCATTATAAGGTATTTTTTTTTTACTAGTGAGTTTTGTTTTTAGAAATCTTTTATTTAATAAATATAAATTTCATAAGTACAGTTTTTGGAATATAGCGGTTCTTCCCCCCATACCCACCCTCGCACCCCCACACCCATCCCATCCCACTTCTTACTTCTTTTTTCCCATCCTACTCTTTATTTTTTTAAAAAGATTATTTATTTATTTGAAAGCCAGAGTTACACAGAGAGAGAAGGAGAGGCAGAGAGAGAGAGAGAGAGAGAGAGAGGTCTTCCATCTGTTGGTTCACTCCCCAATTGGCTGCAAGAGCCGGAACTCTGCTGATCCGCAGGCAGGAGCCAGGAGCTTCTTCTGGTCTCCCACGTGGCTGCAGGGGTCTGAGGACTCAGGCCATCTTTCACTGCTTTCCCAGGCCCTAGCAGAGAGCTGGATTGGAAGTGCAGCAGCCAGGACTCGAACCAGCACCCATATGGGATGCCGGCACTGCAGGTGGCAGCTGTACCTACTGTGCCACAGCGCCAGCCCCTCTATTCTTCATTAAGATTCATTTTTTTGAGCCGGCGCTGTGGCTCACTAGGCTAATCCTCCGCCTTTCGGCACTGGCACACCGGGTTCTAGTCCCGGTCGGGGCGCCGGATTCTGTCCCGGTTGCCCCTCTTCCAGGCCAGCTCTCTGCTGTGGCCAGGGAGTGCAGTGGAGGATGGCCCAAGTGCTTGGGCCCTGCACCCCATGGGAGACCAGGAGAAGTACCTGGCTCCTGCCATCGGATCAGCGCGGTGCGCCGGCTGCAGCGCGCCGGCCACGGCGGCCATCGGAGGGTGAACCAACGGCAAAGGAAGACCTTTCTCTCTCTGTCTCTCTCTCTCTCACTGTCCACTCTGCCTGTCAAAAAAAAAAAAAAAAGATTCATTTTTAATTATCTTTATATACAGAAGATCAACTCTATACTAAGTAAAGAAACAATTATTTATTTGAAAGTCAGAGTTACACAGAGAGAGGAGAGGCAGAGAGAGAGAAAGAGAGAGAGAGAGAGAGAGAGAGCTGGTTCACTCCCCAATTGGCCACAGTGGCCAGCCAGAGCTGCACTGATCCGAAGCCAGGAGCCAGGAGCTTCTTCTGGGCCTCCCATGCGGGTGCAGGGGCCCAAGGACTTGGGCCATCTTCCACTGCTTTCCCAGGCCACAGCAGAGAGTTGGATGGGAAGTGGAGCAGCTGGGTCCTGAACTGGCGCCCACATAGGATGCCGACACCGCATGTGGCGGCTTTACCTGCTATGCCACAGACCCAGCCCCCACCATAAGGTCTTAGACTTTGTATTCTTGGCATCCTGATTTTACAAAGAAGGAAATAAAGGCCCAGAAGGGGTAAGTAAACCCACCCAAGGCTGTCTGGGAAGCTGCAGGGCAGAACTGGGAACAGGGTTTGTTCCCTGACCCTGGCTGTTTCTGTCCCAGCACCTCCCGTCTTAGGTCTCCTGTTACCTTATAATTAATGGCTCAAGTCCAGTTCCCAAGTGAGGAACACAAGTCTGCCAGTTAACAAGGAGGCATGAAAATGTATCTTGTTGACTATGGGACCTCTGAGAAGTAGCTAAGTGAGCAGGATGTTTCGGAGGTAGGAAGCACTCACCGAGTGTTTACATAGTTATTTTAATAGGCCAGCTCCTTCAGCTTTAATAAAGACCAGTCTAGCACAGTGGTTCACAAGGACAGATGTGGGATGTTCTAATACGGCCTCTGGGTTCCCCTCACCCCGGTGACATCAGCAATGTCTGGAGACGATTTTGATGGTCACAACCAAGGGGCTATATGCTCACCCATGTGCACTCCTGGCATTGACTGGAGAGAGGCCAGGGACGCAGCTAAACACCCTGCAACACACAGCACAGCCCCCTCTAGCTCTCCAGGCCCACATCTCAGCAGTTTCAAGGTTGGGAAACTCTACTCTCCTAAAACAGGATAATCCCCTTTCCTCCTCGGTCATCCTGGGGGCCTGCAGTCGGGAGGTGGGCTTTGGAGCCAGGAAGGCTGGTTTCTGCCCCTGTTAGGGCCTCCGGTGCACAGCAGGCAACCAAAAAAAAAAAAGTACAGTTGCAAATGGAATTTCATGACGAATTGTGTGAATCTGAGCAGTTCCCAACCTTCTTTATCTTTCCCTGGAAAGTGGAGATTTAAGAGCCCCAGCCCAGAGCCGCCGTGAGGAGTCACGGAGCTCACCCTGGTAAAGCCATGGCCCGCACTCGGCCCAGGACAAGCATTCGTTTTATTTCCCTTTCTTGTCGGTTTCTTTCTTCCACCTCTACATTCGCGCCCCAGCCCACCCATGGGCTGAGTGACCCTGCGCAAGTCACTTTTCCCCTGTGGGCCTCGGTTTTTCCTCCGTGAAATTGGAAAGTTGGCCTGCGATCTCCAAGCGCGCTTTCAACCACGAAATGGGACTGAAGTTTGCAGAGCGCCTTTCCTCCCCCGGGACTGATGGTACGGTCCCGGGGTAGCTCCCCCACCCCTCTGTCGCGGACCTTGGTACAGGCCCAAGGGGCCCTAGGCGGCCTCTCAGGGCTGCCCTTGCCCCCTGCCGAGTTCCGGGCCTGTCCCCGCGCAAGCTGATTGGCTGGAGTGGTGCCCGGGCTGCGCGGCTATAGGTGAGCTCGGGAGGGGACGGGCGGGGCGCGCTGCAGGCCCGCCCCCTCCCCCCTGGCTTGGACGCTGCGCGGAGCCGCGGGCGGGAGGGCTGACGGACCGACCGACGGGAGGGACAGGAGCCGAGCAAGATGGCGCAGACTCAGGGCACCAGGAGGAAAGTCTGTTACTACTACGACGGTGAGCCTCGTCCGCGCGCCGGGGGCGGAGCCTGGTGGGCCGGATCGGGGAGAGGGAGGCTGAAGCGGAGCAGATCTGAGAGGGGAGGGCGCGAGGCCGAGGCGTGCGGGCACGGCTGAGCGAGGAGGCTGAGAGGAGGAGGTCGAGGCTGAGGGAGGAGGCTGAGAGGAAAGGAGGTCGAGGCTGAGGCCGAGAGGGCGTCGTGTGCGGGAAGCCCGCGTGATGTTGCGGGCGAGATCCTGAAGAAGTCCCGAGTGGAGAGTTTGAGTGGGACGCCCAGCGGGGAGGCCGAGTCCGAGGTGGGGGCGGGGGAGGCCGGATCTGACGGGTGTTCTGAATACGAAGCTCTTTCACGGTCCCGCGCCTTCCTCGTCTTCCTCGATGCGAGTCCTGCAGGATGGGTCACCTGCTTCCCCTCCCCCAGTCCCGGAGCAGGGCCTGCGGTTGCTGCTGCAACACGGGGCCCCTAGGATCGCACGGGGCGGGGTGGGGGTGGGGGTGGGATGCAACCTGTTCAAACAGACCTTTCATTTGACAGAAGTCCACTGGGCAGCTCGCTGTGTGCTACGTGGTGTTTAGATGCTGGGGCCGTGGGGCTGGCCAGGTCCCATGCCCTATTTTTAGGGTGCAGGCTGGAGGGGGAACTAGTGGGTGGCAGGCTGGGCGTCTCCAGCCTGGGTGTTGGGGATAAAGAAGGGCCCAGGGTGTGATGGGAGCGCGGAGAAGCAGAGGAATCGGGAAGGTGGTGTCATCCCAGCCAGGACCTGAAGAACAGGAGTTATGAGCCAGGTGCAGGGAAGGAAAGAACAGCAAGTTTAGAAGCTCCGGGGAGGACGGTACGTCTGAAACACGGGAGGTGGTTTGACAGCGTGGCTGAGGCCTACCTAGGTTTGGGGCCTAGTGTGGTGGGAGGGAAAGGTTACCAGTGGCGAGGGAAAGGTTACCAGTGATGAGGCTTGAGAAGGTAATAGGGCCCGAGTCACCCAGGGCTGGGCGTCCTCGCCCAAGGAAACTGGACTTTATTCTCAGGGCTCTTGTGAATCATTGAAGTTTAGTGCAAGTTCACGCCATCATCAGTTGTAGACTTGAGAAATATGAACACTGTTGCCAAAAAGCCCGTGGAAAAATGAAATTCAAAGATAAGTTTATTTTGGTGTACACGTTTTTTTAAAAATTTGTGCAGTTTTTTCTTGATATGCATTTCCCATGAGCTTTAAATATTTTTATAAGCATTTTTTTAAAGATTTATTTACTTATTTAAAAGTCAGAGTTACACATACAGAGAAGGAGAGGCAGAGAGGGAGATCTTCCATCCGCTGGTTCACCCCCCAATTGGCCGCAACGGCCGGAGCTGTGCCAATCTGAAGCCAGGAGCCATGAACTTCTTCCGGGTCTCCCATGCGGGTGCAGGGGCCTAAGGACTTGGGCCATCTTCTACTACTTTCCCAGGCCCTAGCAGAGAGCTGGATTGGAAGTGGAGCAGTGGGGACTAGAACCGGCGCCCATATGGGCTGCCGGCACTTCAGGCCAGGGCATTAACCCACTGTGCCACAGCGCCGGCCCCCAGCTTTAGAAATTTTTATTTGAAAAACAGAGAGACAGACAGAGACAGAAAGACCCCCCATCCATTGGTTTACTCCCCAAATGCCCAAAACAGCCAGGACTGGGCCAGGCGGAAGCCAGGAGTTGGGAGTTCAATCCAGGTCTCCTACATGGTGGCAGGGACTCAAGGACTTGTATGGAATGTAGGCATCCCAAGCTGCATCTCTACCATTATGCCAAAGGGCCAGCCCTCCATGAAGTGGCCTTGTGTCACTCTGGGACATCAGTGAGTGGATGGGTAAGGAAGAAGGCTGTGACCCCGGTTTTGGTTGTGGGCCAGACTTTGGTAGTAGGAGAAGGGCACGTCTGGTCATAACTTCAGTGACTATGCTATGTGTAGGGGTATCCAGGTAGAGGCACCTAGGAGGTGGTGGCCATTCAGGTCTGCAGTTTAGAAGACAGAAATGAGAGGATAGGGATTTTTGGTATCAGTTGTCAGCAAATAGATGGTACTTTGAGCTAGGTTAGAAGATGATTGATCACTTGAGAAGTCGTGTAGGGGGAGAAGAGAAGGAGTCCCAGGCTGGAAGCGGACTGAGGAAAGGCCTAGTGCCTCTTTCATTGTGGATGGGGCTGCCCGTTTGGCCTTTTTTTTTTTTTTTTTTTTTTTGACAGGCAGAGTGGACAGTGAGAGAGAGAGACAAAGAGAAAGGTCTTCCTTTTGCCGTTGGTTCACCCTCCAATGGCTGCCGTGGCCGGCGCACCACGCAGATCCGATGGCAGGAGCCAGGTACTTATCCTGGTCTCCCATGGGGTGCAGGGCCCAAGCACTTGGGCCATCCTCCACTGCCTTCCCGGGCCACAGCAGAGAGCTGGCCTGGAAGAGGGGCAACCGGGACAGAATCCGGAGCCCCGACTGGGACTAGAACCCGGTGTGCCGGCACCGCAAGGCGGAGGATTAGCCTAGTGAGCCGCAGCGCCGGCCTGCCCGTTTGGTCTTGCAGGCAGTGTGCTTCTGTACCCCCAGACCCCAGACCCCAGAACAGGGCCTAGCTCATAGTCATCCCTTAATCAATATTTGTTGATTAAATGAATAAAGATACAGAGGGAGTGGCCAGAGAGGGAAGTAAACCGGAAAGTGTTGAGTTACTGAAGCCAAGTAGGGAGTGAATGGGCAAGTGTTGTCAGGAGTTGGGGCAGAAGCTAGACTGCAGTAGGTTCAGGAATGAACGGATAGGTGAAGAGGAGCGATAAGGTTGAAGCTTCTTAAAGGGAACCTTGTCTGAGACAGAGAGAGAGGGTTGTTCATGAAGGGGTGTTGTAGTGACATTCAAATTTTTTTTTTAAAGATTTTATTTATTTGAGAGGTAGAGTTATTGACAGAGAGGGAGAGACATAGAGAAAGGTTTTCCATCTGCTGATTGACTCCCCAAGTGGCTGCAATAGTTGGAGCTGAGCCAATCCGAAGCCAGGAGTCAGGAGCTTCTTCCGGGTCTCCCATGTGGGTGCAAGGGTCCAAGTACTTGGGCCATCTTCTACTGCTTTCCCAGGCCACAGCAGAGAGCTGGATGGGAAGTGGAGCAGCCAGGAGTCAAACCGGCACCCATATGGGATGCCGGCGCTTCAGGCATTGGCTTCACCCGCTACACCACAGCGCTAGGCTCGAGCCTCAAGTTGCTTTCTTATAAAACTGAAATAGTAGCAGTTCCTGTTATGAGAACAGTGATGGGAAAGCTCTTTAAGAGTTTAAGGTAGTGTCTAGGCAGAGTATCGGGTGTGAGCATTGGCCGGGTCTGGATTTGCTGGGTAAGGAAGTTGCTGGGATCGAGGCCCAGGCCTTTCTTTACATAGCATGCTGAAAACTGCCTCATCCTGATGGCCTTCTAAGAAGAGATCTCTGGGTGTATAGTTCACTCAACTTTGAAGCATTGTTCAAGGAACTGTCTACCGAGTAGCCCCACAGAACCCTGTAACAAGTACAAACTGAAGTAGGTATTAGGAAATCCAATGTAGGTTCTGGCATACTAGATTTGGAGACAAAAGAGTTGACTCCCAGGGGCCGGCACTGTGGCACAGCAGGTTAAAGCCCTGGCCTCAAGCTCTGGCAGCTCATATGGGCACCGGTTCTAGTCCTGGCTGCTCCTCTTTCGATCCAGCTCTCTGCTAGGGCCTGGGAAAGCTGTGGAAGATGGCTCAAGTCCTTGGGCCCCTGCACTCAAGTGGGAGACCCAGAAGAAGCTCCTGGCTCCTGGCTCCTGGCTCTGACTGTTGCAGCCATTTGGGGAGTGAACCAGCAGATGGAGGACTTTCTCTCTCTCTTTCTCTCTCTCTCTCTCTCTCTACCTCTGTAACTCTCTGCAGCTGCAGCTGTTGTGGCTCTCTGGGGAGTGAACCAGCGGATGGAAGATCTCTCTGTCTCTACCTCACTCTGTAACTCTGTCTTTCAATAAATAAAATAAATCTTAAAAAAAAAAAAAAAAAGAAAGTAGACTCCCAGAACACTCATTAGCTGTGTCATCTTCGCTGGGCACTTCTCTGAGTCTACATTCAATTCATGAATCTTTATTGAACCTCTGTGATATACAGGGCTTATTCCCTGTATATATTCCTTATTCTTGCCTTTAAGGGGTTCCCAGTCTGTAGATGTAGATAGATACAAAAATAATTGAGATGCAAAATTAATGGAGTGATATATACAAATTGCATTTAGAGGAAAAGGCCATTTATTTTAATGGAGAAAGGATTTAGAGCCAGAGCCGGGCTTTGTAGTGTGAGGAAGCAGCACATTCCAGGTTGAAGGAATAGTCTGAACAAAGCATACTTCCCTATGAAGTCAATGCCTTTTTCAGGATGCTGGTAATGATCTGATGTGCCTAGAGCGTAGCTTGACAAACGTTTTCTGTAAAGGGCAAGATGGTAAAGTTTGGGCTTCATGTTGCCTGATTGGTGGATCTCTGTGGCAACTACTTATTTATCCAGCTCTGCCATTGGGGTGTGAAAACATCATAGACAATATATAAACCAAGGGTGTGGTTGTGCTACAGTAAAATATCATTTACAAAATCAGGCAGCCAGTGTATTTTACCCAAGGACGATAGTTTGTCTGCGCTGGTCTAAAGTCAGTGAGTATGAATGAGTGTGTTTTGTTGGAGAAGGTGGTTGTAGGTAGCAGGAGATCAAGTTAGAAAGGGAGATTAAGAAAGTCTTAATGAAGTTCAGTCTTACTGAAGTTTTTTTTTTTTTTTACTCTTTTTGTGAAAGATTTATTTATTTATTTGAAAGTCAGAGTTACACAGAGAGAAGGAGAGGCAGAGAGAGAGAGAGAGAGAAAGATCTTCCATTTGTTGGTTCACTCCCCAATTGGCTGCAATGGCTGGAGCTGCGCTGATCCAAAGCCAGGAGCCAGGAACTTCTTCTGGGTCTCCCGTGTGGGTCCAAGGACTTGGGCCATCTTCCACTGCTTTCCCAGGCTGTGTCAGAGAGCTGGATCAGAAGTGGAACAGCCGGGTCTTGAACCAGTGCCCATATGGGATACCAGTACTGCAGGTGGCAGCCTTACCTGCTGCGCCACAGCACCGGCCCCATTGTTTCTACTCTTTATCCTATATGGAATAGGGAGCCATTAAAGATTTTGGGGCAGAGGCATGATGTTCTCAGTGTGTGTTAGGAACATAACTGGTGATAGTGTAGCAGATTGTTTGAATGGAAGGCAGGAGGACCAGTTGGAATGTTGTTGCCAGGGGCCAGTGTTCTGTGGAGCAGTGGGTTAAGCCACCGAGTGCAATGCTGACGTTCTGTAAGAGCTGCTCCACTTCCCATCCAGCTCCCTGCTAATGCACCTAGGAGGCAGGAGAAGATGGCCCAGTGCTTATGCCTCTGCACCCATGTGGGAAACAAGGATGTAGTTCCAAGTTCCAGGCTTTGGCCTGACACAGCCCTGGCCATTGTGGCCATCTAGGGAGGAAACCAGTGATGGAAAATCCCTCTGTAACTCTGCTTTTTAAATAAATCAATCATATATATATATATATATATATATATATATATAAACTTTAAAAAAAAGGGCAGTTGCTATTCAGGGTGGAGAACATCAGCCCCATGGGCCTCAACTGCAGTGGGACTTGAAGCTCAGTAAGTCTACAGTGGGGTAATTTTTAAGTTGATAATTTTGTATGGCCCATGAATGATATAAATATCCATCCACATGGCCCTTGGCGGAGAAAAATTCCCCACCTCTGCATAGAGCAAGCAATGATAAAGGCTTAGTTTTCTTACTTATAAAATAAGAATAATACTCCCTGTCCTATATATTTTCTACTATTGTTGTGAGGATCCAGTAAGAAAATAAAATGAATCTGCTCTGACATTTAAGGTGTCACAATATATCAGAGGTGACTTGTGGCTTATAATAATTCTGAGTAGTAATGGTTGTTTTTCTGTTGTGGGAGGGAATTCCTTGGAGGTATATTGAGGTGAATCACCTGACTGGCTGCTATTCTCCAGTAGCTAGGAATGAACCCTTCATGCTATCTTGAGCCTGTGGGCTCTAGAAGAAAATGGGCTAGCCTGATCTTTAAGTGCTGACCTCATCAGAGACCCCAGTTTGTTGTGTTTTTCTTTTAGAGTTACATTTCTTTTAGGTAGAGAGATAATCTTGGGCTCAAGAAATAACCCAGAAAGACAGATTGCTGTAAAAATTCCTGGGTTCTCCTGGGAGTATGTGTCTAATGGTCATCAGAACTCTCCCTGTTCTTCAGGTGATGTTGGGAATTACTACTATGGACAAGGCCATCCAATGAAGCCTCACCGGATCCGCATGACTCACAACTTGCTGCTCAACTATGGTCTCTACCGGAAAATGGAAATCTATGTGAGTTACTTACTGCGAGTGTTCCCCTCTGTTACCTCATCAGCTCTGGTCCCCCAAATGCCATTTACTATCTGATTTTCTAAACCATGCACTCATTAAGCAAATGTGGGCATTGGCCTATCAGTTAAGATGCTTGTGTTCCACTTCGGAGCACTTGTATTCAATTCCCAGCTGCAGGAGACCCCCATATAAATAAATCATACTGCAGTGTGTAAGAGCAACAGTTTAGAAAATGTGCAAGATGCAGAGATAATGAGGAAGGAAGGAGGAAAGGGGGCTTGAATTGATTCTAGGAAGTGATATATGAGAAATTTTAAAGATTGAATAGAATTTAGCCTGGAGGGGCTGGTGTTGTGTAGTGGGTAAAGCCACTCCCTGCCAAGCTGGCATCCCATATGGGTGCTGGTTCATGTCTTGGCTGCTCTACTTGTTTGTTTATTTATTTTTAAGATTTACTTATTTATTTGAAAGGTGGAGTTACAGAGACAGAGAGAGACAGAGACAGAGAGAGACAGAGAGAGGTCTTCTGTCTTTTGGATCACTCCCAAAATGGCTGCAATGGCTGGAGCTGGGCCAATCTGAAGCCAGAAGCCTGGAGCTTCTTCTGGGTCTCCCATGTGGTTTCAAGGGCCCAAGCACTTGGGTCTATCTTCTACTGCTTTCCAGGCCATAGCAGACAGATGGATTGAAAATGGAGCAGCCGGGACTTGAACCAGCATCCCATATGGATGCTGGCACTGCAGGCGGCAGCTTTACCTGCTATGCCACGGTGCCGGCCCCTGCTCCACTTCTGACCCAGCTCCCTGCTAATGTCCTGAGAAAAGCAGCTAAACATGGCCCAAGTGCTTGAGTCCCTGCCATCAAGTAGGAGACCCAGATGAAGCTCCTGGCTCCTGGCTTCAGCCTGGCCCAGCCCTGGCCATTGCAGCCATCTGGGGGGTGAACCAGCAGATGGAAGAGCTCTGACTTTGAAATAAATAAATAAATCTTACAAAAAATTATCCTTGAGTTCAGGAGGGGACTGGTAGGGGGAAGAATATATGCAGTATATGCATATGCATATTATATATGCAAAAAGGCTGAGGTATTTGAGGAAAAATCCGTTTTTATGTGTAGGGATACAATGTGAATTCACAGACGTGAGGCAGGGCGTAGAGCTGGAGAGGTCAGCCAGCGTTGGGTGTGCTGTGCTAAACCACTCTTGTAGGCCAGGGTCGGAAATCCAGTGGCTGAAAAAGGAGTGACTGGGGATCGTGTTGGAGAAGTTGCCAAGTCTGTGGTTACGAGAGAGTGTAGGCTTCTGTCTAACCACCAGTCTCAGCTCCACTTGATTCTACCTGGTCTTCCAGATTTTAAGAAGCTGGAAATCCAAATTAGTATGCAAAACCTCCTCGGTTTAAAATGTTGGCACAGGGTTTTTGTTTTAAATGTTTGTATATAAAACACATCAATACACGTGCGGACCAAATGTGGTTCGGTGGTTCCCAATTTAATCTGTTCTGGAGGTGGTGGGGGAAAAGTGAAAGGTTTTAAATAAAAGATATAAGAATAGATAGGCATGTATTTTACAAGCAGGTAGGCCACTTAGGAGCCTGTTGCTAGAGTCCAAGTGAGAAAATAAAGAGGGGCTGGGGGCCCATGTTGCTTTATGGCGTGGTGCCTGCTGTTAAAGGCTGTACTGACAGTTTGAGTAACCTAGCAACAGCAGCATCCTTCTCACCATTCCAGAGACTGAAAGGAGATGAGTCTTCTGTCCCAGATGGCTTTGTCGTGTCTCTGGAGCTGGTGGAGCCAACTGGGGAAGGTAGACAGGGCGAGCAGACCTTGGGACCACAGTGCTTTATCAGGTGTGAAGAACAGGTGGGGAAGAAAGCATACAAGGCAGCAGAGGTTTTCAGGAACTCTGGGGAGCCGCCTAGCTCTTTCTATCAAGGAGAAAAACTCCCCAGGAGCTTCCCAATACACTCCCCCTTACCTCCCATCATCTCATTCCTGAGACCACTCACCAGTGTAGACGGATAGAATTACCAGAGCTGGCCTAGGCTAATCATGATTCTATCCCTAGGGCTGGGTACATTTTGTTACCAAGGAAGAAGGAACAGGATGGCTCTTTGGGAAGCAACCAGCAGTGACTTCCTTATGGGAGGTGAATTTCCCTGTGGTGTTCTTATAAACTTTTTTTTTTTTTAAGATTTATTCATTTATTTGAAAGACAGAAAGGCAGAGTTATGGACAGAGAGAGGGAGAGACAGAGAGAGAGAGACATCTTCTATCCATTGGTTTACCTCCAAATGGCTGCAACAGCGTAGCTAAGCCAGTCTGAAGCCAGGAGCCAAGAGCTTCTTCCTGGTCTCCACATGGGTGCAGGGGCCCAAATACTTGGGCTACCCATCCTGCTTTCCCAAGCGCATTAGCTGGGAGCTGGATCAGAAGTGGATTGAGGCCGGCGCTGCGGCTCACTAGGCTAATCCTCCACCTGCGGCACCAGTACCCTGGGTTCTGTCCTCGGTTGCTCCTCTTCCAGTCCAGCTCTCTGCTGTGGCCCAGGAGTGCAGGGGAGGATGGCCCAAGTGCTTGGGCCCTGCACCCGCATGGGAGACCAGGAAGAAGCACCTGGCTCCTGGCTTTGGATCGGCGCAGCACGCCGGCCATAACGGCCATTTGGGGAGTAACCAACAGAAGGAAGACCTTTCTCTTTGTCTCTCTCTCACTGTCTAACTGCCTGTCAAAAAAAAAAAAAAAAAAAAAAGTGGATTGAACTGGCGCCCATATGGGATGACGGCTCCACAGACAGCAGCTTTACCCGCTGTGCCATGGTGCCAGCCCCTATCATAAGCTTTTAAAGGAAAAACCTAGTATCATCTCTCTTCCCTAATGCTAGACCTGTTGTCTTTCTTTCCCCATTTTTTTTTTTTTTTTTTATGATTTACTTATTTATTTGAAAGTCAGAGTTACAAAGAGGCAGAGACAGAGAAAGAGGTCTTCCATCCGCTGGTTCACTCCCCAGATGGCTGCAACAATGGCCAGAGCTGGGCCTATCTGAAGCCAGGAGCCAGGAGCTTCTTCTTCAGGATCTCCAACATGGGTGCAGGGGCCCAAGGGCTTGGGTCATCCTCTGCTGATTTCCCAGGCCATAGCAGAGAGCCGGATTGGAAGTGGAGCAGCCGGGACTTGAACTGGCATCCATATGAGATGCTGGTACTGCAGGCGGTGGCTTTACCTGCTACACCACAGCGCAAGCCCTTAGACCTGTTGTCCTTAATGTGACCTTCTCCTCTGCCTCTGCCTCTCCACTGACTGTCCATTTGGTCCTTTTCTCCAGCTTCTCTGGCTTCCTCCCTCCTGCCCTTCCCTTCTCTGAGCTGTCTGTGATCCATCCGTCCCTTTCACAAAGTGAAAGTGGCTGTTAATTTAGGCTCTGTCCCAAAACTGATGTCTTCTGGGAGTCATACCTGAAAGAAGTTCCTTAGACTACTGTTGGAAGTTGTTACATTACCTCTACCTGAACAAGACCCGCTGAGGTCTTTTTCACAAAATTTCACCCTCATTTCACCCTCGTTGGTCCTTCCACAGCTTCTGTCCCCGTACATCGGATTAATCTCTCCCAGAACCTATATCCTCACTTTACATCCAGACACCTTCCTGTTTACATAATCAAGAATTCTGCTCTCTTCCTTGCCTGCGGTGCTAATTTTGTATATTCTCAGGCTTCTTATTCATCGCCTTCTGTTCTTTTGTTCTTTTTTTAAGAAAGTGTTTTTATTAAATATTGAGTGGCTGTGAAAGGATTTTTATAGTGTGTGTTTGTATATGTATGTGTATATATATGTATGTATGATAAAGAATCACAATTCAATTAATATCATTAGTTTGTTTCCATTACCATAAAAATCCTGGTGTATCATTTTCTAAGCCTTTCTTCTTCACTAGAATTAACTCTGCCCTGAATTTGAGATTATTTCCTTCCTTTCTGTTGTTTTACTAGTATATATATGTAATTTTTTTTTTTTTTTTTTTTTTTTTTTTGGATAGGCAGAATTAGACAGTGAGAGAGAGAGAGACAGAGAGAAAGGTCTTCCTTCCGTTGGTTCACCCCTCAAATGGCCTCTACGGCCGGCGCGCTGCGTCAGTCCAAAGCCAGGAGCCAGGTGCTTCCTGGTCTCCCATGCGGATACAGGGCACAAGCACCTGGGCCATCCTCCACTGCGCTCCCGGGCCACAACAGAGAGCTGGACTGGAAGAGGAGCAACTGGGACAGAATCCGGTGTCTCAACTGGGGTTAGAACCCAGGGTGCTGGTGCCGCAGGTGGAGGATTAGCCTAGTGAGCTGCGGGGCGCAGGCCTACTAGTATATATTTTTAAACATAGTATTTTTTAATTTTATAATCATAGAGTATTTATTATGTGATTGCCTTTTTTGTTCAACATGTTGCTGAGAGTTATAAATATTGAAGTATGTAGTGGTATTTATTTTTACTGTACTTCACTGAAATAATGTACTACAATTTGTCTACTAGTGGTGATCATTTGATTTATTTCTGTTTTTTGGTCATAAACACTACTGTGAACATTCTTAATTTTTTTTAGGTTTTTAAAAAAGCTTTACTTAATTTTTTTTTTTTTTTTTTTTTTTTTTGAGAGGCAGAGGAAGAAAGAGGAACAAAGGAAAGAAGAAAAAAAAAAGAAACTCCCCTCTGCTGGCTCACTAATAATACCTGCAGAAAGAAAGAGAGAGAGAGGGAGGATGGGAAGGAAGGAAGGAAAGAAAGACTTAAGAAAGAAACTCGCCTCTGCTGGCTCACTTCCCAAATACTGCAACAGCCAGAGGCCTGGAACCCTGAGCCAGGAACTCAATCTAGGTTTCCAACTGCTTGATCCATCATAACTGCCTCCCAGGGTCTGCGTTAGCAAGAAACTAGAATGAGGAGCCAGAGCCAGGAGTTGAACCCAGGTACTGCAATGTGGGGCACCGGGGTCCTAACCAGTGGCTTAACTGCTAGGCCAAACAACCTGCCTCTCTGAACATTCTTTCTTTCTTTTTTAAGATTTATTTTATTTATTTGAAAGAGTTACAGAGAGAGGTCAAGACAGAGAGAGAGAGGTCTTCCTTCCGCTGGTTCACTCCCCAGATGGCCGCAAAGGCCGGAGCTGCGCCGATCCAAAGCCAGCAGCTTCTTCTGGGTCTCCCACGTGTGTGCAGGGGCCCAAGGACTTGGACCATCTTCTGCTGCTTTCCCAGGCTGTAGCAGAGAGCTGGACTGGATGAGGAGTAGCCAGGACTAGAACCAGTGCCCATATGGGATGCCAGCGCTTCAGGCCAGGGCTTTAACTCGCTGCACCACAGCGCCGGCCCCTCTCTGAACATTCTTGAACATGTGTGTTGTTGGACATATGCTAGAGTTCCACTAGAGGGATACACTAGGAGTAAAATTGTTGGGTCAGCACATAAGCAAAAATGATTCGTAGTTGCCATCGATATAGAATTGTCGTTGCTTTTAGTTCTTACCAACACATGATTTTGTCAAATTTAAGTTTTTTGCCTAATTAGGTAGGTGTGTGAAATGTTTTATTACCACTGATTTATATTTACTTACAAAAATTCCTAATCAAGGCTTTTAAAAATTAACTTAATAATTTGCTTATTTGAGAAGCAGACAGGGAAAGAACTCAATCCACTGTTTCACTCACTCCCCAATGCCTACAATGGCTAGGGCTGAAGCTGGGAGCCCGGAATGCAATCCAGGTCTTCAGCTTACGTGGTATGAGTGCAATTACTTGAAGCATTATAGCTGCCTCCTAGGGTCTGCCTTAGCAGGAAGGTGGAGTCCGGAGTCAGAGCCAGGAATAAAAGCCAGGCATTCTGATGTGGGAAACAAGCATCTTTATATATGTTTGTAGTTTTATATATATATATATATATAAAATCTTTATGTATATACATACATATATGTATGTGTTTGAAAGAGTGACACAAAGATGCAGAAAGATATATCTTCTGTCTGCTGCTTCACTCCCTAAAGAAGCCAGGAACTCTGTTTGGGTCTCCTGCGTGGTTGGTAGAGACTCAAATGCTTGAGCCCTCATCTGCTGCTTCTCAGGTGTGTTAGCAGGGAACTAGAAAGGAAGTGGAGTGGCTGGGACTTGAACCAAGCACTCTGATAAAAGATGCAGGTGTCTTAAGTCACAGCTTAACCTGCTGCGCCACAGTGCCCAGCATGTGTAGGAATGTCTTTGGCTCTATTTTTAGTAGAATTGCTGTATTGTAGGGTACATGAACATTAAATGTCATGTTGCTTTTCAGTGTGGTTCAGAGAATATGTACTCTCACTGACAATGTATGAAATATCTTGAGTTACTTCCTCTCTACATTGGGAATTGGAATTTTAAATTTTGCAGATCAACTGGGTATAAAACCCTATCTAATAGTGATTTTTTTAACATAGTAGAAATATCCAAGTGGTATCATGTCTAACACTTTCTTTTTTTTAATTAATTAATTAATTTGAAAGGCAGAGAGAGAGAGAGAGAAGTCTTCCATCCGCTGGTTCTCTCTCCAAATGGCTGCAATGGCTGCAGTTGCACTGATCCAAAGCCAGGAGCCAGAAGCTTCTGGGTCTCCCACATAGGTGCAGGGGCCTAAGGACTTGGGCCATCTTCTCCTGCCTTCCCAGGCCATAGCAGAAAGGTAGATGAGAAGTGGAGCTGCTGGAACTCGAACTGGTGTCCATATGAGATGCTGGTACCGTAGGCAGTGGCTTTTACCCACTATGCCACAGCACCAGCACCTTTAATAGTGATCTTAATTTACACATCACTAATGACCAATGAAATTGTTATCCATGTAGTTTCTTCTGCTGTGAAGAAATGTCTTTTCATTTCTTTTTCCCGTTTTCCTCTTTAATTGTTTGGCTTATTTATTTATTTGAAGAAGAGAGTGACAGGGAAAGAGAGAGAGAGAGAGATCTTCTGTCTGCTGTTTCACTTCCCAAATGACTACAATGGCTAGGATGGGGCCTGGCCAACGCCACAGGTCTGGAGCTCTATCCTGGTTTCCCTCTTGGAGGGCAAGGCCCCGGGTACGTAGGCTATCTTCCGCTGCTTTCCCAGGTGCTTTTGTAGGGAGCTGGATTGGAAGTGGAGCAGCTGTCTCAAACCAGCACTCAGATATGGGGGCTAGTTAAGCAGGTGGTAGCTTAACTTGCTGCACCACAATTGCAGCCCCGTTTGGCTTTTGCTTTTCTTTTCTTTTCTTTTTTTTTTAAGATTTATTTATTTGAAAGACAGTTAGAGAGATAGGTAGAGCCAGAGAGAGAGAGAGAAAGCGTCTTATTCCGCTGGTTCACTCCCCAAATGAATACAATGGCCAGAGATGAGCTGATCCAAAGCCAGGAGCCAGGAGCTTCTTCTGGGTCTCTCACATGGGTACAGGGGCCCAAGGACTTGGCCATCTTCTACTGCTTTCCCAGGCCATAGCAGAGAGCTGGATCGGAAGAGGAGCAGCCAGGACTCGAACCGGCGCCCATATGGGATGCCGGCACTGCAGGTGGCAGCTTTACCTGCTACGCCACAGCACCAGCCCCATTATTTGGCTTTTTCTTACCAATTTGTGGTAAGTTCTTCCAGTGTCAGTATATTGCTATAAATAACCTCTATTCTAGTTTTTTCTTTTTGCTGTAATCTATCTTTAATGCACAGAAGTTCTTAATTTTAGTATTGTTTGTGTGCTTTTTAAGCAGGAAGTTTCCTAAACTTGCTAAATTTGGTGTTCTTTGGGCTACAGCACAAAATATTTAGAGGGTTGTCAGAGAGGTGAGCAGGAATCAGATTATTCTGGTTTTCTAAGCCAGGTTCAAGATTTGGAGCTTGCTATTGTGTGTCATGCAGCCTCTGAGGTATTTATAGTGGGGTGTGAGGTGGTTCAGTTTGCATTTTACACGGATTACTCTGCCTATAGAATTGAGAAGAGATACACCATGGTGAAGATTGAGGCTGAGAGCCAGGTCGTAGATTGTTGCCAGAAGGGTGGTGATTGGAGATGGAAATGAACGGATTAGACTGCAGTTTCTAGAGAACTTGAATGTAGTGCACGAGGAGTGAGAGGAATCAAAGCTGATAACTCTGACTGCTGTCCTGAGCAGGTGAGGGCATGGTAGTGAGAACAGGAAACCTGGGGCAGAGAGCAGAGGAGAAATATAGGAGTGCTTACATCAAGATTATGGAGGTATGGAGGGACTGGCAGTGGTTTGGGAAAGCAAAAAGAGGAGAATTTTTTTACTCAAGATTTATTTCACTTGATTTTAAAGATATTGTATTTATTTGATAGGCAAAGTTACAAAGAGAGAGAGGGGGGATCTTCCATCAGATAGTTCACTACCCAAATAGCCTTAATGGCCAGGGCTGGGTCAAGCCGAAGATAAGAGACCAGAATTTCATTGGGCCATCTCTGCCTTTCCAGGCGCATTAGCAGGGAGCTGGATCAGAAGTGGAGCAGCTAGGACTCGAGCCAGTGCTCATATGGGATGCCGGCTTCAGAGGTGGGAGTTTAACCTGGTGTGCCACAACACTGGCCCCAAAAGGGAAATTTTTTTTTTTTTAAGATTTATTTATTTATTTGAGATGTAGAGTTACAGACAGAGGGAGGGAGAGACAGAGAAAGAGGCCTTCCATCTACTAGTTCACTCCTCAAGTGGCCACAATGGCTAGAGCTGGGCCGATCTAAAGCCAGGAACCCAGAGTGTCTTCCAGGTCTCCCACTTGGGTGCAGAGGCCCAAGCAGTTAGGCCATCTTCTACTGCTTTCAGGCCATAGCAGAGAGCTGGATCAGAACAGGAGCAGATGCCGGCCATTGCACTAGTGCCCAAAAGGAAGAATTTTAAATGGCATTTAGGGGAGGATGCAGTGCCTCTATGCCATATTGGAATGCCTGGTTTTAGCCTTGGCTCCACTGCTTCTGATCCAACTTCCTACTGTTTGTATCTTGGGAGGCAGCAGATCGTGGCTCAAGTATTTGCATCTCTGCCACCCATGCAGGGACACTTGGATTGAATTCCAGGCTCTTGGCTTTAGCCTGGCTCACCCCTCGCTGTTGTAGGCATTTGTGAAGTAAAGCAACAGATGATAGCTCGCTCTCTCCCCCTCTGGGAAGTGAACAAGCAGATGACTGATCTCTGTTTCTCTGCCTTTCAAATAAAACAAAATAATTAATTATAAAATATCAAATGACATCTATCTATTCAGCCTGAGTAGATCTTGGTATAATTTTTTTAAAAACAGGTTTATTTATTTGAAAGGAAGAGTAACATAGAGTGAGAGACAGAAGAGATATTTCATCTGTTGGTCCACTCCCCAAATGTCTGCAACAGCCAGGTCTGCGCCAGGTGCAGCTAGGAATCAAGAATTCCACCCAGGTCTCCCCCAGGAGTGTCAGGGTCCAAGGACTTAGGCCATCTTCCTCTGCCTTCACAGGTGCCTTAGCAGGAAGCTGGATCAGAAGCATAGTAGGGGTGAGTGCTGTGGCATAGTGATAAAACTGCTGCCTGTATTGCCAGCATCCCATAGGGGCACCGGTTGAGTCCTGGCTCCTCCACCTCAATCCCTCTCTCTGCTATAGCCTGGGAAAACAGTGGAAGATGACCCAAGTCCTTGGCCCCTGCACCTGTGAGGGATACCCAGAAGAAGCTCCTGGCTCCTGGCTTTGGATGAGCCAACTCTAGCCATTGCAGTCATTTGAGGAGTGAACCAGCAGATGGAAGACCTCTCTCTCTCTCTCTCTCTCTCTCTCTGCCTCTGACTCTCTATAGCTCTGTCTTTCAAATAAGTAAATAAATCTTTAAAAAAAAAAAAAAAAGGAAGCAGCAGCAGCAGCATCGTAGTAGCCAGGTCTCAAAACTAGCACTCTGATATTGGATGCTGGAGTTGGTGCCCACAAGTGGCAGCTTAATGTGCTGTGCTAAAGCAATGGCCCCAGATCTCAATATCATCCACTGAAAGAGTAGAAGAAGTTTTGAGGGGGAGTGTTTGGCCTAGCAGTTAAAAATCGCCCTGAACACCTGCATCCTCTATTGGACTGCCTTGGTTCAAGTTCTAGCTCTACCCGCGCGCCCCCCCCCCCCTTTTTTAAGATTTATTTATTTATTTGAAAGAGATACACAGAGACAGAAGGAGAGGCAGAGAGAGAGGTCTTCCATTTGCTGCTTCACTACCATATTGGCTACAATGGCTGGGCAATCCGAAGCTAGGAGCCAGGATCTTCTTCTGGGTCTCCCATGCGGGTGCAGGGGCCCAAAGACTTGGGCCATCTTCTACTGCTATCCCAGGCCATAGCAGAAAGCTGGATTGGAAGAGGAGCAGCTGGGACTCGAACTGGTGCGCATATGGGATGCCTGCACTGCAGGCAGTGGCATTTACCGCTGTGCCACAGCTCTATTCTTTTTTTTTTTTTTTTTTTTTGACAGGCAGAGTGGACAGTGAGAGAGAGAGACAGAGAGAAAGGTCTTCCTTTTCTGTTGGTTCACCCTCCAATGGCCGCCGCGGCCGGCGCGCTGCAGCCGGCGCACCGCGCTGATCCGATGGCAGGAGCCAGGAGCCAGGTGCTTTTCCTGGTCTCCCATGGGGTGTAGGGCCCAAGCACCTGGGCCATCCTCCACTGCACTCCCGGGCCACAGCAGAGAGCTGGCCTGGAAGAGGGGCAACCGGGACAGAATCCGGCGCCCCGACCGGGACTAGAACCCGGTGTGCCGGCGCCGCTAGGCGGAGGATTAGCCTAGTGAGCCGTGGCGCCGGCCTCACAGCTCTATTCTTGATTCTAATTTCCTGCTAATGTGCAGCAGGTAATGGCTAATTACAGCAGGTAATGGCTCAAGCAATTGGGTCACTGCCACCCGTATGGGAAAACTGGATTGAGTTTCTGGTTCCCAACTTGGCTTGGCCAGTTTGCACCCACACAGGCACACAAAATATAAAGTACTGCTTGAAAACTAGTTTTACCATTAATTCTCATAGTACAACACATTAAGGACAGAGGTCCTACATGGGGATCAAGTGCACAGTGACTCCTGTTGTTGATTTAACAATTGACACTTAGTCAGTGATCACCCGAGGCTCTTGTCATGAGCTGCCAAGGCTATGGAGGCCTCTTGAGTTCACAAACTCTGACTTTATTTAGGGCCATAATCAAAGTGGAAGTTCTGTCCTCCCTTCAGAGAAAGGTACCTCCTTCTTTGATGGCCTGTTCTTTCCACTGGGATCTCACTCACAGACATCTTTCATTTAGGTCATTTTTTCCCACAGTGTCTTGGCTTTCCATGCCTGAAATACTCTCATGGGCTTTTTAGCTAGATCTGAATGCATTAAGGGCTGATTCTGAGGCCAGAGTGCTGTTTAGGGCATTTGTAATTCTATGAATCTGCTGTGTATCCTGCTTCCCATGTTGTACCATTCTCTCCTTTTAATTCTATCATAAATAAGACACTTGTCTTTATGTGATCCCTTTATAATCAGTTATGTACTTAAACTGATCTCTTTAACTAGTAAGATGGTATTGGTACTTGCCAACTTAATGGGATTTGGATTCCAATGGCAAGTTTTTAGCTTTACCCTTAGGGGTAAGTCTGAGGGAGCGTGTGTCAAACTGTGTATCTCCTTCCTGTCTTATTCCCACTCAGGGATCAATTTTCCATTGGATTTAAACACCTAAGAATAATTCTGTAAATATATAATTTTTTCTTTTCTTTTCTTTTTTTTTTTTTTTTTGACAGGCAGAGTGGATAGTGAGAGAGAGAGACAGAGAGAAAGGTCTTCCTTTTGCCGTTGGTTCACCCTCCAATGGCAGCCACAGCTGGCGCGCTGCGGCCAGCGCACCACGCTGATCCGATGGCAGGAGCCAGGTGCTTCTCCTGGTCTCCCATGGGGTGTAGGGCCCAAGCACTTGGGCCATCCTCCACTGCACTCCTGGGCCACAGCAGAGAGCTGGCCTGGAGCTGGCCTGGAAGAAGGGCAACCGGGACAGAATCCAGCGTCCTGACCGGGACTAGAACCCGGTGTGCCGGCGCTGCTAGGTGGAGGATTAGCCTAGTGAGCTACGGCGCCGGCCAAATACATAATTTTTTAAAAATTAAAAATATTTTGGAGCTGGTGCTATGGTGTAGTGGTTAAAACTGCCGCCTCTATATATGAGTGCCAGTTCAAATCCCAGCTGCTCCACTTCTGATGCAGCTCTCTGCTGCAGCCTGGGGAAGCAGTGCACTCACCTGAGGGACCTGAAATTAAGTGAGGGGGCCGGAACCATGACACAGTGAGCTGGGCTACTGCCTACTGCACTGATATCCCATATCTAGTCCCAGCTGCTCCTCTTCTGATCCAGTTCCCTGCTGGTGCTCCTGGAAGGGCAGCAGATGGTGGTCCAAGTGCTTGGGCCCCTGTATCCACATGAGAGACCCTGATGGGGCTCCTGGCTCCTGGCTTTGGCCTGGCACAGTCCTGGCTGTTATGGCCATTTGAGGAGTGACCCAGTGGGTGGAAGATTTTCTGTCTCTCTGTCTCTCTCTGCCTCTCCTCTCTGTAATTCTGCCTTTCAAATGAATAAATATTTTTTTTTTAATTGAGGATTAAGTGAGAATCACTTACTTGGAGCCAGACCTCCAGGTTCCTATTCCAGTTTACTAACTGTAACCCTAGGCAAATCACTAACCTTTGTCTGCTGTAATTTCATGACTGCAAAATGAGAATAATAGTATATGAACATTAAAAGGTTGTTATGGGGGGACTGGCATTGTGTCATAGTAGGGGAAAGCTGCCACCTCCAATGCCAGCATCCTATCTGTGTGCCTGTTCAAGTACCAGTTACTCCACTTCCAATTCAGTTCCCTGCTAATGACCTCAGAACGCAGCAGAAAAAGGCCCAAATGCTTGGGTTCCTTTCACCCACGTGGGAGACCTGGATGAAGCTCGTGGCTCTTGGTTTTGGCTTGGCCCTGCCCTGGCCGTTGCAGTCATTTCAGGAGTGAACCAATGGATGGAAGATCTCTCTCTCCCTTTCTCTGTAGCTCTGGCTTTCAAATAAATAAATAAATACTTTTTTAAAAAAATATTTATTTTATTTATTTGAAAGACAGAGTTAGGGAGAGAGGTAGAGCCAGAGAGAGTCTTCAATCCACTGGTTCACTCCCCAAATGACCACAACAGCCAGAGCTGAGCTGACCCGCAGCCAGGAGCCAGGAGCTTCTTCCGTGTCTCCCATGTGGGTGCAGGACCCCAAGCATTTGGGCCATTTTCCACTGCTCTCCCAGGCGCATTAGCAGGGAGTTGGATCAGACGTGGAGCAGCTAAGACTTGAACCAGCGCCTATATGGGATGCCGGCACTGTAGGTGGCGGCTTTACCTGCTACGCCACAGCGCTGGCCCCCGTCCACCATGCCTTTTTAAAAAGAAGGAAGGAGTGGTTAGAATGTTGGGATAACTGGTAGCTTATTACGGCAAGGAAGTTTTGTGAGGAGCACGAGACCAAAATCGTCAGCATACTGGTCAGTTGTCATTAGTTGACTGCTTTTCTTCACTTGATCTCCTGAACTCTTGGAGTCATTTGGTACATAATTACATGTTGTTCTATTTAATAACAAAGTAATGATCTGGAAGGCCCTTTACAGTCTGCAAAGAGGTCTGACCGTTTCCAGTTCCTGCAGCTTCCCTGAGTTAGATGTTGTCCCTAGAGGGTAAGGAAATCGAGGCTCAAGACGTGATGACCTGGCCAGGCAACACAGCTCGAGCTGCAGTCCTAGGTTTGTTTTTTTTTTTTTTTTTTTTTTTTTTGACAGGCAGAGTGGACAGTGAGAGAGAGAGACAGAGAGAAAGGTCTTCCTTTGCCGTTGGTTCACCCTCCAATGGCCGCCGCGGCCGGCGCGCTGCGGCCGGCGCACTGCACCGATCCGATGGCAGGAGCCAGGAGCCAGGTGCTTTTCCTGGTCTCCCATGGGGTGCAGGGCCCAAACACCTCCACTGCACTCCCGGGCCACAGCAGAGGGCTGGCCTGGAAGAGGGGCAACCGGGACAGAATCCAGCGCCCCGACCGGGACTAGAACCCGGTGTGCCGGCGCCGCTAGGCGGAGGATTAGCCTAGTGAGCCGCGGCGCCGGCCCTGCAGTCCTAGGTTTTGTGACACCCAGGCCCTTTTGGTAATCCTGTGGAGCTAATTGGATTGTAAGCTTCTTCAGGGCCGAATCTAATCAGTTATTTCTCTTTGTCCTTTTAGCACCTAGCTTAGCGCTAAAGACATGTGCTGAAAGTGGACTGAGCGAAGATTGGCCGGCCTTGAGAATGACTTGCCCTTTCTCCCTTCTTCCCCTAGCGCCCTCACAAAGCCAATGCTGAGGAGATGACCAAGTACCACAGTGACGACTACATTAAGTTCTTGCGCTCCATTCGTCCGGATAACATGTCCGAGTACAGCAAGCAGATGCAGCGATGTGAGTCCGCTCTGGCCCCCCAGTCCCGCTCCCGGCGGGTCTCCCTTTCCAGTGGAGAGGCCCGCCTGCCCTTCCTCGTGCCTCCCATTTGGGCCAACATCTGATTTCCCTTGGGTGTCAAACTGTGTCTTTTTTCTTAAGTCTGGTTTTCCTTGTTTCCTGATTGTAAATAATAGTGGTTGGACTTCTTCCAGTGAGGTTCAGAACACCGTCCCAAGAGTACTGTGATGACTACAATGGAAGAAGCACTGACCGGGAGGGGAGGCGGAAGGTCCAGGACCCAGCTATTAACTCTTAACGGGCTGGGCGAGTCACTTTTCTTTTGTGAAATGGGCTTGGCCATGTGATCGCTGATTCCTGTCTGACTAAAAGTGCTCTATTTTTTTTTTTAAAGATTTATTTTTATTTATTTGAAAGAGTTACAGAGAGAGGTAGAGACAGAGAAAGAGGTCTTCCATCCACTGGTTCACTCCCTAGATGGCCGCAACAGCTGGAGCTGCGCTGATCTGAAGCCAGGAGCCAAGAGCTTCCTCCAGGTCTCCCACGCAGGTGCAGGAGCCCAAGGACTTGGGTCATCTTCTTCTGCTTTCCCAGGCCACAGCAGAGAGCTGGATCGGAGGTGGAGCAGCTGGGACTAGAATCGGCACCCATATGGGATGCCAGCACTTCAGGCCAGTGCTTTAACCCACTGCGTCACAGTGCCGGCCCCTCTAACTCTGTGTTAACTGGGACTGTAGGGGCCACACAGGACAGCCTCCAGGTGATGTAATCATAGATCTGTGGAGATTCTGTCCCTGCCCCTTCCACCTGAAATTCTAGAACTGGTCCCATTGCAAAAGCCATATTCAGTTTGTGGGACTCTTGGTGATTATTTTAGCTGTGGGAAATTATTTTTTTTTTCCAACTTTAGGATAAAATTATCACACCTAACTTCTCCTATGTGTTATTTATTTATTTATTTTTAAGACTTATTTATTTATTATTTGAAATGCAGAGTTACAGAGAGGCAGAGAGAGAGGTCTTCCATCTGCTGGTTCACTCCCCAAATGGCTGCAACTGCTGGAGCTGGGCCGATCCGAAGTCAGGAGCCAAGAGCTTCTTCCGGGTCTCCCATGCAGGTGCAGGGGCCCAAGGACTTGGGCCATCTTCTGCTTTCCCAGCCTATAGCAGAGAGCTGGATCGGAAGTGGAGCAGCCGTGACTCAAACCAGTGCCCATATGGATGCCGACACTGCAGGTGGTGGCTTTACCCACTGCACCACAGCACTGGCCCCTCCCTTACGTTATTTTAGAAACACTTCATACAATAGAACCGTGTGACAGTGTTGTCCAGAAGATTTGATTGGTTTATGACAGCCTCTATGAAAATGCCAGGAAGTTTATGGTGTTTATGTGTTTTTACTGGCCACAGGTAGTGTGATTCCCATGGAAGACAGTTCTTTATTAGTTCTGATAGCCGTGCAGGTGGCAGTGATGACAGGTCGGTGCGATCTTCCTGGGGCGTTGTTTCCCTGCCCCTCACCGCTGCAGGAGCTGCTGCCCCTTGAAGAGATGTGCTTGCTTTCTGAACTGGCAGAGTCTTGTTTCCTTGTAAGGGGCACACATTCATTCCTTTGCTGTCGGTGGCTTTGGGGTTTCTGTAACCCATTTAAGCCAGGGATCAAGCCTCCCTCTCAACATATTCTCCTTAGAGACGCAGCCTGGTGTCGAATCAGTTTTCATGTCTTAGTTTGAATCCTCAGTGCTATTGCTTTGCTGTGTGTTTTTGAGTGAGTCTTCTAATCTCTGAGCATTAGCACATTATAATTATTATTTATTTTTAAATTTATTTTATTTATTTGAAAGGCAGAGTGACAGAATGAAGGAGAGACAGAGAAGAGATATACACTGCTGGTTTACTTCCCAGATGGCTAAATTGGCTGGGGCTGGGCCAGGCTGAAGCCAGGACCTTGCAGCTCCAACTTGGTCTCTCACATGGGTAGCCAAGGCCAAGTGCTTGAACCATCTTCTGGCTGCCTTGCCAGGCACATTAGCAGGAAGCTGGATCAGAAGGGAAGCAGCCAGGCCTCCATTATGGGATGCCAGCCTGTCAGGCAGCAGCTTAACCTGCTGCAGCCCAGTGCCGACCCTTACTTTCCTTCTTAGAGGAAGATACTGGTGCCTGCTTTGTAATGGGGGATAAATAAGGTAATGTATTCAAAGTACCTACGCTGATGAGTGGTAGCTACTGCTATGAATATTATGACATACTGTTTTTGTTATTTACAAATCTGTCGAGGCAGATACAATATTAGATCCTGAGTAGCATACAGGTTCTCTCCCTCCACTGCAATTTTCCCGAGACCAGCATTTCCTAGATTTGCATTAAACAATTAGGTCCTGGGATTTTCTCTCATTGGAAATGAGGACAGGAAGTTAGAGGCCGTCTTATATAGCATTTATATTATATTATATTATATTATATTGAAGTAACTGGGGAGGATTTAAAAGTATGTGGGAGTTGCTGGCATTGTGGCAGCGTGGTTTAAGCCACCGGTGTCCCATGTGGGATCTCCAGTTTGCTCCCCGGATATTCTGCTTCTGATCCGGCTCCCTGCTGATGCTCCTGGGAAGGCAGCAGAAGATGGCCCAAGTGCACGGGCCCCTGCCACCCGTGTGTGAGCCCTAGATGGAGTTCCAGGCTTCGGCCTGGCCCAGCCTCAGCTGTTGCGGCTGTTTGAGGAGTGAATCAGTGGATGGAAGATCTCTTCCTTGCCCTCTCCCTCCCCCCTCATTCTGCCTTTCAAATAAATAAATCTTTTCAAAAAATTTAAAAAATGAAAGTATATGGGAAGGTATACAGACATAACATGGCTTGGGAACCATCTCTCACAGTTACTAAGGTAAAATAACAGGGGGCCGGCGCTGTGGCGTAGTGGGTGAAGCCACCGCCTGCAGCACTGGCATCCCATATGGGTGCCGGCTCGAATCCTAGTGGCTCCACTTCCAATCCGGCTCTCTGCTGTGGCCTGGGAAAGCAGCAGAAGATGGCCCAAGTCCTTGGGCCCCTGCACCCATGTGGGAGACTCAGAAGAAGCTCCTGGCTTCAGATCAGCACAGCTCCGGCCATTGCGGCCAACTGGGGAGTGAACCAGCAGATGGAAGACCTCTTTCTCTTTCTTTCTGCCTCTTCTTCTCTCTCTCTGTAACTCTAACTTTCAAATAAATATTGGAAAAAAAAAAAAAAAAAAAAAAAGGATGGGAGTGGGTGTTGTGATGCAATGAGTTGAGCCACTGCATGGGATACCTGCATCCCATATTGAAGTGCCTGGAATCGAATCTCACTTCTGCTTCTGATCCTGCTTCCTGCTAATGTGCCTTGGTGGCCGCAGATGTTGGCTCCAGAGTTTGGGTTCCTGTCATCCATGTGGGAGACCCAGTGGAGTTCCATGGCTCCTTGCTTCAGCCAGCCCTGTTACAGGCATTTAGCAGATGGAAGATCTCTCTCTTTTTCTCTGTCTTTCTGCCTTTCAAATAAATAAATATGGTACATACAAAATATTTCAGGCAAAAATTGTATAAAAATAGTGAACATTCGAGTACCCCAGCCTAAGAATGAAGATGTTTTCCATACAGTTGAAGTCTTCCAAGACACCTCCCCTTGATTACATACCCATTCTCTGCCCTGCCCCCACCCTTGTCCCCATCACCAGGATGTAAGCTCTGTCCTGCAGGTAGTGTTTCAACCCATGGATTGCTTTTTGCAATAGTCTTTCTTTCTGTCTTTCTTTCTTTCTGTCTTTCTTTCTAGATTTGTTTTTTATTTGGATGACAGAGTACAGAGAGAGGAAGAGACAGAGAGAGAGCTCTTCCTCCTGCTGGCTCACTCCTCAAATGGCCACAACGGCCGGAGCTGAGAGCTGTTCACAGCCAGGAGCCAAGAGCTGCTTCTGGGACTCCCACGCGGGTGCAGGGGCCAAGGACCTGGGCCATCTGCTGCTTTCCCAGGCCACAGCAGGGAGCTGGACCAGAAGGGGAGCAGCTGGGACTCCAGCCAGCACCCATTAGGGATACTAGCACTGCAGGCCGGGGCTCTCATCCTCTGCGCCATCGCACCAGGCCCCCTGCGATAGTTTACTCCCCGACTTCACCAGCCCCCTGCCCTGTGTATTGCTCCCCGTTAGTTTGAAACTAGCCTTAAAAAGAGAGAAGACGGTTATAGTAGGAAGAAGGAAAGCCCATGGAAAAGTCCTCCCTGGCCTCATAGGTGAATGTCTTCTCACCCATTTCCCTTCTTCTATCTATTAATCGCAGATTGCTGAGCTGGGGATTAATGTTTGATTGGAGCCTGAAGTGAAATATTTTTTTCTCAAGTAAAAAATACCCATTTCTTCCCATGGGGGCTTCGCTCCCAAGTGGGACTATAAACCCAGCTTTGGGAACTGAGGCAGACCAACCCCTATACAGGAGGAAGCAGCCAAAGGGAAATCAGTTGCTCATGGATAAACAGCCTGTGCCAGGGACCAAAGGGACCAAAGTTCTTATTGACAAAGCCTCCCAGTGTTTACTCAAGAAGTGAGGAAGAGAGCCGCCCCTTGCTCCCTTGTGCAGCCCCACTTCCTCAGAGCCCCGGGTCTTGCACACCTTCCAGGTTTAGGGCAGCAACAAGAGTTGGTAACTCTTGTGGTTATTGCAAATGTTGAGCTCCAGCTGTGTCTCGAGATGTTGCCACTGCAGGCCAACTGGGCCGTCCCAGTGTCTCCAAGCCAGGGCTGCTCCTTGCTCTACTTTGGGAACCCCTATTGGTAACGGTGGGTGCAAAGGGGAAGCCAGACAGGAGTAAGAATCTAGTTCGCTCCTGCCTCTGACTTCCTGTGTATCACTGATGTCTCAGCAGTTTCCTATTCTGAAAGAGGAGCTGTAAGGTTCCTCTCTGGCCCTGAGAGTCTGAGCCTCCAGGTGTGCTTTCCTTCCTGCCTTTTTGTTTCATTTGCATTGTTGTTTGCATGTGTTTCCACATCACGGACTAGTTTGTACCTTTAGGACTGAAATAACTATACTGTGGTTGTCATTTGTGGGTGTAGTAGCAACAGCACTGGACTGTGGGGAGTCAGGACTCCTGGTCCTGATTTCTGGTTCTGGCACTGCCTGGTTATATAAACTTGGGCAAGTCAATTGACTTCTCCATATCTGTTCGTTCACCTCCTGGGGTGGTTGTGAGGATCGAATGAGATTGTGTTACATGTGAAAGTAGTTGGGAAAAGAAGCAAGTATGTTTCCGCCAGGTTTTGGGACCGATGAGCCAAAGCTTGCGTACTGACTGCCATTTCCTAGCAGCCCACCTCTGTGAGCCTGTTTCCCCATCTGTAAGATGGGACCAAAGCTTACCACAGAAAATTGCATAAGGGCCAAGTGCTTGGCATAGCAGCTAAGACACTGCCTGGGGTACTGGCATCCAGTACGGAATGCCTGGGTTGACTCCATTGCTGGGCCTATAGCTTCCTGTTACTGTACACTTAGAAGTCAACAGGTGAGGACTCGCGTCGTTGGGTCCCTGCCTTTCTTAGGAGAGACTTGTACTGAGTCCCCAGCTCCCAGCCTCAGCCTGGCTCAGCCCAGCTGCAGCTGTTGCTGTCGTCTGCATAGGAAATCAGCACATAAGAAATGTCTCTGTCTCTTTGCCTTTGAAAAAAAGACTAAAAAAAAGTTGATTGTGTGAGGATAAATGATATCAGGTATTTAAAGCATCGAGCACAGCATCTGTCACATTGTAAGCGCTCAGTGAATGAGTTCATGCAGGTCTCTGTTCTCACTTCCTCGGTCACCAGGAGTGAGGTCCAGGAACAAACTTAGGCTGGAAAAAGGATACTTTCTCCCTAAAGGAATGAACCAACATTTTCCAAGTTGCTAAATGCTTCTTCATGTAAAATTTCTGTTTTCTCAGTAACTAGGTGCTTATTATAGGTAAGGGGCTGTATCTTCAAAGAACTTAAATGACTTGACTCCTTCCCACAGACAGTAAGTAGTAGAGCTTGAACTAGAACTTAAGCCTTCTGAATCTACATTCTGTGTTTTTTTTTTTCCCACCAGCTTGTAAGTATCTTAACAAAAGCTGAAGGGGATTATGGAAACTAACCTTTTGCTTATTTCTTTCAAGTCAACGTTGGTGAGGACTGTCCAGTATTTGATGGCCTGTTTGAATTTTGTCAGTTGTCTACTGGTGGCTCTGTAGGTAAGGAATCTATATCCCCTCCCAAGGGTTGTGCTGGTCTGTCCTCCCGAGGTCTGCCTTTTAGGCCACCATCGTGGTAGGGCTGACCTGTGACCATGTAAAATAGTCCTTAGATCTCTAGAATGTATTTCTGGTTGAGTCCCAGCCCAGGCTTATTGTCCAGCATGGTCCTGACAGATGTCCTTGGCTGTCCTCTCCCACTAGCAAATCTCATATATAGGAATTCCCTGCAGACCTCTGGGGTTGTCAAGATGCTGTACATAAAAGCAATTTGTGAACTGCCAAAGTGCTATAAAAATGGAAGTGCCATCTTGTGTGTCTTAGGAAGGAGTGTGGCAATTACCTTCAGAGGTCAGAAATATTCCCTGCCTAGGCTTAGCTCCCACTTCCACCTATAACTTCTGGGTTCCCGCTAGGACTACTTGAAACCCTTTCTTAACAAATATTTATTTTCCTATCATCATTATTGTATCCCCCTACCAGTATCATCTTGGAAAAAAAGAAGTGCATGGGAAACACACACAGTCACACTGTCCATGGATGACCTTGTTACTACTTGGGTGTTTATTTGCCTTTTCTTTATTCATGTTTATATATCTGGACATAAAATATGTATATGAGGGTACTTCAAGAAGTTTGTGGAAAAATGAAGTTAAAATATAAGTTTATTTTGGTGGAAAACAATTTGAAATGTATGCATAGGTTTTTGTAATATGTGTTTTCCTTGAACATTTTGAAGACTCATGGTATATGGATAGATTTAAAAATTCTTTTTGGACCAAAATAAATTTGTCTTTTACTTCCATTCCCATGAACTTTTGAGGTGTATGTGTGTGTGTATATGAATAATAGTTTTGTGCCTGCATTTTTTTTTTAACCTAGGATTTTTCTATCTGTAGAAATCTTCCACAGCCTGTTTTCTAGTGGCCATAGATTATTCCATGTTATGGCCCTACTGTAGTTGATATAATCTATCTCCTTTTACTGGACCATTTAGATTGTTCCATGCTTTTATTTCTTTGAAAGTTAACAGTGCCAAAAATGCACTTGCATGCATGGGTGTATATTTCTCATGTTTTGTACTCATTTGTACTTTGAGTCAGCCCTATCTTTGGTATCATTTCAAAATTTTTTGACCATGAACCGTAATAAGAAATAAATTTACACAGGTAATCCAGGATACCATGTGTGGGCACACACATGCACGTGAACATACACACACACACAAACACACACTTTTACTCTCTCATCCTAAAGCCAACGTTTTGTAAAAGGGCAGTTACCTTTACTGTTACTCTGATATTTTTATTCTAATCTGTTTCACTTAAAAATACACATGCCAGCCATGACCCACTAAGTCAATTTTAAGGTGGGTTACCATCCTCAGTTTGGAAAATAGTTTTGTTTTATTTTTTCTTTTTGGTAAAAAATATTTTTTGTCTGTGGAAAATAGTTTTTTAAGAGCAGCTGGTATCATGTTTATTCTCTATTGGAATAGGTGAGAGGGAGGGGCCTGGCTTATTGAATAGGCAGGTCCTACCTCTCCCTAGGTTCCCTGGGCTTCTTGGGGGGAGGGGAGAGTGACTTAGTAACAGGCTTATGTTCCTCTCTCCCCACGCCCAGCAAGTGCTGTGAAACTTAATAAGCAGCAGACGGACATCGCTGTGAATTGGGCTGGGGGCCTGCACCATGCAAAGAAGTCCGAGGCATCTGGCTTCTGTTACGTCAATGATATCGTCTTGGCCATCCTGGAACTGCTAAAGTATGCCTGCCTGGCCTTGTCTCTTGGAGGAGCACCTTAGGCCAGGTTCCCACTTCCCTCCCCGGGGATTGGCCCCCTAGTTTGCTTTTCCTAGCGGTATGCTGGCTGGAATGTGTGTGGTGGCTCTGGCCATCATCTCCTTGACGGGGTCTTGGTTTGATCTGAGCCCACGGCAAGATCAGGGCAGGCGCTGCTCAGATCCTGCCTCAGAGTGTCCTTGTGTGGCTGGAGTTGACCCTGGCTATAGAGTAGGAAGAACGGACTTGGTCGGCTTGGTCAGGCCTCTGGAGACACCCGGCCGCTCTTCCACCTTCCTTCAGCCAGTTTCCACGTCTCTGGTGCTTAGAGATACCTGAGGGAGGCAGCCAGCCCGGTAAGCTGGGACCTGGCGCCCTTGGCGCGTCCCATCTCCAAAGAGCCCCCAGACCCCTGACCCCCTTCTGATCCTAGGTATCACCAGAGGGTGCTGTATATTGACATTGATATTCACCACGGCGATGGCGTGGAAGAGGCCTTCTATACCACAGACCGGGTCATGACCGTGTCCTTTCATAAGTATGGAGAGTACTTCCCAGGAACTGGGGACCTACGGGTGAGAACTCTTTTTAGGGGCCAACCAGCTCACCCTCAGCTGCCAGCTCTAACTTTCCTATCCTGTGCCACTAAAAACCACTTCCTGCCTCTTCTGCCATTCAGAACACCTTTCCCCCATCGGGAGTGCCTCCCATGGTCTCTCTCCCTAATTCTGGAGGAGAGGAAAAGTGGGACATAAAGGGTCTCCTACCATTACTGGGCTTCCCTCATGGACGCAGCTGGGTTTCATTATGTGCTGGTCCTGTGCCCCACAAGGCTTGAGTTTTGTGCTAGGAACTGGGACTCTTGTGGATCATCTCAAGGCTTCTGAGCCTTTTTAGGTTACTTTCCCCTTTGGCCCTCTGACTGAAAGCTATGAACTCTTCCTAGAAAAGTGCATGAAACGTGGTGTCTGCTGTAGAACAGTCATCATGGAGCCCATCCATGAAACTCAGGATAAGAATCCTTGGAAGCTCCTTCATCAGACTACCTGCTTCTGTTAGCATGAGTACAGCAAACTGAGCCGCTTTGCGCTGCCTTTGCCCTGAGGTGAAAAAGCGGCACTAATGCAGTTGTTGGCCATGGCAAGTATTAGAATAAGTGAGCACTTGCTATTTGGAAGTGAGTTGGAAGCTTCCCTCTGTGCTTCCTGCCACATCTCCCTGGAGAGGAAAGAAAGGGGGTTGAAGAATGAGCAGCAAAGCTCCCTGGAGACAAAGGTTGATGCGAGTGGGTGTTATTTCTGTGACCTGGCTGCCAGCCAGCTCTACCCCAATGCCAAGGTAGAAGTCTTGTGCTGTGGGGTAGGGTGTGCAGTCTCAGGCCCCATAACCAGCTCTCGGCCTGCGTGCAGGCTCAGTGACGGGATGTGGACTTGCCAGTGAGAACAGCACTAACTCAGTGCCCCTGCTTTGTCCTGGCCCGCCTCTCCCAGAACCGCTGCCTCTTCCCTTAGCCTTCCAGCCCCCATCCTTGAACGCCTTCCTCAGCTTCATCTTTCAGTTTTACTTTAATGTCCTTCTCGATTAGGATATTGGGGCTGGCAAAGGCAAATATTATGCTGTTAACTACCCGCTCCGAGATGGGATTGACGACGAGTCCTATGAAGCCATTTTCAAGCCGGTAAGTGGCTCTATCCACCCTGCGGGCTACAAACAGCAACTTGGTGTAGGGGACTCAGCCCTGCTAATGCCGGTTGGGAAATGAGAGCTTGCAGTCGCGTTGTTTTAGATCTCCGTCTCTTTGGAGTTAGCTCCCGGGATGTAACAGTGGTAGGCTTCCTTGGCTTTTCATGTTTCTTGCTGCCTTACACTGATGTCTACGCTTGAGGAAGTGTAGGGACTCCCTGCAGCCCTTGCGGCCCGGCTTGGTCTGGGAAAGCTCTTCATCAGTGAGCCCGCTCAGAGGTCTGGCAGCGTCTGTGTGGAGCGTTGGCGCGCGGGCTGGCTCAGTGCCTGTGGTTTTGAGGGATGAACGGAGGAGTGAGAGACAAACAGCTACCCTGGGGAGGGTCGTCAGGGGTGATTTCACAGAGGTGAACTTTGACAAAGGAGAAGGTACCCATGGGAAGAAGGAGGTAGGGGACCTACGGTGGGTGGCTCTTAGCAGAGGAAACAGCACCAGGCAAAGTGAAAAGGCGCTCGTGTGCAGCGGTGCGCGGGCCAGTGTGGAACCTGGGAGGAGTGTTGGAGGTAGTGCTAGGAACTCTGTGGCACTGCATGCCAGCCCGAACGGTTAAATCTTCACAGATAAGCAACAAGAAACTGTCAATAGAGTATTAACCTAATAAGCTATGGTCGTCACTCAGTAGACAAGTATCTACTTATGTACCTCGTAGCGCAGGCAACAGAGAAGCCTGAGGTGTGGTCTTTGTCCTCACCTCTGTCAGACCAGAACCTAGGAGAGAGAAAACTATATGCAAAGGTCAAAGGCTTCCTACAGATGCAGAGTGTGTAGGACCAAATGTTTGGAGCAAATGCAACCAGGAGTCAGGAAAGCTTCCTAGAGGAAGTGGCCCTGGAGCACAGTGAGACAGGAAGGATTCCGGAGCTGACCGGGAGGCCATTCTGGGTTCACATTGTTAGCCTAGAGCCAGAAGGATGTTAGATCCTTTCACACTGAAAAGCTGCAGTCCCACGTGGGCAAAGCAGAGCTGCCTCCTGCCTCTCCCTTTTCTCCACCAGGAAGGCAGCAGAGTGTGATAGGAGTAGAAGAAAGTGCTGGGCCCACCCCCACCCCCACCCCCCTTCTATCCCTGGATCTCAAGTAGCTTTCCCTGAGATTGTTGGTGACCAGGATGTGTCCTTTAAGGTCATGTCCAAAGTGATGGAGATGTTCCAGCCTAGCGCCGTGGTCTTACAGTGTGGCTCAGACTCCCTGTCTGGGGATCGGCTGGGTTGCTTCAATCTGACCATCAAAGGTGAGACCAGGTAGCTCAAGGATGGGTGGGCAGGGTCCCGCTGGGTGCTCCTGTGAACTCAGCACCCCTTCTCCCATCAAAGGGCACGCCAAGTGTGTGGAATTTGTCAAGAGCTTCAACCTGCCCATGCTGATGCTGGGAGGAGGCGGTTACACCATCCGCAATGTCGCCCGGTGCTGGACATACGAAACCGCCGTGGCCCTGGACACAGAGATCCCTAATGGTAATGCTCCAGGGCTGAGTGAGGCGGGGTGGGAGCTGGCGGCCCCATGTCCTCAGGTTCTGCACCCCCTTTCCACTGGTCATTCGGCCTGTTTCTCTGAAGGTCTCCTGCCTGGCCCCTCAGGACTGACGGCACAGCCTCTGCCTTTCCCTAGCCCTTCTTGACTCTGTCCCCTCTCCTGCTTTTGGTTTGCACAGAACTTTCAGTGGTTGTGTACAGCTTTGGGGTTCTACTCTGCAGGGTAACTGGGACAGCGAGAGAAGGGAGTACTGAGGCGTCCTAGACCAGGGCCTGTTGACCCTGGTGTGGGTCCTGGAGAGCGGTGTCAGAAACTAGAACTTCCGTGGGCACCCACGTCTCACCCTGTCTTGGAGGCATCCTATCTAGCAGAAGGACCAGCAGGCCCAGATAAATTCACAGATGCTATTCTCAGGGTCGCCTGACTGTCTCCTCCCCTTCCCCAATCAGAGCTTCCATACAATGACTACTTCGAATACTTTGGGCCAGATTTCAAGCTTCACATCAGTCCTTCCAATATGACGAACCAGAACACTAATGAGTATCTGGAAAAGATCAAGTGAGTATACTCCCCAGCCAGCCCTTGAACTCTCCAGATTCTGGTTTGTCCCTAACCAGAGCCCAGCCACCTCTTCTCCCCTTGGCCACAGACAGCGGCTGTTCGAGAACCTGAGGATGCTGCCGCACGCGCCTGGGGTCCAAATGCAGGCGATTCCTGAGGATGCCATCCCGGAGGAGAGTGGCGATGAGGATGAAGAAGACCCTGACAAGCGCATCTCGAGTAAGACACAGACTCTTGGCCTCCGCCTTCTACTCAGCAGGCAGCTAGGGCTTCCCTCCGCCATTTCTGCCTGCCTGCTGAGAAACCTGCAAGTTCTAGGGCCTGCAGGAACAGGCTGGGAGTCAGTTCACTCCCTCACCTCCTTGTGGTCCCCATCCCTTGGTTGTCTCTGAGGACACACAGCGAAGCACTGAACATAGACCCTGGGATTAAAACCTCCTGCTCTCACCCAGACTTTCCATCTCCTGCCTCCTAGTCTGTTCCTCTGACAAACGAATTGCCTGTGAGGAGGAGTTTTCCGACTCCGATGAGGAGGGAGAGGGCGGGCGCAAGAATTCTTCCAACTTCAAGAAAGCCAAGAGAGTCAAAACAGAAGATGAAAAAGACAAAGATGCTGAAGAGAAGAAAGGTAGGTCTGGATGTCCAGCACTGGGGTCTCAGCCCACGCCCTGCCACATCTGCAGGGATCAGGGGCTCCCAGAAGCAGCAGGGCCCACAATGCAGTGGCTCTCACATACCACCCAAGCGCTTTTCCCAGCACTCACCCCAGTTTCCCAGGGGGCTGCCTCCGCCCACCAAGCTCTGGCTCAGGCAGGCTGGAAAACCGGTCCAACCTGTCTGTTTTCAGCAGGGCTCACTGGGAGGGCCTGGGATGGGGTTTTCTCTTGTTCTAAGTCCAGTAAGCCATAGTGCTGGGAGGGGGTTTTGGGGTAAAGACTGTATGGGTCTCTCCAGAGGGGCTGCCCTTGATCATCCCTGCACTCTTATGTTCTAGAAGTCGCAGAAGAGGAGAAAACCAAGGAGGAGAAGCCAGAAGCCAAAGGGTGAGGAAGGAGCTGTCTGCCTTGGTGTTGGAGCATCAGCCCCTTTGTCCCACTGCTCTGAGAGGGAAGGCACAGGGACAGCTGGTCCCACTTACAAAGGCCTCTTTCAGGGACCAGTCTGTCTGTCTCTGCAGCTCTAGGCAGAGCTAAGAAGCCCCAGCCCCCGGCAGTCACCTGGGCAGCCTGGGCCTGAGGAAGTCATTGTATCCCCACTCTTGCCCCAAGGCCTCTGGGGTGGGTTATCTCATGCCAGTCTCTGCTTTCTCCACAGGGTCAAAGAGGAGGTCAAGCTGGCCTGAGCAGACTTCTCCAGATCTGGCTCCTGGCCAGCTTTCCCACCTTTCTCCCTTAACCCCTCAAGATTTTATATTTTCTATTTCTGTGTATTTATATAAAAATATATTAAATATAAATATCCCTGAGGACTAGACAAGAACCAAGGCCCTGAGGCCAGGGTAGCCAAGCTGGGTAAACTCATAGCCGCTGCCCTGCCAGCCATCCCTCCCCAGTTCGATTTTAAACCACGAAGGGCTCCAGGTGTGGGTAGAAGGGAGCTACAAGACACGCCGGGGTGTGTCCCTAGCAGGTATGGAAAGGTGCCCCCTGTTGACCATTCTAGGAGGGTAGGGGTGGCTGGGTCTTCAGGGACTTCCTGTTCTTTCCAGCCCCTAAGGTAACGTTAGCCATTTTTAGGTTGGTTCTGTTCTCGTCATACCGTCCCGCTGGCCTCAGGTGAGCCCCGAAACTAATGCTGCCCGCCCTCGGTCTTCCCCAGCTCTGCAGGTGGAGGCTGGCGGCCTAGCTTCCTTTTTGAGATACTATTTTCATTTTTGTGCGACTCTTTGTAATAAAATGGTACCTTTCTATACCCACCTGAGCCTCTGTTTCCTGGCAGTCCCTGGGTTGATGTCAGCTCTGAACTCCCTGCGTTCTGGTGTACGGGCAGGGCAGCCCTACGACGACAAAGCCCGTAAACTTACCTGCCTTCTAGTTTGCTCCTGGCTGGAGGTTAACTAGTGTCCACAGATCTCACCCCATCCCCAGAAGACCAGTCATTAAAGCACCACTAAAGGGACAACATTTATTCCTTTTCCAAAGGTTACAGTAAAACCAGGTGGAAGAGAATGGTTTTAGCAATTAGAAAAAAAAAGTACAAATCTGGGGTTTGGCCATTAAAAGTTATTTACAACAATGGGAGAAAAAGACAACAAGAAGTTGTTTCACATTACAGACTTCCCCCACCCCAAAGCCTAATACTTGCTTACCAAGTCAAAAAAGAGACACAGTTGATTCACAAGCTGGAGGTTTGAACTTGAGTAAGACATTTATAAAAACCCAGACAGGGGCAGTGTCCTCCCCAGCCCAGGTGCCACTAGGCACAGCACAAGAGACTAAAAACTCAACAGGGGGAAGGCTGGACACTCAGGGTTTGGGAGTATAAGCACCCCACTTCTGGCTCAGGGATTTGGGGGAGTAGGGTAAACAGAACCTACTTGGAAAAGAACCGAGGGAGAAAACCAGCAATTGCCTTCTGCAGGGCAGGGGTGGGGGGGTCAGGGGAGGGGGCTGGACCAGGAGCATTTCACATCACTAACCTAACTTGGGAAAATGTAAGGGACCATCTTCAGCTGGCCTTGCGAGGAAGACCAGATGGCTGATGGGAGAATCCACAGGAGGGAGAGGAGGAGAGGGAAGTGGTTGGGAGGGGGCAGCAGCCCCTCCTTTCTGGGCACAGGAAGGCAGCCAGGGCACAGGGTCCAGGCAGTGACCTCACAAGGACAGCACAGTTTTTTGTAGCTTAAGAGATCACCCGCCTGCCCCCACCCAGCTACTCATTCTGCTCGGCGCCGGCCGGTGTAGGGCCACTCTCCGGCCCCGAGGGAGTGGACGGCTCTGCTGGGGGCCCTGCCTCCTCTTCTGTGTCTCCTCCCTTGCAGGCAGCGCCAGCCTCTGCCCCCTTGGCCTGGGGCTCCTGGCTCTCCGGGGTGGCAGCGGCCTTCCCCTCCGGGGCAGTGCCCTCTTCGCTGCAGGCACCGATCTCGCCCTGCTCCTGCTCTTCCTCCGTGGGGGAGGAGGCAGAGGAGTCGCCCCCGCCCTCCTTCCGATTTCTCTTGAAGGACAGGCCGCTCAATTTGAAAGGCTTCTTGAAAGAGAATTTCTTCTTCTTCTTGGGGGTCTCCTTGGGGGGGGCGTCCCCCTTGGCCTCGGCGCCCTGGCTAGGGGGTGCTGGCTCGATCGCATCGCCAGTGGCCCCAGCTGCCTCATCTGTTCCGTTCACGGGGGGCGACTCCCCTTCACCCTTGGGGGTTAAGTCTCCATTGCTTTTCACGTGGCCATTCTCCTGCAGGGCAGAGGAGACAGCGATGAGGGCCAGGGCTCTTCCCCTCCCCAGCCCGCTCCTGGCCCCCTCCAGACAACAGGGTCTTCAGCCCCACACCGGGGACCCCTTCAGACATCTGCCTCTCGCCCCTCACAGGCGCGCAAAGGCCATGGCCGGCAGGAGGCGCTGGGGTCCCGGGGCCCCCACCCCCCTCCCCCGGGGCGCGCTCTCTATTCCGCACGGAACCGCTCCGGGCCGCGGATCCCGAGCAAGCGGGCGAGCCGTGCTGGGCGACATTGGGCGGGAAGCCGCCCCGGGGCGCTGTCTCTCAGCACCTGGACGGCCTATTTTCCCAGCCTCCTGCTTTGTGTAAACGGCCCCCCACCCACCCCAGGCTCTCCCCACATCTCGGCACCCCCCCGAAAGAAAAGACCGTGGGCTGCCGAGGTCAGGGCCGGGGGTGGCGCGCCCTCCCCGCCGGGCACCCGCCCCGCGGCCCCTGGGCGCCCCCTCGGCGCGGCCCAGCCGCGCCTTTGTTCCCCGCGCGGCCCTCGGGGCGGCCCGGGGCAGCGCCGGGGGCCGGGGCCGCGAACAAAGAAGGCGGCGGGGCCCGGCCGGCGCCCCCTCCCCGCCCCTCCCCTCGCTTCGCCCGCGGGGGCTGCGGCGCGGAGAACAAAGGGACGGGGCGGGGGAGGGGGCGCCGCGTGTCCCGGGCCGGACAAAGCGCGCGGCCCCGGCCCGAGGCCCGAGAGGGGCGCGGTGCGAGAGGAGGGGGCCGGGGCCGGTCGTGCCGAGCGCACCCACCTGTCCGTTGGCCTTCGCGGGGGAAGCGCCTGCTGCCTCCTCGGCGGTCACGTCGCCCCGGGGAGCCTTGGAGCTCTGGCTGCCCATGGTGGGGGGGGTCTGTTGGGGGCGCCCGGAGCCGCCCCGGGCTCGCGCCGCAGGGGATAGTTCGGTGGGGTCGGCCCGGCCCGCAGAGGGGTGGGGCTGGCGCCTGAGGGGGAGGGGTGTCGGGGGGAAACCGAGCTGCACCCCCGCTCCGCGGCCGACCCGCTAGCTACGCCCGCCGCCGCTCCGCTCCGCGCCAGAATGCCGCCCGCCGCCCGCCGAGCCGCCCATATATACGCGCCCGGAGCTCGGGGCGGGGCCGGACATTTAAATGAGCGCCCAATGGAGGGGCGGAGGCGGGGTCGGGTCGCGAGCCCCACTTGCGCAGTGGGCGACGCTGGCGGTCTAGTTCACCCCCGCCCCCCACCCCACCCGACCGCCCGGGGCAGGTAGGGTCCGGTGTGGGAGGAGGGAGGCCGGTCGGTGTGCGAGCTGGGCGGGGAGGGGCGTCAGGGGCGAGCGGGGAGAGCAGCCGCTCCCTCCCCTCCCGACGCCGCGCCCCTCTCAGGGCCGGCGCTCCCGCACCGTGGCGTGGCCCCCATCGCCTCGGCCCTGCCCTGGCAGCCCCTGCCAGTCCCCTCCTTGAACTCTTAGAAGGCTCGCTTGCCCAGACTCGTCAGAGGCTGTTCCCGAGTTCTGCCGCAGAAGCGTGCTTCTAGCGGCAGCAGGGCCTGGCGGGGCCTGGAGACCGGCCAGAGGTCCCACCCGTGGCCCGAGAGGCTGCAAGGCCACTGTGGTCCGCGGGCGAGCCCGTCCCTCATCCCTCGGCTCAGTCCCCTTGGTGGCCAGTCAGCCTGAGCCTGGGCTGATTGACCACAGCCGCTCCCCTCATGAAAGCCGGGGGGTCTGAGCCTGGGAGACATGGACATCATCGTCTGTCTCACTAGGTTCTGCTGCTCCCCTCGCACACACTCCAGGGCCCCCACCCAGACGGAGGAATCCCAGGGAGGGACTCAGCACACCTCAGACTCTCCAGTTCCAGAAAGGGAGAGAAAGGATGCGCCAGGTCCTCTCCAGCCCTGGGGTAGCCCCTAAGGCTGAGCCAGGGAGCCTGCGGGATGGGGCTGGCCCTGGGATTCTGCCCTGGTGCCGCTCCTCCTTCCCCTCCTTCCCCGGGCTCGGATGAGCTGGTGGGAACCCCAGCGTCCTGGCTGGTGCCTTGCTGTGTGCGGCGGCCTGGGGACTTTGCAGGAAGCAAACTGTTGCAAAACTTAGGCTGTGTCCTGGCCAGCTCAGCACCTCCCTCCCTCCTCTGGGTAAGGCCCTGTGGGAGGCCTGAGGCTGTGGGGGTGGAGACACCCCAGGGCCTGAGAAATCGGGAACTCCCAGCAGATGTGAGCAGAGTGGGTGAGGGATGGCTGAGGCAGCTTCTAAGGTCTGTTCTCCTGTAGCCTCCACCCCCCCCCCCCCGCCAGTCCTACTCCACCTTAGGTTGGGCCACTGGGGTTCAGGATGGGAAAGTGACATGCCCAAAGGCACACAGCAGCTACCTAGAGCTAAGGGTGAGAAAGTTTGGGGAGATCCAGGCTGGAAGAATTTCCTGGTGCCATCTGGGGCTGCTCTGGTCAGAGGGGGAAGGCGAGAAGAGCTGGCTCTGGGGTCGGGAGGGGCCCCAGGCCTGCTCCGCAGCTCAGGGACAAGACAGCGACTCCTGCGCTTGCTGCCACGGAGGGTTGGCCATCGTGACCTGCTCTCTGTCTCCGCCACAATAGGGAGCCCACAATGCTGCCAGGCACTGCCTGCACCAGCTTGGCAGGGCTCACATGGAGGGTGTGTGAGTCCTGGAAGGGTTGAGGTCAGAGGTTAAGCACAGATCCCTAGGCTCCAGCTCCCCAGGTACGGCCTTGGGGAGGACATGCAAATCTGAGGATCCCAGGAGGAGACAGGAAGATCAAGCCTAAAACACCCTGAGTCCCCACAGCCCCAGAGGGAGCCCTCCGTTCCCACCAGGCATCCCCGGAGGCCAGGGAGGGGGCGCCTGGGAGCCCGATCCCTTAGCGAATGCAGGTCCCAGCAGAATCTGACTTCTGGAAGAAGGGAGAGGTTTGGGATGCTGCAGTGGGGTGCGGGTGCGGGGGCACAGCAGTCCTCCCGTGGCTCCTTCCTCCCCAGCTGCTGCCAAACCAGACAATGTGCCCATTGTTCTGCGTCTCCCGGAGCCCGTGTGCAACTGTGTGTGTCTGTTTCTCTCTGTGCCTGTCTGTGTGTGAGACTGCGACTGTGTGTGTGTGTGTGTGTGTGTGACCAGGTGTGTATGTCTGGGGCTACGTGAGGCTGTGTCGTCGTGGGGCTCTGAGTAGTCCAGGGCGAGACCGAGAGAGAGAGAGAGAGAGAGAGAGAGAGAGAGAAAGAGAGAGAGAGAGGTGACTCCTGGTGACTCTGAGACTTCCTGGGCGTGCACCTGCCTTTCCTCAGACTGCTGCTGCTGACTGTCTGGCTGGGATTGGGTGTGCACATGGAGGGCGTGTGTCCCCGCCAGGGAGCACCTGTGAGTGTGGGGGCGGGAGGGTGGCTTTGTGGGCCACAGGGGGTCACTGAGGCTGTTGCAGTCAAACCTCTCAGGTGTGGACTTCTGCCAGGACAGTGACAGGGAAAGGAGGAATGGGAGGGACATTGTGATCCTGGGACGGACTGGAAGGCTCACATTCACACATTCCCAGCTGTCTCAGTTCTCCCAGTAAGGGCTCAGACCCTGCACCCAGCCCCCAGGGAGAAAGGCACAGGACAGAAGGCACTGGAGCTCCCTGGCAGGAAAGCGGGGGACCCTGGATAGCCACAGGGTAGGGCTGAAGGCGGGAGAACGGAAGAGAATATTGTCCCCGAGGGAGGTGGGGAATCAGAACAGACCGCAGGTGAGGCGCGGGTGGGCGTCCGGTCAGAGGTGGAGAGAGCGGCCTTCCCAGTGGTAGAATGGGAGGACAGCAGAGGGGGCTGGGACCTGGGGGTTCTGCGATGGCCCAGCCCCGGGGCCCCCAGCTCCTCGTGCAGAGCAACAGCTGGACCGGAGCTTTAGTGCTCACCCCAAGTCAGCCTCTGGCTGTGCGGCAGTAAGCCGGTCCCCGCCCCAGAACCCCCACCTCCGTGGCCTCAGTTTGTTCATCCGGGCAGTGAGTGGCTGGGGCTCCGTGAGTCATCCTCAGGGCAGGGCTGCAGTTCCCTCTTCTGCCCCTACGTAGAGAAGGGTAAGTGGTGAGTCACACGGGGCCCCTGCCCTCCGGGGTTTCCCATCCAGGGGAAGACAGGCAATGCCTTAACAGGGGTGGGAGGTGGGGGGCGGGAGCAAAGACCAGGGGTCTGTGTGAGGAGGGGGTGGAGGGAGAGGCCTGGTCTGGGGCAGTTTGGGAGAGGGGATCCTTAGGATCCAGTGACAGCCTGGGTGAGGACAGGCGGGCTCAGGGGTGGGGAACTGCTGCCCTTTCTGTTGGATGACGGCTGTGGCTCCGCTGGCTGGGGCGTCCGAGGGAAAAGAACCCGGGAGGGACTTGCCGAAGCCTTCAGCCTCGTGGAGGTGGGGCTGCCAGGGAACATTCTGGAAGATATCCAGGAGGCCCCTGAAGCCCACACGCTTCAGCTCACACTCGAGCCCAAGGCCAGTGCCCACAGTCTGGCGGGTGACCTCACAGGGACAAAGACAGAGGTTCTGGGTCAAGACTGACCCCTGGTCACTGCCAATAGGAAGGTAACTGCAGCCGGGTGGTGCGTGAGGTCACCCAGGAAGTGCCTAGGCCGCGGGAGCACTCCCTTGGTGGGTGGCCGGCCGGCCAGAGAGAGCCCAGGAGGGAGCCAGCACGCTGGGGGCACAGAGGACCACAGAGTGCAGACGCTTGGCCATCCCTGAGCCCCGCGTGGGAGGGGCCGCCGGGAATAAGGATCATGGCCGCTGGCCTTGGTGATGTGGTGACTGTGTGCCAAGCTCGTGCCCACAGCGTGGCACGCCTTGCCTCGTGGCCTGGTGAGATGGCCACCATCCCTACTGCCCTCCGCGCAGGAGGAAACTGAGGTGGGACCAAGAGAGGTGAGGCAGCTGCAGGGCCGGGCCCGGGGGCGGGGGCGCTGCTCCCCCCACCCGGGCCTCAGTTCCGGGGCTTGTGGCGGCATGGTCAGCAGGCCCTGGCTGTGTGGCCTCCCTGCCTGCCACGGGACCCCACTGCAGACACGAGGCACCTCACTGGCATCCACCATGCAGTTGCCTGGGCACAAGCACAGGAAATCTGAAAATCCCCTCTTCAGGATTCCAGGCCTCCCAGACCTTTTATTTCTCCCCTCCCTCTCCGGGTGTGTGTGTGTGTGTGTGTGTGTGTGTGATGGTTACATAATCGGACAGGACCAGCCACTGTAAGAGAGCTGTCTTCTCTAGGGCTTGGTTTCCCCAGTAGCAGAGAGCGCCTTATCCCAGCTCACCTGCTTACCTCTCCCAGGCATGATGAGGTCACCAGAAATTCAACCCAGTTTATCTGGCCTGCCTGAGCGGCTCCTCCCCCCTCTCCCCACCTCTTCCTCAGGATCCCAGTGCCTCTGGGGATGCGTGGCCAGAGCCATGGAATGCAGGTCCGTGGGGGACAGGGGACTTCCCTCCCAAAGAGAAACTGAAACTGCTTCCCAGGCCAGGCCCCAACCCCCCCCCCAGCACCACCTCGCCCTGCCCCCGCAGGCGCTCCCGTGCTCCCAGGCTCTGTGACCCCACAAGTGCCTTCCTCTCTGGCCTCCCGCCGGCCACTCAGAAGTGCAGACCCTGGAGCTGCTTCAGGGTGCGAGCTCTGGGAGGTATTTATTGCGTTGCGGTCCTATTGGTGAGGCGGTGGCTCTGCAGCCTCAGTGTCCCCATCTATAAAATAGGGGTGGTGTAGCACCCTTTCTGCAGGGTTACAGGGCAGTAATGGGTTAGCTCTATCGGGAAAGCTTTAACCCGAGCGCCTGAGGCACAGAGCGCCCTGGAAGCTCCAGCAATGCTCGCGGATGCTGTGTGTGAGATTCTGGGTAATGGGTGCCCATCAGCGAGCCCATTCCCTGCCCTTCTCTTCCGCTTCCGTCCTAGGAAGAGGAGGCGGGAGGCAGCGCAGCACTGGCACCTTCCTTTGGAGGGGGGAGAGGGGGCATTGCTGGATCGCTCTAAGCATGCTGGATTGCTCAGGGGAAATTCATTTGGCCTCAATCAGCGCTCTCTCTCTCTGGTTTATTTATTTATTCATTTGAAAGAGTTACACAGAAACAGAAGGACAGGCAGAGAGAGAGAGAGAGGTCTTCCATCCACTGGTTCACTCCCCAAATGGCTGCCATGGCCAGAGCTGCGCCGATCTGAAGCCAGGAGCCAGGAGCTTCTTCCGGGTCTCCCACGCAGGTGCAGGGGCCCAAGGACTTGGGCCATCCTTCACTGCTTTCCCAGGCCACAGCAGAGAGCTGGATCAGAAGTGGAGCAGCCAGGACTTGAACCGGCGCCCGTATGGGATGCCAGCACTGCAGGCGGCGGCTTTACTCACTACGCCACAGTGCGGGCCCCAATTCTCTCTCTCTTTTTTTAAGTTTATCTATTCATTTCAAATACAGAGAGAGAGAGAGAGAGAGAGAGAGGGAAAACAAGTCAGCCTCCATCTACTGGATCAATCCACAAATAGCTGCAATGGCCAGGGCTGGGCCAGGCAAAACCAGGAGCCTGGAACTCCAGCCAGGTCTCCCTCACGGGTGGCAGGGGTCCAAGTACTTGAGCCATCATTTGCTGCCTCTGAACGGTGAGCATCAGCAGGGAGCTGGATGGGAAACAGGCGGGACTCGATCCCAGGCCCTCTGATACGGGATGCAGGCAGCACAAGCTGTTTCGTCACAACGCCCACCTCTTGGTCCTTTAAAAGCTGCAGGAACACGCCCCTCCCCCAGAGCCTACGGATTCTTTCCCTCTCCCCTATACCCAGAAGTGTGCCCCGGGGCCTCCTTGTAGTGCCCTTTCTAAACAGACTGTGGAGCACCCCCAACACATACTTTATCTGTCTGTCCCCTCCCAGTCCCTCCTGCCTGCCTGGGAAGCCCTTCCATCCCCAGGGAGCCTTCCCCAGTGCCCCAGCTAGGATCTCGGAGAGAGGACTCAGCCCTCAGCCCTGTGTCCCTCCCTCCTCTCCTGGCCCACTGCATTTCCACAATGCTGGCTTTTCGCTTCCTCAGAATGCTGAGCTGCCTCCCACCTCAGGGCCTTTGAACATGCCGTTCCCTCTGCCTAGAAGGCGTTACTTGCTACATTTCTATCCTTTTCCTAACAACCCAACTGACGCTCTGCTGAGGAGCGCCCCAGGTTTCCCAGGAGGAAAGTGGCTCTGCCCGTGCTGTACTCCACACCCACAGGCTGCGCACTTCCCACGCTGTGGCCACTCCGTTGTGTTAGCCAGGGCCCTGGGCGGAGCCCCGCGCCACCCACCGCAGCTCATCCTCCCCTCCCCTCACCTCCTTGGGGAAGCTCCTCCTTTCACCAGGGCTGGGCCGTGTCACCGGCTTCTCACTGGTCCCTCTGCCCTTACAGCCGTTCTCCAGGTCACAGAGACACTTTCCAATAGAAGGAGCTCGGTAAATATCTCAATGACAGTGAAAAACATGCACACATCCAACATGCTGCCCTTGGCCTTCAGCCTCTCCGTGGCTTTCGCTTGCCCCTGGGACAAAGTCCATGTGCGCCTTACATGGGGCGGCGATCCAGCCAGAGGTGCTGGCCTCCGAGCAAAAGGCAGAGTAGAGAGGCAGCCACCGCTGGCATTTCCTTCTTTTTCATTCCACTTGCCATAAACCTTTTAAAAATTATTTACTCATTTCTTTTCTATTTGAAAGGCCAAGTCATCTTACATCCACTGGTTCACTCCCCAAATGCCTACAACAGCCAGAGCTGGGCCAGACTGAAGTCAGGAGCCCAGAATTCCACTGGGGTCTCCCACCTGGGTGGCAGGAACCCAACCACTTGAGCCGTCCCCCTGCCACCTCCCACGGTATGCACTCGCGGGAGGCTGGAAGTGGAAGTGGAAGTGGGGCCAGGACTCAAACATGGAATGAACGCATCCCAAGTGGCATCTTAACCATTGTGCCAAACGCCCACTCCAGTACTAGCATTTATTTCTTGATCTCAGGGTTCTTGCCGTTCTCAGTGCCAGAGCTTAAAAGTATGGCCTGAAGGGGTTGGTATTTGGCACAGCACTTAAGACACTACCTGGGGGACAGGTGTTGTGGTGCAGAGGGCTAAGCCACCACGTGGAATACCTGCATCTTGCACTCCTTTGCCTCTAAACCAGCTTCTTGCTAATGTTCCTGGAGTCCTTGGGCTCCTATCACGTACACGGGAGAGACTTGGATGGTGCTCCTGGCTCCTCGCTTCAGCTTGGCCCAGCCCCAGCTGTTGTGGGCATTTGGGGAGTAAGTCAGCGGATAGAAGCACTTTCTCTTTCTCTGTCTCTCCCTCTCAATCTCTGCTGCTTTGCCTTTCAAATTAATTAAAAAAAAAGAAAACCCACTTCTTGGGACACCTGCATCTCAAACTGGAATGCCTAGGTTCGAGTCCCGGCTCCACCTCTGATTCCAGTTTCCTGCCAATGCGACATACCTTGGAGGTGGCAGGTGATGGCTCGAGTGGTCTGGTCTCTGCCATGTATGTAAGAGTCCTGGATTGAGTTTCCCAGCTATTGTGAACATTTAGGGAGCGAACCAGAGGATGGAACGTTCTCTTTGTCTCTATTTCAAAAGAGACTCCTTCCTCTGGCCACCAGCACCCACCCTCAGGCCAGGAAGTCCCAGAGAGCAACTGGAGACAGCCGTGGGAGCACAGGGACAGGTGCCCTGTGGCCTTGGACCTATCTGAGGCCAGAGACCACTCATGTGCCTCCCCGCTGTTAAACCCGTCCCTGGCTCCCTACTCACCCTTATTCTGGCCTTCAAGGTCTTTGAAACTCTGACCCCTAGAGGCCTCCTTTTGATAAGGGGCCCCCTGGTACCAGGGTCGCTGTCACCCTAGTGAGACAACCATTTCAGCCTGCAAGTTGCCAAAGCTTCCTCCTTGGATCGCTGCCCCCACCCTGCCTACAATGCCTTCCCGAGGTCCACCTCTCCAGGGTCTGCTCACCTGTCAGGGCCCAGCCCAAGGCACTTCCCCTGAAGTCTCTCCTGACCTACCAAGGACACACTGCCCCCAACCAAGGAGTGCCCCCTTCCTGGGACACTGTGCTTGCTGGCATGTGCCTCTGCCTTTCTCCATCTGTGGCACTGGGAAAGCCTGGAGACCAAGAACTAGGTCCCCTGCACCCACCTTCCCCACTGGGCGTTCATGTGCGGGACAGGTATGGTGGGAGGGCCAAGGGGTCACTGTGGATGCCCGCCAGCTCCATGTGTGTCACGGGGGGAACCAAGATCATCCCCACAATGCAGTGGCGCGAGCCCGAGAGAGGCAGAAGCTGCTTTATTTGAGAAGCGAAGGCAGAAACACGGAGACCCCAGGAGGGCGGGGCAGGTGGGTAACCTTCATCCCCAGAGAGGGCACCCTGGGGGGTGCAGTGCTCCCAGGCCATCTTCCTGCTAGCCCTGGCTTGCACAAGGTGAACCTGAAGCCTGTCCCTCCACGGCCCTGGAAAACCGACATGTGGGACACCCTGGCATCCAGGCACAGGGAACAGAGGGAAGTACGGCTCTGCTGTGCACTAGCTGGGGGGACCTGAACAGGTCACTTAAAAAAAAGATTACTTATTTATTTGAAAGGCAGAAATACAAGAGAGAAGGAGAAAGAGAGAGAGAGAGAGAGAGAGAGAGAAATCTTCCATCCACTGGTTCACTCCCCAAATGGCCGCAACAGCTGGAGCTGTGCCAATCTGAAGCCAGGAGCCAGGAGCTTCTTCTGGGTCTCCCACACAGGTACAGGGGCCCAACAACTTGGGCCATCCTCTGCTGCTTTCCCAGGCTACAGCAGAGAGCTGGATCGGAAGTGGGGCAGCCAGGACTCAAACCAGCGCCCATATGGGATGCCGGCTCTGCAGGTGGCAGCTTAACCCGCTGCGCCACAGCGCCGGCCCCGACAGGTCACTTAATGATTCTGAGCATCAGTTTCATCTGAGGATACAGGAATCATGAGGGGGCCTCACAGGTTGTGATGTGGCTTCGAGAAGAAAACGCAGAATGTAACTGTGGAATAAACGCCGGTTGCATTGTTCCTATTTTATCAACAGACCCGGGTTCTGGTCCCAGGTCTGCACCGCTTTCCTCGGTGGGCCCGCCTGAGTTTCTGTCTAAAAATGAGGCTCTTGGGAGTGGATGTGGCAGAGGCTTCTGAGTGGTTAGCTTTGCCCTTCTTGGGCTGCAGAGCTGGTCACCCCCAGTCTCAGGTCTTTGCTGGGCTCGCGGGCCAGGCAGGATCTGCTGTCACAGATGGCCAGCCCATCTCCTCCCCTCTGCCCACAGACAGAATGAGAGGAAAGGGCTGGGGTTGCCTCAGCAGGGACTGTGGTTAGACAGGACGAAGGACTTCCTTCCGGGCTGCAGGATGCTGCCCTGGGAAGGAGCCAAAGGTCGTGGGACTGATGCCGATGGGGTGGGGGTGGGGCTGCTTCCAGGGGGATGGGCCGGGCCAGAGCTGGCCAGTGGCCTGAATCAGCTCCAGCGGCAGCGGCCTCACTTCCAGACTCCGCAGGGGCCCTGTTGAAGCCTGCATCAGGACTCCCAGGAACCGAGGTGCAGCAGTACACACTCCCAGGACAGCCAGCCGGAGCAGCGGGTCACCAGCCAGACATGTGCTGTGCCCCTCACCCAGAACACTCTTGCTGGAAGTCGAGCCCTTCATCCTTCCAGACCAGCAAAGTTCCTGTCCTCATGGAAGACCTCCCAGCCAGCCAGATACGTGTCCCTGGCCGCCCCACAGGCAGCAGCACCCGGTCCAGCCTCTGCTCTCTGCAAACACAGCACGTGGCTGATGGCCCACCTCTCTGCTGGGTCTGACTCCCCCACCAGCTCGGGAGCCCCATGAGGGCAGGGACCTCCGCTGAGCGGTCCCCCTCTGAGGACTCACAGATGAACTGGGCGTGAACCCGGCACAAACCTGGAAAGAGGCCCTTGGAAAGTGTTTGCTGGATAAAGCAACAGACACAGAAATCCTGGCCAGAAAGAAACAGTTGCATTCAGAGGTGGTGCCGCTGTTCCCAGGTGCACAGGAGTGCGTGTGGGGGGCCCTCCTGGAGGGTCGCCTGCCCCCGCCCTGCAAGCTGACCCACCTTTCTTCCCTGAGTCACTCAGCGAAGCTGCCAGGCCCGGCCGGTCACCCTGGCCCTAGGGTCATGGGCTCCTGCACTCCCTGCTTTGGGTACAGAGCTGGCCTCATGTTTTCGGAGCCCTGTCTGGGACTCTTTACTTAACATTTTTGGGTATCTTCCAGGAAACAGAAATTTCAGAGTGGTTAAATTTGTAAACCTTGGGGCCGGTGCAGGTTAAGCCTCTGCCTGTGATGCCCGCATCTCATACGGACGCTGGTTCAAGTCCCCGCTGCTCTACTTCCAATCCAGCTCCCTGCTAACGCACCTGGAAAAGCAGGGAGGATGGCCCAATTGCTTGGGCCCCTGCTACCACGTGGGAGACCCGGATGAAGCTCCCGGCTCCCTGCTTCCGCCTGGCTCAGCTTGGGCTGTTATGGCCATCTGGGGAGTGAACCAGCGGATGAAGACCTCTCGCTCTCCCTGTGTCTGTCCTCCTACCCCTGTAACTCTGCCTTTCAAGTAAATAAAAAATAAATATTTATAAAATTTGTCAATCTTTCAAAAAAAAAATGCTTGTGGTTCGAGAAAGGCAGGGAAGAACCCCGCAGAGACACACATCCGGCACTCAACTATGGATGCCTGCAACTGCTGCAAGACCCACTTAGTGCTCGGGCCTCGCCCAGCCCCCACGCCTCGGCCAGGCCCCGCCCCCGGGAGGCCACGCCCAGCGGGCGCCCCTCGGGCCCCGCCCCTCACCGGCTCTCTCGGGTGCAGGGAACCTATCTGTCTCTTCCTCTCGTCCAGGAATTGATAGCTAACGTTCAGCCATCGGCGCTGGTACCTGGAGTCGAGGAAACCCGCGCAGAAAGAGGGGGGCGAGGCCCCGCGCTCCGGGTCTGCGCCGACTCCGCCCTGCCCCGCCCCTTCCCTCCGCCTGTGACGCCCTCACGCCCCACCCCTCGCCCCGCCGCCCTGGGGCCCCGCCCCTCCGCCTAGGCCCCGCCCCGCGCGCTCAAGGGAGGCGCGGGTGCGCGCTGCAGCAGCGGGGCGGGCGCGCCGACGGCACGTCCTCCGGGCCAGTGGCCCCTGGCGGCAGCGGCCCGGTGCGAGCCTGCGGGCGGCGGCGCTGCGGAACGAGCCGCGGGGCGCGGGGCCGGGTCCCGGTCCCGGCTGCCCCAGAAACACAGCTCGGAGCCTCCTGCTGGGGAGACGCGGCCGCGCTCATCCTGGGGGGCGCTTGAGAGGGACAGGGACAGCCTCCAGGGTTGGAGGCCCCCAGCGGGGCCTTCCCAAGGACCGGGGCATCTCCTTCTCTGTCCGGCGCCCTCCCCGCAGGCCTTCTCCCCGAGAGGAAAAAAAAGAAAAAGAAAGTTCACCACGGAGTGGGCAGTCTCGGTGAATGGTGCATGGCACGGTGTCCAGCCATAGTTGCCTGGGGCTGTTTTTAGCCGGAGGCTTCATCTGACAAGAGGAGGTGGGGGCAGAGCCGTCCCCGACTTCCCTGGAGACACTTCCGGCCAGAGCAGGGGCCAAAGACTGGCGTTTGAGAACAGGCAGCGGGAGGGCCAGGCGCCTGCAGCCTCTGCTCTTTGACCGTTGATGGTGTGCAGAACCCACACCTCTCTCCTCCCAGGCATCGCCGGAGTGGCCCCTCCCCACCGGATCCCCAGCCAGAGGGCTGAGCTGGGGAGGATCCAGAACCTTCTCAGCTGGCCTCAGACCTACACACAGATATTTCTGAAAGAATCGAGAAGGGGCCCTCACACACACACACCAGCCACCGCCCAAAACAGAAGTCCTTGATTGCTCTGGTCTAACCCTTGCCTTTTGCAGAAGGGGAACCAGGTTCAGAGAGGGGCAGAAAAAGCCAGAATAAAATCCACACTTGCTGCAAACTCTGCGTGCCCAGGGTAAGCTGAGCCTCGCGTGCCTTCCTGGCTGGGGCATGGGGCTCAGGGCCCAGGGCACAACTGCCCGTTCCCACACTGCCGTTGGAGCTGTCTCCCCCTTAGTGACTCACACTGGCTGCTGGGCAGAGTGGGCAGCTGCGCTGAGCCCCCAGAGCCCGGAACAGGCTCCGACTTGCTGCCCTCGCTGTTGTCCAGCTGTGTTTGGGGATCTGATGTCCTCTTTCCCTTCCTTGGGGAATGTCCCTCCTCTGTCGCTTCCTCTTCCCTATCTTCAACCTCTCCCTCCCATCGGCAAACAAACAGGCTCCAGTCTTTGCTATCTGGAAAGAAAAAGGGAGCCCTCCCTCCACCCCACACCCCTCTGCAGCTCCCCTTCCTCCCTGCGCAGCCAACATTCTTGGAAGACGTGCGTACACACGTTGTTTCCCCTGGGTCCCTCAAGCCCTGCCATCTGGCTTCCTCCCCCACCATTCCGCAGGCCGGGCTCTGCAAGGTCGCCGCAGCCCTCCTTGTGGCCAAGTGCAGGGGATGCTAGCTGCTCTTATCTGACTTGACCTCTTAGCAGTGGCTGGCTTAGACACAGCCAGATACTCCCTCCTGCTTGAGATCCTCTGGGAGCCCTGGTGTTTTGGATCACTGCGTAGTCTTGATTTCCTGGCTGTCCTACGGGTTGCTGCTATGGGACGCACTTCTCATCTGTTGCTCACGGCTTAGCCGTGGTTATCCCGGGTCCCTCTACGTCTGTCCTGGGTTCTCATGCCTTCAGCGTCCTGCCGGTGGTCAGCGCTTCTCTCTTCAGACCTGCCCTCCCCTCTTAATTCACACCTGCCTCCTAGATGGTCCCCCTTCCCCAGGAGACGTGCCTCACATCTGTCCTGCCTCCTCTGCTCCCGGCTGGGCCACACTCCACTCGCTGGGCCCGAAATCTGGTCTTTTTTTTATTTTATTTTATTTTTATTTTTTTATTATTATTTTTTTTGACAGGCAGAGTGGACAGTGAGAGACAGAGAGAAAGGTCTTCCTTTGCCGTTGGTTCACCCTCCAATGGCCGCCGCGGCCAGCGCGCTGCGGCCGGCGCACCGCGCTGATCCGATGGCAGGAGCCAGGAGCCAGGTGCTTTTCCTGGTCTCCCATGGGGTGCAGGGCCCAAGCACCTGGGCCATCCTCCACTGCACTCCCTGGCCACAGCAGAGGGCTGGCCTGGAAGAGGGGCAACCGGGACAGAATCTGGCGCCCCAACCGGGACTAGAACCCGGTGTGCCAGTGCCGCTAGGCGGAGGATTAGCCTAGTGAGCCGCGGTGCCGGCCTTTTTTTTTTTTTTTTCTTAGATTTTATTTATTTATTTGAGAGGTAGAGTTACAAACAGTGAGAGGGAAAGACAGAGAGAAAAGTCTTCCTTCTGTTGGTTCACTCTCCAGATGGCTGCGATGGCCAGAGCTGCGCCAATCCGAAGCCAGGAGCCAGGTGCTTGTTCCCAGTCTCCCACGTGGGTGCAGGGGCCCAAGGACTTGGGCCATCTTCTACTACTTTCCCAGGCCACAGCAGAGAGCTGGATTGGAAGAGGGGCAGCCGGGATTAAAACCGGCACCCATATGGGATGCTGGCGCTTCAGGCCACAGCGCTGGCCCCGGAAATCTGGTCTTGATACCAGAATCTGCCCTATGTCTCCCTTTTCCTGCTCAAGCAGATACAGAATTCTCTCCTCTCTGGGCTATGTCTAAAATCCCATCACTTCCGCCACCTACACTTGGGCCAAGGCCCCGTCGCCTTTTGCAACCTCCTGACCCGGCTCCCTGCTGTTGGTCTGTCCCTGTAGGGCAGCCTGGATTATCTTCCCAACACAGGAGCAGGTGCCCCTACGCAGCATCTTCCGCACCAAGGTCACCCGTGGAGCAGACCAATCCCGGGGCAGGGGGCATTTCTGACGCCCATATCTTTGCCCGGATAGCTGCTTCTCATCCTTCGGTTCAAATGTCAGTTCTTTAAATTTTGCTTATTCTATTTGAAAGGCAGAGAGAGCAAGCTTCCATCCTCAGGTTCACTCCCCAGATGCCAGAAACACCTGGGAGTGGGCCAGGCAGAAGCCAGGAACCAGGAACTCCATCCGGTGCCGTCACCTGCTGCCTCCTAGGGTGTGCCTTAGCAGGAAATCGGAATTGGAAGTGGAGCTGGGGCTGGAACCTAGGCACTTCTGTAAGGGGTGCAGGTGTCCCAGGCTGCACCTGCCCCTAGATGTCAGTTCTTCATTGAGAGCATTTCCTATAGCCAGGCCAGGCCAGACAGCTCTGCTTGTCCTTCTCTTCAGAGCCCCAGGCCTCAGCTGGGTGGACATTCCCTGGCCCAGCTGTGGATCTGAGCCCTCCTGTTCCAGGTCCTGGAGAGCGAATATGACAGAGCCCTGGCCCTCCCACAGGCCCAAGTGTAATAAGATCAAACCCAGCAGGAAAGCAGGTGCCTGGGGAGGGAATGGATGCGTGGCCAGGGGTCTCCTCTGAGAAGCGACAGTCAGTGTCGGTCTGAGAGGTGAGCAGGTCTCCAGGGAAACTAGTCCAGGATGCGGGAAGACAGGGCTTTGAGGTGGGAAGAGTGGTGAGCGGCTGTAGCTGTGAGATTTGGGTAGGAAAGTGACACAACTGTGTGAAAGCTTTCTGGGGTGGGGGGATCTGGTACTGGAGGAAGCAGGGAGATGAGTCAGGGGTCTCGGGATGGGTGGGGATGGGGACCTCACTCAGAATTGCAGCAGAATGCACTGTGCTGCTTGGCTGGCTGGGGAGGAGGAGGGCAGGAGAAGGCTGGCTGGGGAGAGGGCAATGGGAGCTGCAGCCCTGAGAACCCCGTGTGCACCCCGTTCCACCTAGTGTCCTCCCTGGCTCCCTCCTCCGTCCTTTCTCCTAGTGGACAGATTCAGGCTCAAGAAGCGGAAGGCTGCGAGAACCCAGGATGAGGTTGGGGGGGGGCGGGGGAGAAAGGGGAAGTTGGGTCAGAGTCCGGATGTGATGGGACTTCAGGGAAAGTGGGTTCTGGGGTTTCCTCAGAGCCTGGAAATTCCAGTGTCTCTGGCTCCACCGGGAGAGCCCCCACAGACCCTGGTGCCCGCCCAGTGCCTGGAAGTCCTGGCCCCCTCTAAATTAAGGCCACATCCCCTGACGCGGCCCAAGATGGCAGTCAGGACTCTGCGCAGCCGCCAACGGCCATGGACGTGTCTCAGGAGCTGGTTCCCATGCCTACTGGATGCCTGATCCCTGTAATCCTCACCGTCACCCTCGGAGGCTCGTTTGTCACCATGGCCCCTGTGAGACTTCAAGGGGTTAAGGAGCTTACTCAGACGCACACAGCTAGGACGAGGCAGAGCGAGGATTTGAACCAAGGTTTGACTGACACCAGGCTCTGAGCTTTTAGCTCCCGTGCTATATTAAGCCTGTCGACCCCCTGGTTGATTGGCTCAGCAAGGGGAGGAGGCTTTGTGGGGGATTTGCTCGTGGTTGGGGTGGCTGGCCCCCTCTCATATCAAGCAGTGGGAAAGGGTAGTGCTGACGTCAATTGTTGCCATGGCGATGCAGCAACCCTTTCCCTGCCGTCTCCATGGTAACCTGGGGGGTCCATCTGTACTTCGCCCCCTCCTTCTAAAAAGGGGTCCCTTAGGGAGGGGCTAGCTAATAAGGTGTCTGAGAGAGAAGTCAAGGAAGGCAGTGATTTGAGCACCCCCTTTCCCTGGGCCCACCCTGTTCCAGGTCCAGAGAATGGGCTGGGTTCTGGAGGGTCTGGCCTGGGCCTGGGGACAGTTTTACCCTTGCGGATGAGGGAGGTGGCTCTGCCTTTCCCACTTGGAGGTTTCCCTGGAAATGTCCTCCCCCCAGCCTAGTTCTCAGGCTCCTGGAAAGAACAGCTGGGAAGGTGGCAGAAAAGAGGCAAGGGGGTTTCCCCAGCCCCCTGCAGAGCTGGACGTCACCCACCCTTGAGGGCCAGTGTCCTTGGCCATCTGGCTCTCTGCTTTCCCTTGAAGCTGGAGGTCGGAACGGCAGTTGCAGGCTGTCTGGGTCATCAGGGGCTAGCTGTGCCCGGGTGTCCCTCCTGATACTGCAGGGGCATAACCTGACTGCAACTCGAGCAGGTGTCACTCCTCCCATCTTGCAGATTTGGAAACGGAGGCTCAGAGAAGTCATGAAGCCCAAGATGGCTTAGTTAATAAATGGCAGAATCAGGACTCGAACTCAGGACTAGAGTTTAGCCCAGCAGCTTTTCCAGGGGAAAGAGGAAGAAGAAGCAGGGAGCAGGATGGAAGCGGAGAAGAGAACCCGGAGAATGAAGTCCCAGCTTGGGACCTCTTACTCCCTGCTGCCTGTGGAACAAAGTTCACACTCCTGAGCCTGGTAACCCAAAAAGCCTCCTTGATCCAGCCCCCGCCCCTTCTGCTCCCTGACCCTGCTGAGACTGCGAGGGGAAGGGACTCCCTGTGTTCATGCCTGGGTTCTGAGCACGTGGCGTGGTCCAGGTAGGTGATGGTGAAAGCTGAACTGAATTTCTTGAACTTGCCCTTTGCTTTCTTGCTTTAAAGATTTACTTATGGGGCTGTGGCTGTGGCTCAGGGAGTTAAAGCCCCAGCCAGCAGCAACGCGTCCCATATGGACACTGGTTTGCTTCCCGGCTGCTCCACTTCTGATCCGGCTCCCTGCTAATGTGCTTGGGAAGGCAGAGGCAGTGGAAGATGGCCAAGTGCTTGGGACACTGCACCCATGGAAGAAGCTCCTGGCTCCTGACTTCTGATTGGCCCAGCTCCGGCCATTGTGGCCATTTGGGGAGTGAAATAAATAAATAAAATAAATCTTTTTTTTTTAAAGGTTTATTTATTTGAAAGGCAGAGTCACAGAGAAGCAGAGAGAGAGAGAGAGGGAGAGAGAGGTCTTTTATCTTCTGGTTCATTCCCAAATGGCCGCAACAGCTGGAGCTGGGCCAGTCTGAAGCCAGGATCCTGGAGCTTCTTCCGGGTCTCCCATGTGAGTGCAGGGGCCCAAGCACTTGGACCATCTTCCACTGCTTTCCCAGGCACATTAGCAGGGAGCTGGATCAGAAGTGGAGCAGCCTGGACTCAAACAAGTGCCTGTATGGTATGTCAGCATTTCAGGCGGTGGCTTTACACACTATGCCACGGCACTGGCCTCATATATTGCTTTTTAGAGATTTATTTTATTGGGGTTGGTGCTATGACACAGTGGGTAAAGCCGCCACCTGCAGCAGTGCCGACATCCCAATATGGGCACCGGTTCAAGTCCCAGATGCCCTACTTTTTTTTTTTTTTTTTTTTTGATAGGCAGAGTTAGTGAGAGAGACAGAGAGAAAGGTCTTCCTTCCATTGGTTCACCCCCCAAATGGCAGCTACAGCCGTCGCGCTGTGCCGATCCGAAGCCAGGAGCCAGGTGCTTCCTTCTGGTCTCCCATGTGGGTGCAGGGCCCAAGCACTTGAGCCATCCTCCACTGCCTTCCCGGGCCACAGCAGAGGGCTGGAGCGGAAGAGGAACAACTGAGGACAGAACCCAGCGCCCCAACCGGGACTAGAACCTGGGGTGCCGGTGCCGCAGGCAGAGGATTAGCCAAGTGAGCCACGGCGCCGGCCTGGATGCTCTACTTCTAATCCATCTCTCTGCTATGGCCTGGGAAAGAAGTGGAAGATGGCCCAAGGGCTTGGGCACCTGCCCTTATGTGGGAGACCCGGAAGAAGCTCCTGGCTCTTAGCTTGGGATCTGCACAGCTCCAGCTGTTGGCGCCACCTGGGGAGTGAACCAGTGGATGGAAGACCTCTCTCTCTCTCTTTGCCTCTGTCTCTCTGTAACTCTGCCTCTCAAATAAATAAATAAATAAATCTTTAAAAAAATTACTTATTTATTTGAAATTCAAGTTACAGAGAAGTGGGGGGAGAGGAGGGAGCGAGAGAGAGATCTTCTATCTGCTGGTTCACTCACCTGCAAAGGACGGGCTGTGCCAGCCTGAAGCCAGGAGCTCATGTGGGTCTACCACGTGGGTGCAGGAGCTGAAGCACTTGGGCCATGCTCTGCTGTTTTCCCAGAAGCAAAGGGAGCTGGATCAGAAGAGGACCAGCTGGGACACACCAACGCCTTGGGTGGTGGCTTTATTCGCACACTGCCTGCCCCCCTCCCATTTTTCTTTTTTTAAGATTTATTTATTCATTTGAAAGGCAGAGTTACAGAGAGAAGAAGAGACAGATAGGGATCTTCTATCTGCTGATTCACTCCCTAAATAGCCTCAATGGTCAGGGCTAGGCCAGGCCAAAGCCAGAGGCCAGGAACTTTCTCCAGGTCTCCCACATAGGTGCAGGTACCCAAGCACTTGGGTCATTCCACTGATTTCCCAGGCACATTAGCAGGGAGCTGGATTGGAAGTGGAGCAGCTGGGACTCAAACCAGAGTCCATATTGGATGCCAGTGTCACAGGCAGAGGCTTAACCTGCTATGCTACGTCAGCCCCTACCTACATTCACTTTTTTTTTTTTTTAAAGACTTATCTTGGGGCCGGCACTGTGGCATAGTGGGTAAAGCTGCTGCCTGCAGTGCCAACATCCCATATGGGTACAGGTTCGAGTCTCAGCTGCTCCACTTCCGATCTAGCTCTCTGCTATGGCCTGGGAATGCAGTAGAAGATGGACCAAATCTTTGAGCCCCTGTGCACACATGGGAGACCTGGAAGAAGCCTCAGGCTCCTGGATTTGGATCTGCACAGCTCCAGCTGCTGGGGCCATTTGGGGAGTGAACCAGCAGATGGAAGATCTCTCTGTAACTCTACCTTTCAAATACATAAAATCTTTTTTTTTAATAAAAGGCTTATTTTATTTATTTGAAAGGTGTGGTAACACACACACATATTTTCCACCCTCTGGTTCAGTCCCAAAATGGCCACAATAGCTAGGGCAGGACCAGGCCGAAGCCAGGAGCCAGGAACCCCATCTGAGTCTCCCACTTGGACGGCAGGAACCCAAACACTTGGCGCCATCCTTGGCTGTCTTCCCAGGCACATTGGCAGGGAGCTGTATTGGAAGCTGAGCAGGCAGAACTCCAACTAGCACTCTGATTTGACTTATTTTTTTTTTTTATTTAAACATTTGCTTATTTGAAAAGCAGAATTACAAAGAGATCTTCTATTCGCTCAGGGACCTGGAACTCACTGCTTTCCCAGGAGCTTGGCAGGGAGCTGGACTGGACGTGGAGCAGTGGGGACTCACATGAGTGCCAGCGTTGCAGGCAGGGGCTTAACCCCGCTGCACTCCAGTGCTGGCCCTCTTGCCCTTCACTTTCTTCCCTCCACTGGGGACGCCTTTTCCCATAGCTCATGGGCATCCTGAGCTAACTGGTCCCAAGGACTGGCCCATTGGCACAGTCTGTCTCTGAAATCTTTGCATCCAACACAAATCAAGCAGGTGGGAGGTGGAAATAAATTATTTTCTTTTGAAAAAAGATTTATTTAGGGGCTGGCATTGTGGCATAGCAGGTTAAGCCAAGGCCTGCAGTGCCGGCATCCCATATGGGTGTCAGTTGGAGTCCCATCTGCTCTACTTCCCATCCAGCTCTCTGCTCATGCCCTGGGAAAGCAGCAGAAGATGGCCCAGGTGCTCAGGCCCCTGCACCATGTGGGAAACAGGATGAAGCTCCTGGTTTCAGCTTGGTCTAGTCCTGGCCATTGTGACCACTTGGGAAGTGAACCAGGGGATGGAAGACCTCTCTCTCTCTCTCTCTCTCCCTAATGCTGCCTTTCAAATAATAATAATAATAATAATAATAAATTTATGTGAGTTACAGAAAAAGAAAAATTTTCCATTTGCTGATTCACTCCCAGATGGCCACAATGGCCAGTGCTTGGCCAAGTTGAAGTCAGGAGCTTCATTTAGGTCTCCTATGTGGGTGACAGGGGCCCAAGTACTTGGGTCAACTTCTGCTGCTTTTTTTTTTTTTTAAGATTTATTTATTTGAATGGCAGATTTGCAGAAAGAGATGGAGAGGGAGAGAGAGAGAGAGGGAGAGAGAGATCCTCTGCTGGTTCATTCCTCAAATGGCTGCAACAGCTGGGGCTGTGGCTGGGCCAGGCCAAAACCAGGAGCCAGGAGCTTCATGCAGGCCAGGTCTCCCACATGGATGCAGGGGCCCAAGCACTTGGGCCATCTTCTGTTGTTTTCCCAGGCGCGTTAGCTGGGAGCTGGAATGGAAGTGGAGCAACCAGGATTAGAACTGGCTCCCACATGGGATGCTGGTGTCCCAGCTGGTGGGTTTACCTGCTATGCCACAAAGCTGGCCTCTCTACTGCTTTTTACAAAGATACTGGTAGGGAGTCAGATTGGAAGTAGAACAGCTGGGACAAAAACTGGCATCCACATGCGATGCGAGTCTCAGGTGGTGGTTTCACCTGCTACGTCACAACGCGGGCCCCAGTAGACGATTTTTAAAGGAAAGGAAGTGGGGCTTTTGCTGTGGCAATGCAGGTTAAGCTGCTGCCTGCAGTGCTGGCGTCCCATATGGGCACCGGTTTGAGTCCCAGCTGCTCCACTTCTGATCCTGCTCCCCGCCAATGTGCCTGAGAAATCAGCAGCAGACGGCCCAAGTGCTTGAGCCCCTGCACCTGTGTGGGAGACCCAGAAGAAGCTCCTGACTCCTGGCTTCAGATCGACCCAGCTCTGGCCATTGTGGCCGTTTAGGAAGTGAACCAACGGATGGAAGACTCTCTCTCTGCCTCTGCCTCTCCTTCTCTGTAACTCCACCTTTCAAGTACGATAAATCAATTTTTAAGGAAAAAAAGGGGGAAGGAAGGTTGGGGTCTCTGGGATGTGGTGCAGTGGGTTAAGCTGCCTCCTGCAATGTGGGCATCCCATAGGGGCGCCGGTTCCAACCCCAGCTGCTCCACTTCCAATCTAGTTCCCTGCTAATGTGCCTGAGCAAGCAGCAGAAGACGGCCCGAGTGCTTGGGCCCCTGCTACCCATTTGGGGGACCTGGATGGGGTTCCAGGCTCCCGATTTCGGCCTTGCCCAGGCTGGGCCATTGCAACCATTTGGAGAATGAGCCAGTGGATGGAAGTTCTTTCTTTTTCTGTCTCTTCCTTTCTCTCTGCAGCTCTACCTTTCAACTAAATAAATAAATGAATAAATAAATAAATAGAAAAAAAAAAAAGGAAGGAAGGCTGAGGAGAGGGGAGAAAGGAAGTGATGGAGATAGAAGAATGGGAAAGATTGAGCCTGTGGTGGTCAGATCAGCTGGCCCTCAGTTGGCCTCCTGTACTTCAGACTGCGTGGGAACCAAGAAGCCTGTCTCTTCAGGTGACTCTGGGCTCCTTTCTTAGAGTCTGTTTCTTTGAAAGGAAGAGATACAGAGAGAGGGAGAGAGAAAGATATATGTCAAGAGATAGATATTGGCTGGCGCCGCAGCTCACTAGGCTAATCCTCCACCTGCGGCACCGGCACCCCGGGTTCTAGTCCCGGTCGGGGTGCCAGATTCTGTCCCGGTTGCTCCTCTTCCAATCCAGCTCTCTGCTGTGGATGGCCCAAGTGCTTGGCCCCTGCACCCCATGGGAGACCAGGAGAAGCACCTGGTTCCTGGCTTCAGATCAGCGCAGCACGCCGGCCGCAGCAGCCATTGGGGGGTGAACCAACGGTAAAGGAAGACCCTTCTCTCTTTCTCTCTCACTGTCCACTCTGCCTATCAAAAAAAAAAAAAAAAAAAAAAAGAGGTAGATATCGAGATCTCCCATCTGCTGGTTTACTCCCCAAATGCCCACCACTGTGAGGCCTGGGCGAGACTAAAGCCAGGTTCCCAAAACTCAGTCCGGGTCTCCCGCAGAGGGGCCCGGGACCCAAGTACCTGAGCCATCGCATCTCTCAGGGTGTATTAGCAGGAAGCAGAGCTGAGACGAACTCAGGTGCTTCCAGATGGAATGAGGTGTCCCAAGCAGTACCTTAACCTCTGTGCCAATCACCCAGCAGACCGTGGGAATCTGAAACGCTCTCGGGGACCGCGGGTTAGGGGAGGGGGGAATGAGACAACTGCACTTAGCTCCCAGGGGAGCAGGGGATGAAGCTGATCTCTGGGTTACATTTATATTTTCCCAACATAAACATAATACAGGCTCATCAAAGCAAAATCGAGAAATATTTGTTCAGCTTGAGTTCTGCCACTGCAGGGGCCTTCGTGTCTCCAGCCCCTCCTGAGGGTGGACCTTAGGGTGTTTGGGGACACTGAGGATCATCTGGGTCACCCCAAAATCCTCTCATATGGCCTCACCTGTAAAATACAAAGTTAAGAAACCAAAGTTCCTGGAAGGATGTCATCCCCAATGTTTTTCTGATCCCATTAGTTCTAGGAAAAAATCCAGGCTCAGGATGGACTGGGGAGGGGGGCAGGAGTTCCACCCGGCACTTAAGACACCTGTAACCCAGCTTGGTGCCTGGTATACCTGGCCCTGCTCCTAACCCAGCTTCCTGCTAATGAACTCTGGGCGACAGCAGGTGATACCTTAAGTAGTTTGGCTCCTGCCACCTGGGTGGGAGGTCTGGATTGAGTCCCCCCTGCTGGGCACCTAGGGAGGGAACCAACAGTTGGGACTTCTCTGATGGGCTGGGGGCTGGGGGTGCAGCCCCTAACCCTTGCAACAATGTCAGGAGTGTCACAAAACGGCAGTTAGCAGAACCTAACTCTATTCTGAGAATGCACTGGGCCTGGGGTAGGTGGGCAATCTTTTAATTCTAACCTACATGTCCTGTGGTCACCAGCGTAATAGGAACTTCAGCTGAGAATCAAGTACATGGACAGGGAGAAGGATGAGCGCAGGTCCTAAAGGACAGGCTGGGGCAAGGGGTTCTGGCCGCCAAGTAATGCCGAGCCAGGGCCAGCTTCCAGGGCTGCGTCCCCGAGAGACGGCACAGAGAAGGTGCGGTTGGGCAGGGTGGGACAGCTGGTGGGCCGGATCCAACAGACAGATATACCAGGCCAGCCCAGAGTGGAAAGAACAGTTTATGCTGTGCTTTATTAAAATGTGCATCATTCTTTTATTTTAAAATGTGCATCACTGTCTCGTGCTCGGCGCGTGCGACCTCAGCGTGGTGGCCCGCGGAGGGCCTCGTCCCCGCCCGGCTCCCGGGGAGCTGCCGTGCGCAGGCGCACTCAGGTGGCGCGGGCCCGGGGGCTCCCGCCCATGGCCAGGTAGACGTCGATGGGCACGTGCAGCAGCGTCAGACAGTGGCAGCCCGGGCAGCGTCGAAGCGGCCTGGGGAAAACGGGCCGCTGAGCCGGGGACTTGGCCTATCTTGGGGTGCACCCAGGGAGTGCCCCGGAGGTCCACTGGGGCTCTGGCCTGGATGTGGGGAGGCCTGGGGGCGCGTAGTGGGCCACAGGTGGGGCCGCGGGACGGGGCGCCGGCCTCACCTGACCGGGTTGTGCTCCGTAGCTACTGGCTCCGGGCTGTCCTGGGACTCTGGGACGGCGGCAAGGCCAGGGGAGTCTCCGGCCTCAATGGGGAATCTCCGACCCTGCGGGGGCTCCTGGGCACTCATGTCCAGGCCCCGGGGCGCTCTGCGCGGGGAGTGGCTGTCAGGCCGCTCCCGGGCCGCCAGGCGACCCCCTCCCCGCGCTCGCCCCTGGGTTGTTCTCACCTGCCGGAGGCCGAGGCCGCTCCCAGGCTGGAGGCAGCTGCCCGAGCCCTGGCCGCGGGAGGACGCTCCGGTCCAGGCGGAGCCGGGCAGGTGTCTGCGGCGCGACCGGGCTCGGGTGTCGAGGGGGAGAACGGCATTGTGACCCGGGCCGCGGCGCGCTGACCTCACAGAGCCCGTTCCCCACGCCGGGGAACCCCCTGCCGCCCCAGCACTTCGCGGGGGCCCGAGCCGGGCGTCGGAAGGCTCTCGCCATGGCGCCTGGAGACCTGGCCGCGCAGACGCCCTGGCCGCCAGATGGAGGCCGAGGAGCCGGGCACGCCCGCTCCACGCCGACACCCTGGAGCGCCCTCCGCGGCTACGCAGTGACTCGCGGCCCGGCCCGGCCCCGCGGCGGTGGTGGCGGCGGCGGCGGCGGCGGCGGGGACTTAGCCCGCGCTGGGTTTGGCAGAGAGGGTGCGAGCAGGTAGGGCCATTGCCCATTTTGGCCAAGGGTCACACAATATTTACATCACAATTGGGCCGGAGTTTTAAAATGTCTGACCCTCTCCTGCCCCCCACCCGCGGCTGTGTGCAGACGGAGAATGCTCTAGCGCTGGGGCGGCTGTGGATGAAGTCCTTGGGGGGAAGAGGAGCGGGCCGAGGGCGATGGTGCAGTAGAGCTGCCTCGCGGAGGCAGCATGCGCTGAGTGGGTGATAGGAAGGAGGCGCTAGACAGCATGGAGGACTTTCTGCTCTCCAATGGGTACCAGCTGGGCAAGACCATTGGGGAAGGGACCTACTCAAAAGTCAGAGAAGCATTTTCCAAAAAACACCAAAGAAAAGTGGCAATTAAAATTATAGACAAGATGGGAGGGCCAGAAGGTGAGCCGGGGGCCCTTTGGAGGAAGGGAGGGCTGGCTGAGGTGGGAGGGCACTTTCCCCAGTCAGAGCAGTCATTTCCTCCTGGCCTTTAGTCTGGAACCAAGGAATGCAAGCCCTAGGGACCCCCGCCCCCCCGGGGGGGGGTCAGTGCGGGAACAGAGGGAAGCTGGGAGTCCAAGAGCATCGCACAGTCCAAGATAAAGCGGCACCAGGAGAGGAGTCCTCAGAGGCAAGATCTGAGCTTGCCAGGCTCTTCCTATTCCGGGAACGAACAGAGACTTGCAGAGAGGCCACAGCCAGGGCTAGCGGAAGGCAGGAGCTGGTGCCAAGGTAGGTGGAGGTGGGAAAAAGGCAGGCAGGGTTCATGGGAAAGAACCGTGGGTCAGGAGGCAGGAGGCAGGGACCAGGGACGGGAGGAGCTGGCTCACCATGCCCTGGGCAAGTATGGCCTTGTAACAGATTCAGTAACTTTGTCTGAAAGTCCCCAAAGCACCTCATCTTGCTACCTGCAGTCTCCCAGACTGCTCACAATAGTGCCGAAGCTGGCAGGGGGCAGTTCCACTGCATAATGTGTTAGCTACAAAAGCAACAGGAGTGACGGTTCGGTTCTCGCAACATCCAAGGGCGAGAACCACATTTAAGAAGGGCAGCCCGAAGTCCAGGAGTGAGGCGCTGGGCCCTTTGACTTGATAGCTCATCACCTCTTGTCCTCTCGTTTCAGAGTTTATCCAGAGATTCCTGCCGCGGGAGCTCCAGATCGTCCGCACCCTGGACCACAAGAACATCATCCGGGTGTACGAGATGCTGGAGTCTGCGGACGGGAAAATCTACCTGGTGATGGAACTGGCTGAGGGAGGGGATGTCTTTGACTGTGTGCTGAATGGGGGGCCGCTGCCTGAAAGCCGGGCCAAGGCCCTCTTCCGTCAGATGGTCGAGGCCATCCGCTACTGCCATGGATGTGGCGTGGCCCACCGGGACCTCAAGTGCGAGAACGCCTTGCTGCAGGGCTTCAACCTGAAGCTCACAGACTTTGGCTTTGCCAAAGTGTTGCCCAAGTCCCGCCGGGAGCTGAGCCAGACCTTCTGCGGTAGCACCGCCTACGCCGCCCCCGAGGTACTGCAGGGCGTTCCCCACGACAGCAAGAAGGGCGATGTGTGGAGCATGGGCGTGGTCCTGTACGTCATGCTCTGCGCCAGCCTACCTTTTGATGACACAGACATCCCCAAGATGCTGTGGCAGCAGCAGAAGGGGGTGTCCTTCCCCACCCACCTGGGCATCTCGGCCGAATGCCAGGACCTGCTCAAGCGGCTCCTGGAACCAGACATGATCCTCCGGCCTTCAATCGAGGAAGTTAGTTGGCATCCGTGGCTAGCAAGCACTTGATAAAAGCAATAGCAAGTCCTCCCCAATAAATCAGGGGAGAAAGCAAACTCAAAACCTGCTTGCAGAGTGGTCATCTGACTTCCCGTGTTAAGGTCACTCCTGCCCCAGCGTACCTGCGACCTTTAAAGATCCTCATGGAACCAAAGGGCTTCACTCAGACTTCCCTTTTATTACCGCTTACAAGTGGTTTTCACACAGGTGTCCTAACTGATTAGTTGACCCCAGACTCTCACACACATACACACACACACACACACACACACACCCGCACGCACACACGGAGGGCAGGAGAAAAATGACCCAGTGCAACTGGAACTATTGTTGCAACTTCCTTTCCACATAAGAGGCCTGCTGGGGGCCCTCTCCCTTCCCTTCCTCATTCCAAAGGCCAAGCAGAGCCTGGGATGAGGGCAAGGGACTTCCTCAGGACCCAGGCAATTCTCCCATGGCTCCCCTCCTCCTGATCCAAACGGGAAGTCACCTCCACAGCGTGCGTCCTGCCCTGGCTCCTGAGAGCTGCCATGGGGGACAAACCAGGTGCCCAGACAGCTGGTGAATCTCTTTAGTGCTGTGAGTGGCAATTCTGTAAAAGGTGCTGGACAAAGTTCTCTTTTCTTTCTTTTTTAATTACAAACCAGCTGTTAGAATCTTTTTTTTCTTTCCTGTTGTGTGTGTGTGTGTGTGTGTGTGCATTTTGACCTTTTTTCCCAGCTAAAAAATACTCTGGGGAGATGCATTATAATTTAAAATATATAATATTGCACAAACAACCAAAAAGTTAATTACACTAGAGAAGTAATTACAAAGAGAAAACCCTACCCCATCAGAAAAAGACTCAGCATCCTTTCCCTCCCACCATCACGGGAGGTCTGAAGCTGGCGCCCACCCCCCGGCCGCCCCGGCCGCCGTCCCATTCCATCCCCGGCGAACGCACCAGACTGTACAAACCCAGCAGAGCAGCATCATGAAGCACCAGGGTCTCCAGGAATTCCTGCAGCCCCCCGCTCCCCCGAGAGGTGCAGCCGACAGCCACCAGGCTGCGACCGGCTTCAGGAAGAAGAACTTTTGCAGAAGCCAGATGAGAGCCTCCAGCTCCCGCCCGGCTATCCGTTCAAGCAGCTGGAGGCAGGAGGCAGACAAGCTGGGCTGCACCCGAGTTTTAAGCACTCGCCTTTGATCACTGCTCTGTACCGCTGGCAGCTGGCTTGGGTCCTAAGCTACAGGAGAGTGGTAGCTGGTTGGACAAGGTATCCTGTCAGGCGACGCACAGAAGGGCCTGAAGTGTCCCCTCCCTTCTTGCGGAGGGGATGAAATGCAAGAGTGGACTCCTGCAGGCGGCACAGCTGGGCTAAGGACTTGGGTGCACTGGATGACAAAGCCCTGGGGAAGGGATGCGGACATCCCAGAGCAGGCGGGAGGAAAGGTAGCAGGTGGGTCAAGGTTTGGTCTCTAGGTCTGAACCCCAAAGGATCTTTCCAGGAATGGAAAATGCCTCGGAGGGGAGATGCCAAAGAGGCACATTTCCCAGGGATGAGTACCTCACCCTCTGGGACAGGGACCAACATGTGCTCACCGTCCCTTGTTCAGCCAAGGGACAGGTGCCACAGCCTTCCTTGCCTGTTTATGGGTGACAGCGTGTGTTGTCTTGGCTTCCTCCAAGGGACTGGCGGTGTAGCTTCTGTCTACACAGGCCGAAGGGCTAGAGCTTTCCCGTAGGCCTTCCCAGCAGGCGCCCCCAGGAACAGTGCATGCTGGGCAGAAAACGGCAGGCTCTCCAGTGAGGCGTGTGGCCTTCTTCCCGCTTAGCTCATCCCATAGTTGGCACAAGTCGGAGTTCCTGGCTGGGAGTTAGAGAGCCTCTTCCCCGGTGTACACACAGGCCGAAAGGGCCAGGAGGGAGCCGCCCAGAATCTGTGCCCAGAGCTCTGGTTCGTAGAGGCCAATTTGGGAACTGACACGGGAGTCAGTGTCTTCCAGGGCTGGGCTGAGCGAGCGAGGGAGGCAGGAGGTGCCGTGGGAGGGGGAGCTGCTTGCTGGGGCTCCCCTCACTCCCAGTCCTCCCACTCTGCATCTTCCAGCTGCAAACGGGGAGGGGGATAATGGAGAGCACAAACACATGCTTACTCCTCTGAGGCAGGCCTGGACCCACCCTTGGCTGCGCACAGCTGTTCCCCACCCCCGCCCTGCTGCGAGAGGACTCCCCTCGTCTTGAGGAGTGCATCTGGGGAGCCGAGCTGCCCCTGCCTGAGGCGTGACCTGCTGCTCTGGCTGTCGCACACCTGGGGAAATGCTCTGCTAAGCAGCACCGGGCGCCACAAAGGATGCCCTGTCTGCAGGAACCAGGTCAGCCCGGCCCTGAAGGAGAACCTGCCTCCTGCCGGGCAGACGAGGCTGTGGCTCTGGGAGCAGAGGACTTGAGAGTGACACAGCGGCGACAACCCAGGGTGGCAGCGCTGCCAGTCCTCCCAAGGTCTTCACCCACGACTCCAGCACCCTAATTCTCACCTCAAATCTCCCCAAGAACCTTCCCCTTGCCTTGTAAATTACTCTTGGCCTGCTGGCAGCTGCCCACTGCCCACCGTCCAGCCCGTATGACGGGATACAGAACGGCTGCTCAGGAACACGGCTCATCAGATTTTAAAGGGGGCTGGTAAAGCCACAAAAAGCCAGCGAGCCCGAGGCATGACGGAGCACCGGAGCCTTCTCTGCCTAGGGCACGGTGAGATCACAGGCACAAGGTATTACTGAGTCGATCACCACACACACACACACACACACACACACACACACTCTGCCCCATGCCAAGGCTTCAGTTCCCTGTATGAAAACCAAGGCCTTTCACATGTCTTTCTGATCTGTCCACCTCTCTACAGCAGGTGTGGGAGTGCCATGGTGGAGGGAATCGTGCTGTTCCTGTGACAATGGAAGCAATGCGGCCTTGAATCAGGTGGCGCCTCAGCGCCGTCCTCTCGGGGCTGTCCCAGCCTCTCCCTCACAATGACCCCTCGATTCTGGAAGGCACTGAACAGGAAGGGTGACGAGGCCTGACTCAGCGCCTCGAATGGCTTCTGTGCTGTTTATCACTTAGTCTGCCGAGGGCCACCCGTCCCAGGCACTGCTCCATTCCAGCTCGCACGCCAGGTCTTACCAGCGTCAATGCCATGTTTTCCAGGAGGAAACGGGCTCACGACTGCCTCTGAGCACAGTGGTCTTTTGTCTCCAAGCTCAGCCCCACTCTCGGCACCCTGGGTCAGAGGTCTGGGGTAGGGTCAGCATCTGTGTTTTTTAAGTAGTTCCCTTGGTGCTGAGCTGAGGTCAAGAACTCTCCTACCCATCTGCTCTAGAACTCAGGAGGGGCAGAGCCTCGTGATGACAACTGTTGTGGGCTGAGAGGGCAGTGACCGCCCCGAGGGGAGAGCGGGGCTTGGGGAGGAGCCTTCTCAGACCTCGCGTCCCCAGGCTTGCTTGCCTGCAGCCACCCAGGTCCACTCACCTCACCGGAGGCATCCATCTTGGAAAGTGCCATCTGTACTTCTTCTTCAGTCATGTCCAGGTCAAAGTCCTTCTCCCAGTCCTCACTGATGTCAGTGCTGGAGCCTGGAACCATGAGCCACAGCGTGAGAGACGGCGGGGGGCAAGGGAGGGACACTGCAGAGGCCGTGGCTGGGTCTGAAGGCAATCTTTAAAGGGCCTGACAGATACCCGTTTGCTTCCATTCTGGCCCAGCCATCCTACTTTTAGGAACCTATCCCAAGGAGGAATCCTGGATTCAGTTACAAATTTAGTCAGAAGGATGTTCACTGTAGTGCTGTAACACTGACGAGAACTGAGAAACAACCTTCCTCACAGGAATTGGAAAAGTAAATAAATGGCATAGTACTTGATGGAACATTCTGTGATTTTTATAGGCTAGGCTGTGGAAAATCTTGATGCCCATGGCAAAACAGTCTTACGATATTAATTGAGAAGTAACAGGTTACTAAAGAGTAGAGAAGCATTTTGGCCCAGACGCTGCCAAGGAGCTACAAAACTCTGTGTTGAAGAAATACACCATGGACCTCCGTCTCCCCACCCCCTCCCTCCCACCCACGCAGAGCCTGCTCCTCCCGGAACACACCAGGCACATTCCCACCCCAGGGCCTTTGCACGGGCTCTTCCCCCGCAGCAGGATCTCTGACGTCCACAAGACTAACGTCCTCTCTCCCTCATGGCGTTGCTCAAATCTCACCATGGAGATGTGCCCTCCTCTCACTATACTATTTTATTTTCACACTTTTACCCAGTTAAGAGGTAAAGAGAGAAAGAGAGAGCATGTGTGCAAGCTCTCCCATTCTCTCCCATTTGTTCATTCACTTCCTTAATGCCTTCAACGGCCAAGGAGAGCAAAGCTCCATGGCTCCTGCCAGGAACTCAATCCATACCTCCAACATGGGCGACGCGAAACCAACTATATTAGGAGGAAGCTGGAGCCAGGAGTCTGAGCTGGGGCCAAACACAAGTATTCTGATGTGGGACTCGGGCATCCTAACAGGCGTCTTAACTAAACACTAGGCCAAATGCCTGCCCATGTCTTATTTTATTTATTCAAAAGGAAGAATGACAGAAAGGGAGGAAGAGGAAGTGGGGGGCGGGGCGAGGCAGAGAGAAAAAGAGAGAGACACACACAGATAGGTATCTTTCATCCATTGTTTCACTCTCCAAATGCCTGCAACAGCTGGGGCTGAGCCAGACCAAAGCCAGGAGCCAAAAACTCCATCTGGGTCTCCCAAGTACTTGGGCCATCTGTTGCTGCCTTACCAGGCACATTATTAGCAGGAAGCTGGATCAGAAGTGGAGCAGGGACCGGCGAATGTGGGGCAGCAGATTAAGCTGCTGCTTGCAATGCTGGCATCCCATATGTTCACCAGTTTGAGTCCCTGCTAATGCACCTGGTAAAGCAGTGGAGGATGGCCCAAGCGCTTGGGCCCCTGCACCCATGAAGGAGAGCTGGATGAAGCTCCTGGCTCCTGGCTTCAGCCTGGTCCAGCCCCGGCCATTTGGGGAGTGAACCAGTGGATGGAAGATCTACCTCCTCCCCAATCTCTCCCTCTCTAACTCGGCCTTCCAAATAAATAAAAATAAATCTTAAAAAAAAAAAAAAGTGTTTAGTAGCACACAATGGTATGGATGCAGACCCAAATGGTGGCTTAACACACTGTGACACAACGCCTGCCCCTCTCCTGTTTCAAATTGCAATCCAGCCCCCTCATTCTGCTGTTTTTTCCATTGTATTTATCACTCACTAACATATTACATAGTCAGACTCAATATGCTTATTGCCTAGTAATAGAGAAGCTAGAATGTGAGCTCCATGGGGGCAAGGATCTTTGTTTTCATGTGCGTTCCAGGTGCCTAGAACACATAGCTGGCACTCAGTAAACACCTGTGGCTTCTTGCTCTAAATCAAGAGGCAGCAAATTTGGTCCACGGAGCAAATCCAGCCTATGACCTGTTTTTTTTTTTTTTTTTTTTGTTTTGTTTTTGTTTTTTTTAAACAGATAGAGTTAGTGAGAGAGAGAGAGAGAGAAAGGTCTTCGTTCCATTGGTTCACAACCCAGATGGCCGCCACAGCCGGAGCTATGCAGATCCAAAGCCAGGAGCCAGGTGCTTCCTCCTGATCTCCCATGCAGGTGCAGGGCCCAAGTACTTGGGCCATCCTCCACTGCACTCCTGGGCCACAGCAGAGAGCTGGACTGGAAGAGGAGCAACCGGGACTAGAACTGGTGCCCATATGGGATGCCGGTGCCGCAGGCAGAGGATTAACCAAGTGAGCCATGGTGCTGGCCCCAGCCTACCACCTGTTTTTAACATAAATGTTTGGAATTCAGCCACGTCTGCTTGCTTGCATCTTGTCTGTGGCTGCTCTCATGCTACCAAAGTTAATAGTTTCAGGGCCAGCACTGTGGCATAGTGGGTAAAGCCTGCAGTGCTGGCATCCCATATGGACACCGGTTCAAGTCCTGGCTGCTCTACTTCCAATCCAGCTCTCTGCTATGGCCTGGGAAAGCAGTAGCAGATGGCCCAAGTGCTTGGGCCCCTGCCCTCACGTGGGAGACCCAGAAGAAGCTCCTGGCTCTGGATAGGCCCAGTGCTGGCCGTTGCAGCCATTTGGGGGCGTGAAACAGTGGATAGAAGACCTCTCTCTCTCTGCCTCTCCTTTTCTCGCTGTGTAACTCTGACTTTCGAATAAATAATAATAATAAAAGTTCAATAGCTTTGATGGAAACTATAAGGCCCCAAAAGCCAACAATATTTACAGTCTGACTGTGTAATGGAAAAATTCCAGCGATCCCCGCTCTACGGGATTCTGACGTCTGCTAGAGTATGACAAACTCTGCTCTAAACATTCCAGTTTGGGTAAGACTTTTTAGAGGCAATATTAAAAATGTTAAATATGAAAGCTGTTACCAAGAAGAAGCAGTTCCTTTAAAATATGTACAGGCCTGGGCATGTGGGACAGCAGTTAAGAAGCCCCTTGGTACGCTTGTATCCATACTGGAGTGCTTGTTCAAGTTCCAGCTATTCCACTTGCAATCCAGCTTCCTGCTAATACGTCCTAGGAGGCAGCGGATGATGGCTCAGAGGCCTGAGCCCCTGCCACCCATGTGGAAGACCTGGATAGGGTTCCAGGCTCCTGGCTTCAGCCTGTTCTAGCCATGGCTGTAGCTGGCATTTGGGGGAATGAACCATTGCATGGCAGATCTCCTTGTCTCTCTGCCTTTTCAAATAAAAAATTTTTTTTAAAAAGTAGGCTGGCGCCGCGGCTCACTAGGCTAATCCTCCACCTTGCGGCGCCGGCACACCGGGTTCTAGTCCCGGTCGGGGCGCCGGATTCTGTCCCGGTTGCCCCTCTTCCAGTCCAGCTCTCTGCTGTGGCCAGGGAGTGCAGTGGAGGATGGCCCAAGTGCTTGGGCCCTGCACCCCATGGGAGACCAGGAAAAGCACCTGGCTCCTGCCATCGGATCAGTGTGGTGCACCGGCCGCAGCGTGCCAGCTGCGGTGGCCACTGGAGGGTGAACCAACGGCAAAAGGAAAACCTTTCTCTCTGTCTCTCTCTCTCACTGTCCACTCTGTCAAAAAAAAAAAAAAAAAAAAAATTTAAATAAACGTTGAAAAAATGCTCAGTGGCAGGTGCTCAGCATAGCCGTTGGGACACTGTTGGGACACTCCCGTCCCATTCTGGAATGCGCAGGTTGCAGTCCCAGCTCCAGCTCCTGATTCCAGCTTCCTGCTAATGCAGACTCTGGGATGCAGCAGTGACGGTCAACTAACTGGGTTCCTGCACTGCATGGGAGACCTGGATGAGTTCCTGGCTCTCAGCTTTGGCTCCCCAGTAGTTCTGAATATCTGAGGAATGAACAAGCAGATATGAGTTCTCTCTCTCTCTAATAAATAAAAATATACTCATAGGAGTAGGCATGGGGCCTGCGCTGTGGCTCACTTGTTAATCCTCTGCCCGCGGCACCAGCATCCCATATGGGCGCCAGTTGCTCCTCTTCCAGGCCAGCTCTCTGCTGTGGCCCTGGAGTGCAGTGGAGGATGGCCCAAGTGCTGGGGCCCTGCACCCACATGGGAGACCAGGAGGAAGCACCTGGCTCCTGGCTTCGGATTGGCACAGTGCTGGCCATGGCGGCCATTTGATTTGGGGAGTGAACCAACAGGAGGAAGACCTTTCTCTGTCTCTCCCTTTCACTGTCTGTAACTCTGTCAAATAAATTAAAAAATAAAAAAAAGCTTGTGGAAAATGGAAATAAAATCATTGAAAAAAAAAAAAAAAGAAGTAGGCATTTGGCACAGTGAAGAAACTGCTGGGGCGGGCAGAGCGGTTCGGCGTTGTGGCATAGTGGAGTAAGCCGCTGCCTGCAAGGCCAGCATCCCATGCAAGCGCTGGTTTGCGTTCCAGCTGCTCTACTTCTGATCCAGCTCCTTGCTGGATCAAGGAAAGCAGAAGATGGCCCAAGTAGGGGCTGGCACTGTGGTGTAGTGGGTTAATCCACTGCCTGCAGTGCCGGCATCCCATACGGGCACCAGTTCAAGTCGTGGCTCCTCCACTTCTGATCCTCCTCCCTGCTAATGCACCTGGGAAAGAAGCAGAAGATGACTCAAGTCCCTGGGGCCCTGAACCCATGCGGGAGTCCAAGACAAAGCTCCTTGGCTCCTGATTTCGGCCTGGTGCAGCCCTGGCTGTCGAGGGCATTTGGAGAGTTAAATCAACAGGTGGCAGCTCTCTGTTTCTCTTTCAAATAAAATTTTAGAAAATGGTCATAGATGTATCTATACATGCAGAAAAGATGAACAAGATATCCCAAACTGACCAGCCAAAGTTATCTGTACATAATGAGGTCATGGAGTGATTTTTCTTGGTGTTTTCTTCTCTTAAAATAATCACATATTGCTTTAATAGTTTTGTTTGTTTCCAAACTTATCTTTCCACTAAATTTTTTGTTTGTTTTTAAAGCAGAGGGAAAGAAACAGACATATCTTCCATCCATTGGTTCAACCCCAAAAGCTCAGCACAGCCAACACTGGGTCAGGCTGAAGCCAGGAGTCAGGAACTCCATGCAGGTCCCCAGGTAGGTGTCAGAGACCCAAGTTCTTGAGCCACCATCTGCTGTTATCCAGAGGGCACATCAATAGGAAGCTGAAATTAGAAGCAGGGCTGAAATTCAAATCTAGGTACTCCAATACAGGATGTGGGTATTCCAAGCAGTATCTTAACCACTGTCTATAATTATCCTTTTTTTTTTTAATATTTTATTTTATTTATTTGAAATTCAGAGAGGACATGGCCGGCGCCGCGGCTCACTAGGCTAATCCTCCGCCTAGCGGCGCCGGCACACCGGGTTCTAGTCCCGGTCGGGGCGCCGGATTCTGTCCCGGTTGCCCCTCTTCCAGGCCAGCCCTCTGCTGTGGCCCGGGAGTGCAGTGGAGGATGGCCCAGGTGCTTGGGCCCTGCACCTCATGGGAGACCAGGAAAAGCACCTGGCTCCTGCCATCGGATAGGCGCGGTGCGCCGGCCGCAGCGCGCTGGCCGCGGCGGCCATTGGAGGGTGAACCAACGGCAAAGGAAGACCTTTCTCTCTGTCTCTCTCTCTCACTGTCCACTCTGCCTGTCAAAAAAAAAAAAAAATATATATATATATATAAAAAAAAAGAAAAAAGAAAGTCAGAGAGGACAGAACGAGAGATCTTCCATCTGCTGGTTCACTCCCCAATGCCACGCCAAAGCCAAGTGTCTCTTCTGGGTCTCCCACACTGGTACAGGGGCCCAAACACTTGGGCCATCCTCCACTGCTTTCCCAGGCACATTAGCAGGGAACTGGATTGGAAGTCATTGGGGCTTGAACCGGTGTCCATACTGGATGTTGGCATTGCAGGCAGCGGCTTTATCTACTACACCACAATGCCAGTCCCTACCAATATGCTTTAAAGCAACTTTTTAAAGAGTGGGCCCTGGGGTGAATGTTGTGGTATAGCAAGTTAAGCTGCTGCTTAGGGCATTTGCATCCCATATTGGACAGTTGGTTCAAGTAGCTTCCGATCCAGCTTCCTGCTAATGTGCCTGGGAAGATGATGGTCCGAGTATATGGGTCCCTGCCACCCATGTGGGAAACCCAGATGGAGTTCCTAGCTCTTGGCTTTGACCAGACTATTGTGGGCATTTGGGGAATGAACCAGCAAATGGAAAATCTCTTTCTCTGTCTCTCCCTCTGTGTCACTCTGCCTTTGATATAAATTACTATTATTATTTTTTAAGAAAGCCCTTGAATGCCATGATCCATAAGGCCCTGTTTCTTCTGCTCACCACCTGCCCAGACTCCAACATCTGCCCCCTAAAGTCCATGTACAGAGTCTTACACTGTGATTTCCTCCTCACCACAGCTAACCACCAGCTGCCTGGTAAGCGCACATTCTCTGGAGCTGGTATACCTACTCCCTTACCTTACTATCGTATAGTCTTGGGCAAATTACTCTAGGCTTTAGTCTATTAAAAAAACAGATGAAATGACCCTCTTTGTAAAGAACTACGAGAGGAGCTTACTAGAATGCAGGTCCCTGCACTGCTCTCTCCTTCCCCCAAACTGAGATTTAGCAGGGGTAAGAGGTGGCTTGTTCCTCTGCATTATCAACAGGTACCCAGTGATTCTGTGCACTAAGGCCCATGGTTTGAGAAACAGAGTGTCACAATTAGAGGCATGAATATAAAGTGCCTGCCACATCCATACATAGCAGATATTTAATAAATGGAGCCATGTTTCTCTCAAAGGCCTCAAGTTGGAGTTAAATAATTGTGTCCACGGTTCCACAGCAAGTCAGTGTATCTGCAGCCAAAGCCTAGTTCCTCTGGCCCTGCACTCCAGCTCCTCTGTGTCTTCAGGATCCTTTGCGGCACGCATCCAGGTAGATGTCAGTGTTGGCCTCCTGTGGGTAAGAGGCTGCACTCTTGGCTGCCTGCTCCCTCTGGGCTGTGGCTGTGGCCTCACGGCTTTCCTGAACCTCTCAGGATTTGAAAGTTCTCTTCAGGCCTCAGTGCTAGGGCAGACCCTTCCAGCCACCGAAAACAGACCTCAGCTAACATCTCTGGAGCATTTCACATCTACTCTCTGGGATGGTATCAACAGTCCAGTTTACAGATGAGGAAATGGAGGCTTCCACAGGCAGCGGGATGTGACTCTGGCTCCACCTGCCATTGGCCTCTTCACATTATCTTGTCCTGCCATACAAGGAGAGAGCTAGATCTCTGTGACACTGCACATGTGGCAGAGACACGACCTATGCAACAATTTAAGATTTTATCATGGACTCTGACAGTTTTTGTTTTGTTTTGAAGAAATGAGAGATTACAGGTGATTATAAACCTCACAGTGCTGTCACTCAACAGCTCATTCTGTCTAATTGACTGCTTCCCCAGACCAGAAAAGGAGGTAAGGGGCTGGCGCTGTGGTGTAGCAGGTAAAGGTGCCACCTGCAGTGCCGGCATCCCATATGGTCACCGGTTCGAGTCCCGGCAGCTCCACTTCTGATCCAGCTCTCTGCTATGGCCTGGGAAGGCAGTAGAAGATGGCCCAAGTCCTTGGGCCCCTGCACCCGTGTGGGAGACCTGGAAAAAGCTTCTGGCTCCTGCCTTCAGATCAGCACAGCTCTGGCTGTTGCAGCCAATTGAGGAGTGAACCAGTGGATGGAAGCCCTCTCTTATTTTTCCTTCTCTCTCTGTGTAACTCTGACTTTCAAATAAATAAATAAATCTTAAAAAGACAGAAAGACAGAAAGAAAGAAAGAGAAAGAAAGAAAAGGAGGCAAAAGCACTCTACACTGTGGCCAAGCAGGGCTTTGAACCCAGGGCCCCAGTGCACAGCCCACAGACTAGCCCAAGGCTCCTATCCTCTGCCCCCGCTGACAACAGCTGAGCAGGGTAATTCCAGTCTGGAAGATCAGACAGAACCCGAGACAAAACACAGGTAGGAAGCAGCCTTGCAATGAAAGGGATCACCTTGATTCTTTGGGAAGCCCATGAACCCTGCTGCTCCCAGAGATCAAGCCTCTTGTGATTCTACGACGTGAACTTCAGAGGGAAAAGTAGCCACTGTCTCAAACTTCTGTTCTTCCTTTTTAAGATCCAATCCCTTGGGGCAGGCGTTTGGCACAGCAGTTAGACGCTGCCTGGGACTCCTGCACCCCACCCTGGAGTGCCTGGGTTTGAATCCCAGCTCCATTTCCCATTCCAGCTTCGGGCTAAGGTGCACCCTGGGAGGCAGCAGGTGATGGTTCAAGTACTTGGGTCCTTGCCACCCATGTGTGAGACCTGGATGGAGTTTTGGGCTCCTGGCTTTGGTCTGGTTCTGATGCAGATGGAAGATCTTGCCTCTCTGGCTTTCACATGAATAAAAATAAATAAATAATTTATAAAAAATAAAAAAAGGATTCACTGCCTCTACTGTTTCCACTGTCCAAATATAGTCTAAGACCCTGGCTCCCAGCAATCTGCCTGACTGTTGTTGCCTCTGGTGGGTTCCCTACTCTGTACCCACCACCCCCCTGGCCACAAGCCGGAGTGTATCAGAGGCAGGATGCAGAGTGGTTAACGGCTTGTACCACACCTCCCCCATCACTGCAATTTCATCCAGTCTCCACTGTTAATTTTCCTGATCACCCTCATTGTAGCCCACTTCCAAATGGAACCCTTCATTCTTTAACCCTTGAGCTGTTTCTCTGTCCCTCACTTCTTCCCTTACCCAGCCATCATCCTGATCCCCTTTTTTCACATCTTTGGGTGATCTTTTCTTCCACTCATTTCACCTGGCTAAATCTGAACCCAGTAAATTCAAGTCCCCATTCTGCTCTATGCCTGCACCTGAGCAACCAAATGTGGCTGGGCCAAAGGACAGAAGGGATGACTGGTCTCAGTTAAAACCCCTGACCACTACCTCCATGGGGCCCTGATGAGTACTACCTACCCAGCAACCCCACCACACCTGTCAGGCATATCACCTAGTCTTCCTCCGCCCTATGGGACGATTTCACACTTTTCTTAATGTTTATTGGGTGAGTGATTGAACTCAGCTTCCTCCCAGTAGAAACATGGGAAATGGCACAGATGTCACAGGGCTTTTGTGAGGACTCAGTGACATGCATATCAAGTGCTTAGCCCAGATCTGGACAAACAGAATGTGCTCAGAGAATTTTGATCACAATTTCCCCAAAGCTCTGCTCAAATTTCTTCCCTAAGAATCTACCATGAAGGCACAGAAGAGTAAAGAGAGGCTCAGAGAAGATCAGGAACTCATAGAGCTACGCAGCTTAGGTGGAAAGTCGGGATTTGAACTCAGAACGGTGTGACTGCAGAGCCCGACTCGAGCCCTTAGCCTCTGTGCTCTGCTGCTTTACAGCACCAAGTCCAACCTCTGGGAGCCAGCTTAAGATCTAAGTCCTTCTGTTCTATGAGTCGACCCCCCCAACCCTGCTCTCTCCTGGGAGACAATATAGAAAAGGAGGCTTTAGCGTGTCCCATGCCCTCCACTATCTGGACTCCGCAGGCCTGCTCAGCCTGGCCTGCCTCTCCCCCATACCTGCCCCAAACTCTCCAACTCTCCTATACAATGCCTGTCTCCTCAGTGAGACACCTGCCGATGCCCAGAGAGCCCTTCTTTCTCTGAACGCCTCTGGTACCAGGCCTGCCACATGCTGCTCATGCTTCCTCACAAAGACTGCTGCTCCTGCCCCTCCCCACTCAGTGTCTCATAAAGAGCAGGAGAGAGCCAATGGATGACTTCACTGACTCAGAGTCAGGAGGAGAGCTCTGTGGTGGATACTGGAAATGCCAGCTTCCACCAGGGAGCAGGGCAGGGCTGCAGTGGGGCCCACTTCCCTCACTGTGCAACAGAACAGGCCTCACCAGCTGGGCAAGCTTTGTGGCTGTGACTGGGACCGAGTGTTAGCAGTGACAGATGTGTGTGTGTGAAGTGGTGAGGGGAGGTTTTGCTGATCATCAGCTAATGCTAGAGGGGATTCTGGATGGTCCAAAACAGGCTATCCCGGGGCTCACGCTGTGGTGTAACAGGCAAAGCCATTGCCTGCAATGCTGGCATCCCATATGGGTGCCAGTTCGTGTCCAGGCTGCTTCACTTCTGATCCAGCTCCCTGTTAATGGCCTGGGAAAGCAGCCAAAGATGGCTCATGTGTTTGGGTCCCTGCCACCTACACGGGGCACCTGGATAAAGCTCCTGGCTTCTGCCTGGCCCAGTCCTGACCATGGCAGCCATCTGGGGAGTGAACCAGTGGATGGAAGATCTCTCTGTCTCTGTCTCCCTGTAACTGTGGCTTTCAAATAAATAAATCTGGAAGAAAAAAAAAAAAAAAAAAAGAGGGGGCGGCCAGGGGGAAGGTGAAACTATTCTTGTCTTGATTCCTGGGGCTGGAGCCGGTGTCCTTTGACATAAACTCAGAGATTCTCCTGTCTAAAATCCCACTGTGCAGATAAGACACTGAAGCTTTATGATCAACACTGGGTTACTGTAAGTTCCCTGGTGTTCACTGTAGTCCTTACACTGTGCCAGTTCTGTTTACACATTTCCTAATAACTAATGAAGGCTTAGGGAAGCTGAACAACTTTCTTGGGTTCCACAGAGTACCCTTGACAGCACTGTCTGGGGATTCCCAAGGCAGGGTAAGATAGAATTGTCCAAGAGGATAGAAACTGGCACAGCGCAGTCGTTGGACATAGGCTTGGGGTCAGACGGGCTGCGTCTGAATGTGGGCTTTGAGCAAGTTACTTAACATGCTTGGGCCTCATTTTTATCACCAGAAAAATGAGAACAATTACGCCTCACTGGGTGTGAGATGTTAAATGAGAAAATGTCATCTAACATATTTAGCATGGGGCCCAGCATCAATCTTAATTCATTGACTCTAAGACCCTAATAATTGAAAGATGTAAACTTTCAGACAATATGTGCAAATCAGAACTGATGAAATACAGAACAGATGCCATCGTCATCATCACAAATGAGCTCAACAAGGAACAAGACACGGCTGCCCCGTGAGGTGGCAACTCTCATGCCGTCCTTCGTCCATACAACCCCCTGGGCTTGGGCCTCCAGACCTACCTTTCTTCCCATTGTTGGAGGGTGTAGACTTCCCGCTGTCCGAGTTCAGCTCAAACACCCGTAAGTCTGTAGGCCCCTCCTCCCTCAGAGTCTCTACTCTGGCTGGAGGCCTGGGCTCTGTGCCACTGGGGCGGCCAGCAGGGGCTAGAGGCTTGGAGGGAGCTGGGGGCGGGGGTCCAGTCTCGCCCATATCCTCAGCCAGGCTCTGGTCCTCCAAGGATGCTTCCAGCAGCTTTTGGGACAGGTCCTTGGGCGGGTCTGGTGCCTCGGGTGCAGTGACAGAGCTGACAATCTGTGTCACGAGAGAGATGCTCTCACTGCTCTCTGATGGAGTCACCTCTGCTGGGGGCTCCGCTGGGGTCACCTGAGACTCTTCACATGGGCTCTGGAGGCCAGGTCCTCCTTCTGGGTATGTGGAAGTTTTGGCCACAGGGATCTTTGCCTCTTTTAGAGATGTGGGTGAAATGCCCACAAGCTCCTCTGCAGAGAGAGAGAAGTAGGGGAAGAGAGGACAGTGAACACTGGCTGGCCCAAGACAATCCTGGAGCTCCCTCCAAAGTTTACTCTGACCAGAACTAAACAGCGCCATTTTCCTAAACCCCTGCCCATCACGGTTCTCCTGCAGACACTCCCTGTTAGCCAGATTCCTGCCTGCCCATGGGCCAAAGACATGGCAGGTTTCCAGCAACTCAGCTCACCACAGTAAAACAGACAAGAGAGCCAAATGTGGAAAGTGCGTCAGGTTAGGGTTCAGGCCAGGCCCTGATACATTCTGTGTGTAGGACTGGGCAAGCCATTTGATTTTAACTTGCCTACCTCTTTCCTAAGAGGAACAACTGAGTTGTGGCAAGGACTATACAAATCAGCTCTTTGCACTTAATCCATGTGTTAATAATATTAGACCTTCCAGGGCCAGCGTTGTGGCTCAGCACGCAAATCTGCTGTCTACAATGCTGATACAGGCATCCACAAGGATGCTGGTTTGTGTCCCAGCTGCTCCACTTCAAATCCAGCTCCCTGCTAATGGCCTGAGAAAAGCAGTGGACAATGGCCAAAGTGTTTGGGTCCCTGCTACCCATGTGGGACACCAGGATTAAGCTTCTGGCTCCTGGCTTTGGCCTGGCCCAGCCCTGGCAGTTGTGGCCCTCTCAGGAGTGAACCAGCAGCTGGAAGATCTCTGTTTCTCTCTCTTTCTTTGCAATTCTTTCAAATAAATCTTAAAAAAACAAAAACAAAAACAAAAACAAAAACAAAAACAAAACAGTAATAGGGGCCAGCACTGTGGCAGAGCAGGAAAAGTTGCTGTCTGCAGTGCCGGCATTCCATATGGGCGCCAGTTTGAGTCCTGGCTGCTCGACTTCTGATCCAGCTCTCTGCTGTGGCCTGGGAAAGCAATAGAAGATGGTCCAAGTCCTTGGGCCCCTACACCTGTGTGGGAGACCCAGAAGAAGCTCCTGGCTCCTGGCTTTGGATTGGCCCAGCTCCGGTTGTTGCAGCCATTTGGGGAGTGAACCAGCAGATGGAAGACCTCTCTCTCTCTCTGCCTCTGCCTCTTTGTAACTCTGCTTTACAATAAATAAATCTTAAACAAAAATAGTATTAAATATTCCTGGTGGCTCCCACATGCTGTTCCAGGCTGAGCTGCCAGGTAGAGGATGCTCAGCTCCCTCCCTAAAGCAAACCTGGCCGGGCATTAACGTTAGCAGGGAAGCTGGTTAACAATCCCTGCAGTCTCATTAGAAGGTGGGGAAGGATGGGTTTCCAGTAAGCTCTCCAGGCCTACGGGCTGGCAGGGGAATCTGCTGCAACTGATACAAGCGACTGCTCTACCTAACCCTGGAGCTCCAGCAGTTTTGGTCAACAGCCCCTTCTTAGCTCCGCCCATCCTCAGCACATATAAATAATGCCCTCATTTCCTGCTGTACCTTGGGGCACAATGTCTCTACGGGCTTCAGAGAGCGAGGGTCACAGGCCCCTCGCAGACAAGACCTGTCACTTGCCCATCACCTCTTACCTTCTTCCTCCTCCCAGCCGGGTTCTTCAGAGATGCTCTGTTCTGCCCGCTGCTTCAGGGCATCCCTGCGGGCCTGCTCCTGGAGGGGAGGGGCAGAGGCCAGGAGCAGTTGGGCAGCCTCTTCCTAGACCCTGATCCAGACCCCAGAACTCTTGGCACTGTGTCCCCTTTTCCCCTCGACCAAATCCAGCCCGCTCCCGACCAGGGCTGAGTGGGGCCCCCTGGGCTGCAGCAGCATACCTGCTCCAGCTGATGGACTTTGTAGAAATACCGATGCCAGAATTCGGAGTGGGAAACAGCTGCTGGAACCTGGAAGAAGGGGGAGTGCAGGTGAGACTTCGGGAACACCCGTCTGCCCCCGCCACTCTGCATCTCAGACGCAGCAAGTTCTGTGGGGCTCGTCAGAGTACTTCCACCCCACTGACGTTCTGGCCAGACCCACTTTCCTGGTCCAGTTTGGCCAAGGAAGGTGACAGAACCCCCACTGGGCTCTGCAGCCCTTCCATTCTTCACCATTCTCTGGATGCCAGAAGCCTGGTAAATCAGCCTCTCCCACTTGGAGTTGGCTCACGACATGGCTGGTCTGGCTGTACAGGGTCTCCGCTGCGCATGTCCCTCCCTCTCCCAACAGCTCAAGCCTAGGGCTGGCTGAGGTCCTGCTGGCTGGGCCCTCACCATCTTGGTGTAGAGGGCCCGGATGGAGGGGCTGCCTACAAGGAGCTCTGAGATCTCCCCCTTCTTCTCCTCCAGGCAGCACTGGGAAAGCCAGGCGTCAAACAATTCCGGGGGCCCTGCAAAGGGACAGATGCTGACGGTCAGTTCCCTAAGTCTGGGGAAAGAATACTGGGCCTACAGAAAATGCCTGAGCCTGGCCTTGAACGGTAAAGAAAGCTTAAGGGTTTCTTCAAAGTTATTTGGCTCAAGATTTGGGGGTTGGGAGTGGGGAGGGAAAGTAGGTCAGGTGGGGTCGGGGGCTGTAGTGAGATCACTAGAGCACGGCACCTAAGCAGTCTCCAGGAAGGGCTCTGGTCTCCATTTCCCTGTACCCCTGCTGGCAGTTTAGTGCCTGCACCTGGCTACTGAATCCCACCTCTCTCAAACAGCTGCCTGCCATCCGGTCACCCCTGGACGCAAGCTACCAGAGCCCACAGCAACTCCCCCATCCTCTCTCACGTAACCTCTTTACAGCTTCCCGCCCTGGGGGCCACGGCCTTCCTCTTGAGCCCTCTGCTCCCCTGGCTTCTCACTCTGTCCTTTTCCTTCTGCTTCTCTCACTGTTCCCTGCGAGTCTTCCTGGGCTCCTCTTTTTCCTCACCTTATCTGTTCTCTCTTTCTATTTCCTCTCAAGATCATCTCTACTAAACTACAAGTTCCACACATCACCACAGCCACCTTGCACTGATGGTTCCTGGGCCAGCAGTCCAGACTACCCTGCTGCACTCCAGACCCAGAGGCTGCAAACTCAGCGTCTGGAAACCTGGGGGCCACCCCAGGCTCCTACCTTGTCCAGTACTCGAGATTCCACTTCCTCAGGCTCGCGTACAGGTGCACATCCTCCTCTCCATCACACCTGGCTCTTCCTAGGCTCTGGTCTTAACCTCTGACATGGGGACTTCTACCAAGCCTCTTAACTGGTCTCCTGTCTTTCCTTTCCCTCTCTTTCCTTCTTCACAACACTGACCAAGTGCTGCTTTCCAAAATGCAAGATCTGACCATCTTGGGCCTCAGAACCTTTTAATAGTTCTGTCCGCAAAGACTATTGGACCTAGAGTCCAGAGATGGGCTTCAAAGGGTTAAAGATTTCCCCTACTGCAGGCGAAAGTTTTGGAAAGAAGGCTTGTCATTTTCAATTTTTAAAGGCCTTTGTGACTAAAAAAGGTCTAGGACCAACCACTACTGAGAACCTTCCAGGACAAAATTCACTCTGCTTGGTCTGACACACAAAGCCATCCCCACCTGGCTTCCATAGCAGCTCTCGCTGCAGGCACTCCCTCACATCGCTTTAATCCGACGTTACAAAGGGCAAGGCTCTGTCCTTTCTGGACCTTCAAATGTACTGCTGCTGTGGCCTCAGTAGCCCTCCCCACTTCTTTACTTTTAGAAGTGCACTCATTTACCTCGGAAACCTTGATTCGAGTCTCACTTCCTAGGCTCCCCAGGCTGCGTTAGGTGCCATTCCCCTGGGCTCCCACTGCCCCCATCTTTCTGGGAAAGCAGCCACTCCACCCTACTATCTCAGCTTTATTCAGTGTCCCTATTCCTCCCCCTTCACAGCTACCTGGAGGGCTCGGCCGTGCTGAGGGACCGGCTCATTTCTGATCTCTGTCCTAGCACTGGGCTTGTCGTATGGCAGGGGCTCAGGAAAAGGAGCTTTAGAGAAGACAGGCAGGGCAGCAGGGCTGGAAGGGAGGCTAAGCCGAGAGGACGGGGGACCAGAGGAGCGAAGTCTCTGCAGGCGCAGGGAAAGGGGGGGATGAAGATAATAGGGTTCAGGGAGGAAAGGGGACCATCAATACATCCCACAGGGTGACACACACAACAGTCCCATTCTGGTACCTCTAAAAATGGGGTAAAGCCTCAGCTATTGGACAGAGACAGGGCCGACAGCCCAGATCCCCTTGGTCTACCTGCAAGCCCACCCCTCACTGCTACCCTCTCACCATCTGGTTCATTGCAGTAGGTTGCTGGGTCTGACTGCAGGCTATAGAGGCGAGCCTGTAGGGAAGACAGAAGAGACAACAGAAATCCTGGGGTGCTAGGAGTAGAAAGCACCTCTTTCTGTCAATGAAGTAAATCAATCACAACCACAACCAGCTCCTCCCCTCTGGCCCACCACATCCACAGGGCATTTATCAATAAATACTGTGGCACTGGGTTAGGAATCCAAAACCAGGGCTCTCAGGAAAATGATCTTTCAGTCAGTGTGCCTCTCTTGGGGACTAAGAAAATAGTATAAGCAGGCTATAAAATTGTATATATAGTGGCTAGTGTTGTGGTACAGTGGGTTAAGCCACCGCCTGCAATGCTGGCATCCTATATGGGCATTGATTTGAGTCTCAGCTGCTCCACTTCTGATTCAGCTCCCTGCTAATGCACCTGGGAAAGCAGCGAAAGATGGCGCAAGTGGGTCCATGCACCCACATGGGAGACCCGGATGAAGCTCTTGGCTTTGGCCTGGCCCGGCTTCAGCCACTGCAACCACTTGGGGAGTGAACCAGCAGACGGATCTTTTTTTTCTTTGACTCTTTCACATAAATAAAACAAATCTTTAAAAATAATTATGTGTATAAAACACTACTGAACTGTGTGAAATTTTAAAAATGTTAATCCAAATGTAGGAGGGGGCCAGGCATTGTGCCATAGTAGGTAAGCCACTGCTTGGGATACCTGCAACCCACTTGGGAGTGCTGGCTCAAGTCTCTGCTTCTCCATACTTATGATCCAGTGTACTGATAATATGCCTGGGAAGGCAGCAGATGATGGCCTATGTACTTGGTCCCAGCCACCTGTGTGGAAGACCTGGATGGAGTTCCAGGCTCCTGGCTTTGGCCTGGCCCAGCCCTGGCTGTTGTAAGCACTTGGGGAATGAATGTGGATAGAAACTTTCTATCTCTGTCTCTGTACCTCTTCCTGTTATTCTGCTTTTCAAATAAATAATGTTTAAAAAAATGAAAAAGAAGTTATTGGGGCAAGCATTGTGGTACCGTGGGTTAAGCTGCCACTTTCAACACCTACATCCCATATCACATTGCAGTGCTGGTTCAAGTCCCCGCTCTTGTGTTTCTAATGTAGCTTCCTGCTGCTAATGCATTCTGAGAGGCAGCAGATGATGGCCCAAATGCTTGGGCCTCTGCCACCAACATGTGAGACCTGGATGGAGTTCCAGGCTTCTGGCTTTGGCCTGCCCCAACCTTTGGTATGGCAGGCATCTGGGGAATGAATCAGCAGCTGCGGGATCTCTATCTCTGTTGCTCTACTTTTGAAGTAGATAAAAGAAAAAAAAATTTTCTTAATTTTATGGCCAATCTGCCAAGTGAACTACATGACGTGTTCCTACTAGACCACACTAGCCCCACTTCCTTCCCTATCAATCTTAACTGCATAAAGCATGTGCTGTTTGCATCAGAACTTTAGCAACTGGCTCTGACGAGGATTCACTGTTGTCATAACTTAAAATCTCACAGGGCTGGTGCTGTGGCATAGTGGGTAAAGCTGCCACCTGCAGTGCCGGCATCCCATATGGGCACTGGTTCGAGTCCCGGCTTTTCCACTTCTGATCCAGCTCTCAGCTATGGCCTGGGAGAGCAGTAGAAGATGGCCCAGGTCCTTGGGCTCCTGCACCAGCCTGGGAGACCTGGAGGAAGCTCCCGGCTTTGATTGGTGCAGCTCCGGCCATTGTAGCCATTTGGAGAGTGAGCCAGCGGATGGAAGACCTCTCTCTGCCTCTCCTTCTCTCTCTGTATAACTCTGACTTTCAAATAAATCTTTAAAAAAATTTTACCATTTAAGTTTTTCACAATTTGCTCATATATTCACTAAGTGGTGGTGCTAAAGCTAGTGCTGAAAAACATAGCTGAAAAATCAGTACATTTGGAATAGAAATCCACTGTGATAAAACACTACAAAAAAGACCAAACTGACATGACACTGTACTATGAATTTAGGAGAAAAAATTCCAAGAAATAGGAGTAGTAATGATGAGACAATAAAATGCAAGAGAAATATTCAATCAACTACCACACTTGCTGACTTAAGTGCTCTAAACACACAAACCCCATCTGCATGTTTATTTCTACTGGAAATTAGTCTTAAATGACATTTATGTGGGGAAGATCATGCCTCCAATGATGCTCTCTGTAGTGTTCCTCACTAGGTTACCAAATGAAAGAAATCTGGGTGTGCAACACCAGGGAAATGACTAAATAAATGATGCTATATTCACTTGCAAAAATGTAAAGACAAAAAAAAAGGTGGTGATTAGGAAAAGACACTAATAGTTTACTGTAATTTGTAAAAAAACAGGTTACAAAAATACATGTATTAAGTGCCTTTTTTGTTAAAAAAAGAACAAAACCCAAAATGTCTTTACCTATGTCTGCAAACAAAATGAAACAGGGTATATACCAATGAGAAATCGGGGTGCTTTTGGGTAGTGGGATCATTAGGTATAATTATGGATATAACTATCTTCTTCTGGCTTATTGGTGTCCTCCAGGTTACATCATGTATTCACGTTTTGGCCTGAACATATGCTGCTGGTCTGAGTACAGGTGGAGCTGAAGACCACTGGGGAGGTGGCCAGTAAATACCTTGGTGCCATCATAGGGTTCAGCTGTGCCAGAGGGTGTGCCCATCAGAGTGATGACGTCACAGTCGATGGTTTTGTCTGGCGAAGGGGCGAAAGTGTCTGAAATCACCCCTAGGAAGTCAGATAACCCCTTCTTCATCTTCTCTGTTGCCCCAGAGGAACCTTCAGTCTGTAGAGAGAACCAAGAGAAGAAGCAAGTGCCCCAGGAGCAGGCTGCAACTGGGGTACAGGGGGTGAAGCACCGGGGACAATGTGTACCACGTGTGGGGACAAAGGACGTGTGCAAGACCCTTCACTCCATCCCTGGGCTGAAGGAGACGGGTTGTGTAGATCACAGCAGAGATCCTTGACCAGTTGTTTCACCAAAATTCCAGGGTCAAAAATCAAAAGGAGGGAGGTAAGCTTTTGGTGCAACCGTTAAGCCACTCGGGATCCTCACATCCCATACTGCAGTGCTGGAGTTTGAGTCCTGGCCCTGCTCCAAATCCAGCTTCCCGTTAACCCACATCCTGGGAGGTGGCGAGTGACAGCTCAGTATTTGGGTTCTCGCTACCCATGTCAGAGACTCAGGTTTAGTTCACATCTACTAGTTTTGGTCTGGCCCATCCTTGGATTTTGTGGGCATTTGAGGAATGAACTAGTGGATGGCAAATTTCTGTGCCTTTCTGCCTTTCAAATAAATACAATAAATTAAAAAACAACCTGGCAGGAGGGGCCGATGTTTGGTATAGCAGTTAAGATGCCACTACTTGAGGAAGCTGCATCCCAAATCATAGTGCCTGCCTTGAGTCCCAGCTACTTCTTGCTTCTGACTCAGTCTCCTGCGAATGTATCTGGGAGGTAGAATATGATGGATCAAGTACTTGGTTTCCTGCCACCCACATGGAGACCTGGATGGAGTCCTGTCTTTGGGTTTTGGTCTAGCCTTGGCTGTTTTAGGCATTTGGAGAGTGAACCAGCAGAGGAAAGCTCTCTCTCTCTCTCCGTCACCCTGCCTTTCAAATAAATAAGTAATCTTTTTTTTTTTAAAGATTTATTGATTTGTTTGAAAGGCAGAGTTACAGAGATTCAGAGGCAGAGAGAAAAGGAGAAAGAGAGAGAGAGAGAGAGGTCTTCTATCCGCTTGTTCACTCCTCAAATGGCCACAACAGCTGGAGCTGTGCTGATCTAAAGCCAGAAGTCAGGAGCTTCTTCTGGGTCTCCCATGTGGGTGCAGGGGCCCAAGCACTTGGGCTATCTTCCACTGCCTTCCCAGGCCACAGCAGAGAGCTGGATCAGGAGTGAAGCAGTTGGGTCTGGAACATCCATATGGGTTGCTGGCACCGCAGGTGGTAGCTTTACCAGCTACGCCATGGCACCAGCTCATAAATAAGTAATCTTAAAAAAAAAAAAAAAAAAAAAAAAGACGTTGCTTGGGATGCCTACATTCCATATTGGACTGCCTGGGTTCAAGTCATGGTTCTACACCCAATTCCGGCTTTCTACTGATGCACAGCCTAGGAGGTAGCAGGTGATGGCTGGAGTAGCTGGTTCCTGCCTCCCCCCGTAGGAGATCTAGATTGAGCTCCTGGCTCCTGGCTTTGGCCTGGCCCAGCCCCAGGAGTTGTGGGCAACTGGGGAGTGAACCAGGGAACAGGAAATCTCTCTTAGTCTCTCTCTGCCTTTCAAATAAAGAAAATAATAAATATGGAAATTTTTAAGAAATTGGCAGGAGAGAAATCATCCCATAGACTTCAGTGGGCAAGACTACCTTTCCATGGGTACAGTGGTAGGAAAGTACTAGCTCTGGAATGACATGGATTTGAATCTCAGCTCTACCACTTGTTTATGAAACTTAACCTTGTGGCTATATAAATTCTCCATAAGGATACTGTTTAGATTAGAAGATAAGGCACAGGCCATGTCTGGCACACAGCAAACACTTCATCAATAGCAGCATTTTCTCACTGCAATTTCATCATCATCGCTGCTCAGGGAGTAGAACACTCTGCACAAAGCTTGGGGAAATCAGGGCAGGATGAGAACAGACAGCCTTGCCTTGCCTGGTTCCTGTGACTTCCTGGAAGGGGGCAGCAAGGCCACCAAATCTGAGCCACATGGGTCAGAATGCCCTCAACAGGCAAGGATGGGGTGCTGAGTCAAGGTTAGATTTCAAAAACCTCATGGAAAACTGTAATACTCCTGATTAAGTTGCCCACACATTTTCAACCTAGAACCTGTCATAGAACCTGACACATGTTAGCACATATATGCCAGTACTGTCATATTTGTTGAATGGAAAAAAAGGAACAGATGAATAAAATAAAAAAGTAGTATCTCTCCTATGGTTAGACTTGGAGCAGTTCAACAGGGTCACCACTTGTCATTCAAGCTCACCAGTAGCTGTGGCGAGCAGGCAGACAGTATTTTACAGGAGAATTTAACAAGATAAGCATGACTAAAAAAAAAACCCAAACTTGTTTTTCCATAACAGAGCCACTGATGTAGCTGGTGATCAACATCTGGTGATGCAGAAACTACAATCTGGTCCAATGCTAAAGGGAAAACTCCAATATAAAAATCGGCACCTGGGAGCAGGCATTTAGCCTAGCAGTCAAGGCGCCTGCATCCCATGTAAGAGTGCCTGGGTTAGATTCCCATCTCTGGATTCTCACTCCAATTTCCTGCCAGTGCAGATCCTGGGAGGCGGTGGTGACAGCTAAGTAGTTGGATTCCAGCCAACCACATGGGAAACCTGGACTGCATTACTGACTCCTGGCTTCAGCCCTGGCCATCACGGGCATTTGGGAGAGTGAACCAGTAGATGGGAGCTCTCTTGTCTTTCTGCCTCCTTAAATAATTAAAAAAACCCACCAAAAACCAAAAACCAAAAACCAGGGCATTGTACTTTACCGGAAACTTAAAGATATGTGCAGAGAGATCTCTGAATATATACAATTTTCACTGATTTTATAACCTAACTCCTATTTCACAAGAGGATTCCACTGAGTATTTTTGAGTTTAGGGTCAATAAGAATATAAATTTACACATTTCTAGTGGATTGTTTTGTAATAACTATTAAAACGGCTAAAACTATACTCACCGTATGATCCCTTCCAACATTTTATTATACAGAAAATATTATGGCAGTGGGCAAAGACTTAGCAATCAGAATGTTCACTACAGTTCTGTGTTCAATTCTAGCGAAACTAAAACAGGAAACTAGGAAGTAGTTACATCCACATGATAGACTACCATGCCATTTATAATACTGTATAATATGGTTTACAACAATTATAAGGTCAAAGAATAGGTTTCAAAACTTGGTATTCAGTTGACTCAAGTTTTCGAAAAAGAATTCCTAAGAGTGTACCCCCAAAATATTAATAGTTATCTCTGGGAGATGAAATTATGGATGTCTCTAAATTGGTCTTTCTTTTTTTCACTTATCTATACTTTGCTTGCAATAAATGACTTTGTTAATAGAAAACATTTGCCAAAATAATACAGAAATGGGAAAGCTATCAACATGTATAGCTTATTTTCTTGACAAATGCTACTTTTTCAAAATGGGAGGAAAGATAATTCCCCTGTTTTCCCCACAGGGGGAAAACCGTCACTTAATAGTAAGGCTGGGAGCCCCCACCAGGGCCCCGGGCAGTCACTCGGAGGTGCGGGTGCACTCACAGCTAGCTTCTCCTTGACCACGCTGGCCGTGGCCGCGATGGTGCAGGCCGTGTCATGCTGCACCACCTGGGTAAACTCCGTCAGGTCCCGCTTCATGAACTCCAGGGCTTCAGAGGACTGTGGGAAGACAGAAAGCGATGAGAAAGCCAGCTGGTCCCCACCCCGTTCTTCTGTTCCCTGTGCTTCAGTACCAGGCACAAGGAAATCTGGGGCGCCTGGGCCTGGACACAGGCTCACTCGTCCCAGTTCTATGACCTGGGATTACCTGACAGCACAGTGCAGGGCACTCCTGCTACTCGGAGCCCAGGCACTCACAAACCGGAGAGGCCATGAGTAAGTCTCAGCTGGTCCCCTCTGTTGCCCCATGAGGGAAGGGGACTGGATCAGTGATTCCCAAGTGCATGTCGGGGAAGAGGAGACAGTTACAATCTGAAAGCTAAACTGAAGAAGTGCTTTGATAGGAGGTAAGTCATGGTATTTGTTTCCCAATGTCAAACACAAGGGGACTTCAAAAAGTTCATGGAAAAGAAGCAAAGGTTTATTTCAGCACAAAAATATTGAAATCTATGAATACTCATAATGTGAAGAAGAGCTATATAATATTAAATGAAAGAGTTTCTATTTTCATTTTTTCTTACAGAGAAATTGAGTTGAAATGAGGCAGTATGTGAAATTACTTATCTTCAGTTTCTTTTCTTCAAAGCAACACTATACTTTTTTTTTCAAAGATTTATTTATTTACTTGAGAGGCAGAGTTACAGATAGAGAGAGGGAGAGACAGCAAGAAAGTTCTTCTCTCTGCTGGTTCACTCCCCAAAAGGCCACAATAGTGGGAGCAGGGCCCATCCGAAGCCAGGAGCCAGGAGCTTCCTCCAGGTCTCCCATGTGGGTGCAGGGGCCCAAGCACTTGGGGCCATCAGCAAGGAGCTAGATTAGAAATGGAACAGCCAGGACTTGAACCGGAGCCCATATAGGATGCCAGCTCCACAGGTGGATGCTTAACCTACTTGGCCACAGTGCTGGCCCCATTATCTTTAGGTTTAAAAAATATGTTGCATTAGGGACCAGCATTGTGGTGCAGCAGGTTAAACTGCTGTTTGCGAGGCCAGCATCCTGTATCTGAGAACTGACCCAGCTCCCTGCCAATGCACCTAAGAAGGCAGTAGAAGTTGGCCTAAGTACTCGGGCCCCTGCCGCCCACACTGGAGACACAAATGGAGTTCCTGAATCTTGGCTTTGGCCTGGCCCAGTCTCAGATGTTGTGGCCGTTTGGCCGGTGAACCAGTGGATGGAAGAGCTCTGTCTCTGTTCCTCTTCCTTTCAAATAAGTAAATCCTTAAAAAACGTATGTGTCAGGGCACACTGGCCCTGTTTCACTCTCCTCAGTGTTATACACAATCCTGCTAGCAAGCCCTGCATCTGTACTTTCACTGAGGAGGCCTCCGTCAGCCCTCGTGCCCTCCCACTGCGCCCCTCACTGAGCTCCAGCTGGCTGTCCCTCCAGTTTCTCACATGCCACCTGCCCTCACGCAGTGTCTGAACACGTTATCCTCTCTCCCTGACACATCTTCAAAGCAAGTGACAAACAAGGACCCCGCCCTGGTAGTTCCTGCCCATCCTCAGGCCAGTGCTTCACTGTCACCTCCCCGGGCGCCCTCGCTGGGTCCCCATCTCTGCTCCACCAGTTCTCACGTGGGAGATTTAGGTTTACCTGCTCAACGTCTGTCTTCCTGGAAACACCGTGACTTCCTGGAACACAGAGCCCAAGTGTCTGATTCACTGATGCTTCCCCAATGTCTAACACAGAGCTTCACCCTAGCAGGTGCTCAAAACTGTGCCTGTGAAGCTTCCATGTACCAGGACATCTTAATGACGTAGCTATTTCCATAACTATTTGACGAACAGCTGTCTTTTCCACTAGATTGTGAGCTCTGAGGGGGCAAAAAGAATAGACATGGTGTTTGCCCTGAAGAAAATCAGTCTCTTGGGGGAAATGTTCAAATAACAGTGCTGGTGTGTAAGGGAAGTGGGGAGGATTTAGGGAAGGAAACACAGGCCCAGGCCCTAAACAATGAACAGGTGTCCCCTAAGGAAATGTGGACACGAGGTCTGTTGAAACCTTTGAGCACGTTAGTCCTGATGAACATAAAATGTGAAGTAGTTCAGGGGGGCCAGCGCTGTGGCTTAGCAGCTAAAGCTGCCGCCTGCAGTGCCGGCATCCCATGTAGATACCAGTTCGAGTCCTGGCTACTCCACTTCTGATCCAGCTCTCTGCTATGGCCTGGGAAAGCGGCAGAAGATGGCCCAAGTCCTTGGGTCCCTGGACCCGCGTGGGAGACCTGGAAGAAGCTCCTGGCTCCTGATTGGCGCAGCTCTGGCTGTTGCAGCCATCTGGGGGTGAACAGCAGATGGAAGACCTCTCTCTGTCTCTCCCTTTCTCTGTAAATCCGCTTCTCAAATAAATAGATAAAACTTTAAAAAAAAAAAAGTCTTCAGAACTATATCTTAAGGAGCAGGCAGAGGAAGAAAGACTCAAACAATTAGGAGAGTTTGCAGAAGCAGGTAGAGAACTGAGAGAACCATGTGACCAAAGCCCAGAGTCAAGTTTCAGGAAAGAGGGAGAGTCCAATGCAGCAGAGAGGTCCAGAGCGATAAGGGCTGAACACCATCTGCTGGATTTGGCAGGAGGCAGGTGAAGCTGAGTGCAAAAACAGATAAGGTTCTAGGTGGTGGCTTGAGGGGCGGAGAGGGAGTTAAGAGAGACCATGCTGTTGATCTTACATTCCAAAAAGTTGATGAGTTTATTTCCTAGAGGTGAAAGGGGCAAAGTAAACAGGGAGCTTGAAGGAAGAGTCAGCCTTTGGGAAAGTTTCTGAACTCAAGGGGCAAATTACACACTGAGTGAGGCTTCTGGAAGCGCTCAGGCCCAGATGCGATCTACAGGCCGAGCGATCTGCGGAAGAACCGAAAAGCAACGTGCCTGGCCCTCAGTGCATGTGCGCACAAAGCAAGCCAGGACAGGAAAAGGAAGGCGCAGAGGAGGGCCGATCACATCACCGCCTCGGAGCCCTGGGCTCAGAGCACTGTACAGATGTGCTACAGGGTTCAAGAGCATTGAGCGAGCAGGGAAGCAAGTGGACCAGATGTGGCCAGGAAGGAAAGCAAGGCCAGTAAAGCGTCAAAAGACCCCAAAAAGAAAATATAATAAAATGGACTGATGGTAGTGTCTACCAGGTGTCCCTGTCACCCTCCACACTTAACAAAACACAGCTAACGCTTCTACAGGACTTAGTATTCTTCTTAGTGCTTTACATATGTCATCATTTAACACTGACGACAATCTCTTCAAGTACGCGTTATTACTATTTCTGCTTTGTAGGTGAGCAAACGAGGCCTGGAGGTCAAGTAACTGGCCCAAGTCCACGTTAACGTGGTTAACAGACAGAGATTAAATCTCACCAAAAAGGCAGAAGCAACACTCACACCTCTGCTTCTAACCAGTAACTCCCAAGAATGAAGATTCTCGGATTCGCAGTGAAAGACTGACCGACTTCGTTTGAGGGCACTTTCAAAAGCTCACGGAGGAAATGGATATCTTCAAAGTTTACTGTGCTGCAGAAATTTCTGAAATCTATGGTTTTTCCATAATGAACATTTTCCATGACCTTTTGCAGTAGCCCTCACTTTCTCAGGAGTTACGGTAAGACCCACACACGGAGGCTCTCATCACAGCCTGGCTGAATGAATTCAGGCTTTCCTCCCACGACACTGCTCCACAGGCAGCTTGCCACCCTGGGCTCATTTTCATGAAAACCCGGAGCAAAGCCTTCTCTCTGAGTCCTCATCACCAACCTAGACAGCTCAGGACACTCTTGCATTCTCTGGGCTGCAGCTGACAGGATGTACAGAGACGCTCAGGCCAAGGGAGGAACAAAAACGCTCCCACGCAGAGGCCTCCTGGAGCTTGCCTGAAGCAGGGCTCACTCCAGTTGCCCGTGATAACTGGTCATTAACTTTTCTCACGACTCAGTTGCTCTGGTTCTGACTGGCACGGAATGAAACAGGCACAGACATCGGCACTGCCCACCGACAGACCCCAGCGCCACTTAGCCCACAGGGCCCTCCACTCTCGGGCCATCCACCTCAGTCACTCTGCCTCTCTTTGCAAACTCCTTGTGCAGAGAGGCCTCTTCAGGCACCAACAAACTCGTCTCTGGCCTGGTTTGTTGCTTTTCATCCCGTCTGGGCAGGGCTCGCCCCAAGAAGGTTCCTGTCTTGACTCCCCGGACTAGACAAGGTACTCCAGCACGTTCCTTTCACAGCACTAACCACATCAGTAATTAAACAGCTATTTGCTTGTCCATCTGGTTAATGGCTGTCTTCCAGCATCTGTTTGGCTACGGTCTGTATCCTCAAGACCTGTTGAGACTCAGAGAGCTAGCTGGGGCACACAGTCTAATATGTGAATAGGTGGGAGTAAGTGTTCTCATGGCCAGAATGCTTTTTCTTCAAGGCCTATATCAAGTGCTCTGTCTTTCACCGAGAAGTTGTGACTTTCTGGAGCTGGTATGCACTGCTCCTTCCTATGGAGCCCTACGAAAGGATCCCTCCAGCCATGCACACAGTCCTTATGTCACCGTGCTCGCACCACACCGGTCTGCGCCGGGGCCTGTGACAGCAGGGCCCAGGTCGGTCTTGAGGCTCCAGACTGCCAGAGCCGGGCAGGGCGGTGCGGGGCCCGGCCGCGGGAAGGGTGCTGGCCCGGCTTACCTTCTCTTTGACTGCCTGGTAGCTCTGCTGCAGCCAGCTCCGCCACCATCCCACGTCCTCCCTGTGGAAGACAGACACATCTGGCGGCCCCGCCGGCACTCCTGCCCACCCAATGATCGGGTCTGTTTTTCCCTGATGTGGGCCGCAGGCCGAGGCTTCGCAGACCGCTTCCCCAACCCCGTCCTGAGACTGCACTCCGCCCGCCAGCTCCGTCCACTCCCGCGCGGATCTCCTGTTCGCCCCAAGGTCCCTTGCCCAGTGCCCAAACCCTGGGAGAATCGGGCCTCAACGCCTAGGAGGAGGATGACGGGCTCACCCTTCCGCCATCTTGCCCGCATGACATCACCACTATTTACCGACCTTTGACTTCCGGCACGGCCCCGCCCCCTCAAGCACCGCCCCGGAGCGCTCGGCCCAATCATCGGGCCGGCTCTGCCTTTGGCCCAATCCCCGCTCCGCTCCATCATTAAACCCCGCCTCCCCGAGCTCGCTTCGCAGTCAGGCCGGAGTTTACCTCTAAACTCCGCCCCTGAGCTCTCGATCCAATCCTCATCCAGTACAGTTCCCTGTATGGCAGCGGCTAACTTCCGATACGGTGGCCGGTGGGTGCCGCGCTCAGCCTGCTCCCTGTGGGAGAACTCGGAGGGGAGGAGAGGAAGATCGGGATTCGGGCTGGGAAGCCAGTGGGATGCCGGCACTGCCCGCCGGCGCCTTAACCCGCTGCACCACAGCGCCGGCCTCTGCTGTCTTGTCGCTGGACGTCCCAGAGCTCAGTCCCTGCTCCTCTCTTTTTCCATGTCTGTAATCATTTCTTAGGTAATCTCATCAAGTCTCCTGACTTTAGATGCCATCTATGTGCTGACAGCTCTCAGATTCTCTCTCCGGCCCACGCAAGTTCTCTGGACACCAGGCTGGATTGCACGTGTAATAGGCATGTTAAACTCAACAGGTCCTAAAACAGACTTATGCATTCCACCTCAACTTCCTGCAGACTCCCCACGTCTGTAAATGACACCCTCATTCTTCTATTGCTCAGGCGAAAGCCTGGGAGTCATCTTTGTTCACTTTCTTTCATACATTTACTTTCATTCATAGCATTTAAAAGCTGATTCCTTAACGAATCCAGCAGGCTTTGCCTTTAAATCACCACCAGAATCTAATCCTGCCACCTTCGCCTCTAGTATGTAGTTTCAATCCACCATCATCTCTCACCTGGTTAATTGCAAGAGCCTCTTAACTAGTATCTGTCCACCAACTCTTGCCTTCCTTAAATCTAGTGTTAATTTGTCCTGAAAGCAATATTTTAGGAAATATACGTTGGTGGAAATGCACAGTGGTGCGGTTGCTGTGGTAATAAAGTATGGCATTTCCTCAAAAAACTAAGCATAGAATTACCATATGTTTTCACAATTCCACTCCTGAATATAGATGACCAAAAGAATTGAAATAGGAGCTCCAACAGGTATTTGTACACCACGTTTGAAGCAGCTTCTTTCACAATAGCCAAAAGGTGGTAGCAACCAAGTGTCAGATGAATGAGTAAATAAAATGTAGTACATATATATATAATGAATATTGCTTAGTCTTAAGAAGGAAGGAAATTCTTTTTTTTTTTTTTTTTTGACAGGCAGAGTGGACAGTGAGAGAGAGAGACAGAGAGAAAGGTCTTCCTTTGCCGTTGGTTCACCCTCCAATGGCCGCCGCGGCCGGCGCACCACGCTGATCCGATGGCAGGAGCCAGGAGCCAGGTGCTTTTCCTGGTCTCCCATGGGGTGCAGGGCCCAAGCACCTGGGCCATCCTCCACTGCACTCCCTGGCCACAGCAGAGAGCTGGCCTGGAAGAGGGGCAACCGGGACAGAATCCGGTGCCCCGACCGGGACTAGAACCCGGTGTGCCGGCGCCGCAAGGCGGAGGATTAGCCTATTGAGCCGCGGCGCCGGCCCAGGAAGGAAATTCTGAGGACAGATGTTTGGGCTCGTCACTGAATACCAGTTAGGACACCTGCATTCCTAGCAGAGTGCCTGTGTTTGCACCCCAGTTCCACTCCTGATTCCAGCCTCCTGCTACCGTGCCCCCAGGAGGCAACAGGCGATGGCTCCAGTAGTTGGGCCCCTGCCTCACCTGGGAGACCTGGACTGAGTTCTTGCTTCCAACTTCAGCCTGGCCCGGCCCTGCCTGCTGCAGGAGTGGACAAGCAGATGGGCATTCTCTGTTTTCCTGTCTCTTTCTTTGCCTCTCAAACAAATAAGAACATTTTTGTTAAGTAGGAAGGAAATTCTGACACATACTACAATATAATTGAACCCTGAATACACTATGTTAAGGTGAAATGAGCTAGTTACAGAGGGGCAAAACATTGTATGCTTCCATTTATATGAGACACCTAGAGTGGTCAAATTCATAGAGATAGAAAGTAGGATGGGTGATTGTATTAGTCTCTTTTTCATTACTATAATGAAATACCTGAGGCAGGCTACTTTATTATTTTTTTTGACAGGCAGAGTTAGACAGTGAGAGAGAGAGAGAAAGAGAAAGGTCTTCCTTCCGTTGGTTCATCCCCCAAATGGCCACCATGGCCGGCGCTGCGCTGATCTGAAGCCAGGAGCCAGGTGCTTCTTCCTGGTCTCCCATGTGGGTGCAGGGCCCAAGAACCTGTGCCATCCTCCACTTCCCTCCCTGGCCACAACAGAGAGCTGGACTGGAATAGGAGCATCCGGGACAGAATGCGGCGCCCCAACCAGCGCCCACATGGGATGCTGGCGCCACAGGCGAAGGACCAGCCAAGTGAGCCGCGGCGCTGGCCCCTGAGGCAGGCTACTTTATAAAGAAAAGAGGTAGAGGTAGGAATTGTGGCACAGCAGGATAAACCAAAGCTTGGGATGCCTGTGCCAGTTCAAGTCCCATCTGTTCCACTTCTAATCCAGCTTCCTGCTGATGCACCCTGGGAGGCAGCAGGTGATGGCCCAGCGATTGAGTTCCTGCACCCATGTAGGAGGCTCAGATGAAGTTTCCTAGTTTTAGTCTGGCCCAACCTGTCTGTTGCAGGCACTTAGGGAGTGAACCAGTAGATGGAGGTGCCTTCTCCCTCCCCACCCCCACTCTGCTTTTCAAGTAGATAAAAAATAAATAAGTAGTTAAAAATTACATTTGAGCCGGCGCCGTGGCTCACTAGGCTAATCCTCCGCCTTGCGGCGCCGGCACACCGGGTTCTAGACCCGGCAGGTCGCCGGATTCTGTCCCGGTTGCCCCTCTTCCAGGCCAGCTCTCTGCTGTGGCCAGGGAGTGCAGTGGAGGATGGCCCAGGTGCTTGGGCCCTGCACCCCATGGGAGACCAGGATAAGTACCTGGCTCCTGCCATTGGATCAGCGTGGTGCGCTGGCCGCAGCGCGCCGGCCACGGCCATTGGAGGGTGAACCAATGGCAAAAGGAAGACCTTTCTCTCTGTCTCTCTCTCTCACTGCCCACTCTGCCTGTCAAAAAAAAAATACATTTTAAAAAGAAGCTTTTTTTGACTGATGGTTCTGGAAGTACAGAATCTAGAGGACTCATCTCACAATGGCCTCTGTGTTGGTCAGCTTGTCATTATTTTAAAATACCTGAAACGGCTTTCTTGGGAAAGAAAGTGTTTATTTTTGGCCTACAGTTTTGGAGGCTCACAGTTCAAGACTGGGTCGCTCATTAGTCTTGCATCTGGTGGAGGCTGCCAATGGTATAAGAGTCAGATGTTCACATGGTGAGCCAGAAAATAAAGAGAAGCTAGGCCAAATTCAGCTTAAATAACCAACCCTTTTGTGGGAACTGCCTGCCCAGGGCAAGGTCCCAGTGATCTAAAGATCTACGGGGCCTACCTCCTGGCACTATAATTGGATCAAGTCTCCACCTTGTCCATTCGATGTTGCTGTGGATTCATTCTGAGAGGAGGAGCATGGTGGGGGCAAGAGGTGCAGTGTCACCACACAGACCCTGGGAGTTGGGTGAAAGTGGGCCAGAGGCGAGCGGCCCGCACACTCATTTATTTCAGTTGGTACAGCAGCTTATATAGCCAAGGCAGCCAATCCGATCAAGGGGCGGTTTATGCCGTAACCAATCACAGCTTGTTGCTAGGCAGGCTACTTTGCCAGGTGGGTTCCGCAGCCATTTCCTGAGTAACTGACACTTGCTTGCCGGTGGCCATCTTGGCACAGCCTTCTCATTCCACCACATTTCCCCCTTTTTGTTTGTTTTTGAGCAATAGGAGGCATAATCCTTGGCCATACCATTGTTGGCCCCGTTTCCATGTGGTCTCCTCATACAGCTGTGCTGGTCTTAGATTGTCCCCCAGGGGATCTTACCCATCATTGACTAACCAGCCCTCAAAATGGGAGACCACAGGAGTGCTCAGATTGGGGTAGGAATGAGGAACAATGGTAATCAGGAATGGCATGACCTCACACAGGCTGTGGGCCATTTGAGTGGCTGACTGGAGCTAGTGGGGTATAAAGCAGTAGCGGATGTGGCTGTGGGCAGTTCCTCAGGGTAGGATGATAGGGCAGCAGCTTGACAAACAGTAGCAGGTGCATCCACTAACAAGGCGGTCTCTCAGTCTTGTTCATCTGGTTCTGGTTGACTGTCAGTTGCAGGCTTGATGTTTCTGGCTGGTACCCAAATGGGCTGTCCCACATTCTCTGGAAAGACACAAGCATATCCTCTGTCCTTGGTTAGCAGAAGCCTTTTTACAGGTGTTGGAATCCAGGGCCTGAATTCTGCATCTGCTCTGACATTAATGGCAAACATGCAGATGGGGTGGGATCTAGTAGTTGCCCTGAGAGCCTGGGTTACCCGGGGACTGCCACAAATGTAGGGGTCCTCACTGGATATGGATGGGATGACCTCGCAGGGGTTATCGCCTCGAGGTCATCTGAGTTCATTCCATGGATATCTGGGGGGTGGCTGACTAGGTATTGTTGCGTTGTCTGCTGTCATCTCATTTTCACTGTCGGAGCTCTCTCTCCCTAAGTCATCAACTGCTGCCTGTGAGGCAGAGGCCTGGAATGACAGGCTCTTATCACTCACAGATCCATTATGTTTGGTAATTTGTGTGGGCTTCTGAGAAGGGAGTATGTTTCCCATGTTTGAGTGCTTAAGAGCAGTGCACCATGTCAACTCTAGCCAAAGGAAAGACACCCACAGCTCTGCTGTCATAACAAAGCAAATTCCTAGCACCTCAGTGGCTGATGGCATTCTGCAGGGGTTCCCTACATTAGATGAACAGACAGTGGTGTATCAGATCGTACGTATGTCCTGTGCTTAGTAGGGGACTTCCTTGATCTGTTAGGTCAAGGCCGTATGCCCACACGGTGTTTCTGGAGTATCACCTCTCTCTCTCTCTCTCTCTCTCTCTTTTTTGACAGGAAGAGTGGATAGTGAGAGAGAGAGACAGAGAGAAAGGTCTTCCTTTGCCGTTGGTTCACCCTCCAATGGCCGCCACGGCCAGCGCGCTGCGGCAGCGCTGATCCGATGGCAGGAGTAGTGGTTTCCAGGGGCTGGAGGAGGAGGGAAGTGGAAAGTGTTATTTAGTGAGTACAGAGTTCCAGTTAGAAAAATCAGGAAGTCCTAGAGGTGGATGGTGGTGATGGCTGCACAACAGTGCAAATATGTACACTGCTACTGAAATGTGCACTTAAAAATGGTGAGAATGGCCGGCGCCGTGGCTCACTAGGCTAATTCTCTGCCTTGCGGTGCCGGCACACAGGGTTCTAGTCCTGGTCGGGGTGCTGGATTCTGTCCTGGTTGCCCCTCTTCCAGGCCAGCTCTCTGCTGTGGCCCGGGAAGGCAGTGCTTGGGCCCTGCACCCGTATGGGAGACCAGGAGAAGCACCTGACTCTTGCCTTCGGATCAGCTCGGTGTGTCGGCCGTAGTGCACCGGCCGCAGCAGCCATTGGAGGGTGAACCAACCGCAAAGGAAGACCTTTCTCTCTATCTCTCTCTCTCTCACTGTCCACTCTGCCTGTCTAAAAAAAAAAAAATGGTGAGAATGGTAAACTTCATGGAAAATATATCCTGACACAATTAAAAACCTGTGTCTGCCCTCCTAGGACACCCGTGACCCTGACCCTGGAGCTGCCCATCGAGTTGCTGTCTTAACTCAGCTGCTCATTTCACTATGCTTGACAAGGCTGTTTGACCCAAATACACACACAGGACTTTCAATGCATGTTTTCCCGTGCCCCTGCCCCAGGACACACTTAAGAAGTAGCTTTTGATCCCTAGTGGTGTGCTTTTAATTTTAAGCCGTTTTCAGAGTATCATGATTGTTGCCGAAATTGTTTATGGCTTTTTCATTTCAGTCATTTCTTCCAATGGACTTTAGCTGTGGAGTGCAGCTTAACCTACTTTGTTGTGCTGATGGTTTCTTCTTTAGCAATAGCTTTCGTATTTATTTAAAGATGTTACATGATGGGGTTTTGTTTTTTCATTGTTGTTGTCATTGTCATTGGTCATTTGTCCATATTAAGTCACCTCTTCTGCTCACTTCTTGCTGTGGAAGAAAAAAAGACACGTTATAAAATGACACTTTAAACAAGCCATATGCAGTTTTATTTTATAATGCACTTGGCAAAGCAAATTTGTGATGAAGGAACTGCTCATCTAAGCAAAAGATTCCTGTATGATAGGATTAAAATTTCCTGCATTCTATTTAAAAAAAAATTATGTGTCCGATCATAACGCTCCTCTGCCCACGCTTCTCCAGTGTCTTATTTTGCTTGGAGGAAAAGCCAGTAAGTGGCCAGGGAGGGCGTAGGTAGTCAGCCGCCCTTGCACTGCTGGTCCCTTTAGTCTCGCTGCTCCCCACACTGCGGCTACCATGATGTCCCCGAGAAATCCTGCTGCTCCTGACTTGGGCCTCTGAACTTGCTCTTCCTATTGTTTAAAATGCTCTTACTGGCTGTCGCTGCGGCTCAACAGGTTAATCCTCCGCCTGCAGTGCCGGCACTCGGTTCTAGTCCCGGTCGGGGAGCCGGATTCTGTCCCAGTTGCCCCTCTTCCAGTCCAGCTTTCTGCTGTGGCCCGGGAATGCAGTGGAGGATGGCGCAGGTTCTTGGGCCCTGCACCTGCATGGGAGACCAGGAGAAGCACCTGGCTCCTGGTTTCAGATCAGCGCGATGCGCCGGCCGCAGCGGCCACTGGAGGGTGAACCAACGGTAAAGGAAGAGCTTTCTCTCTCTCTCTCTCTCACTGTCCACTCTGCCTGTAAACAAACAAACAAAAAGAATGCTCTTATCTCAGATACCCACGTGCTTTGACCTTTCACCTCCTTCAGATCTCTACCCAAATATAATCTCACGTAACCGGTCACATTATTTAAAATTGCGGCTTGGCTGGGCAGGTGTTCTGATGCAATGGGTTAAGCCAACACTCGGGACACCCACATCCCTTATGGTGATGTTGGGTCCCGTCTGGACACTGGCACCTCCGCTTCCCATCCAGCTCCCTGCTAATGTGCTTGGGAAGGCAATGGATGATGGCTCAAGTACTTGGGTCCTTGCTACCCATGTAGGAGACACAGATAGAGTTCCAGGCTACCAAATTCAGCCTGGCCCCTTACTGTCTATTGCAGCCGTTTCAGGAATGAACCAGCATATGGAAGATCCCTTGCTTTCTCTCTGTCTCCCCCTCTCTCTCCATCACTCTGCCTTCAAATAAATAAATCTTTAAAAATAAAATGACAGGCCGGCGCCGCGGCTTACTAGGCTAATCCTCCGCCTAGCGGCGCCGGCACACCGGGTTCTAGTCCCGGTCGGGGCGCCGGATTCTGTCCCGGTTGCCCCTCTTCCAGGCCAGCTCTCTGCTGTGGCCAGGGAGTGCAGTGGAGGATGGCCCAGGTGCTTGGGCCCTGCACCCCATGGGAGACCAGGAAAAGCACCTGGCTCCTGGCTCCTGCCACCGGATCGGCGCGGTGCGCCGGCCGCAGCGCGCCGGCCGCGGCGGCCATTGGAGGGTGAACCAACGGCAAAGGAAGACCTTTCTCTCTGTCTCTCTCTCTCACTGTCCACTCTGCCTGTCCAAAAAAAAAAAAAAAAAAATGACAAATCACACCCCAACATTCCCACTCATCTGTCCATACCATTCATTTGCATCTGACATAGCATAAAAGGGTTCTTCAAAAAGTTCACTATCAGAGTGCAAGTTCCACTCCCGGCTGCTCCACTTCTGATCCAGCTTCCTGCTAGTGTGCGCGGGAAATAAGGGGAGGATGGTTCAAGTCCTTGACCCTTGCCACCCATGTGGGAGATCAGGATCAAGTTCCAGGCTCCTGGTTTCAACATGGCCCAGATCTGACCATTGAGACCATCTGGGGAGTAAACCATAAGGTGAAATCTCTCTGTCTCTCTCTCTTTCTCTTTGTGTGTCTCTCTGTCACTCTGCTTTTAAAATAGAACTTTTTTAATAGTTCATAGAAAATGTATATTATGAAAAAAACTCTATTTACACTAAAATGAACTTACCACTTTAAAAAAAATGGTTTATTTATCTATTCATTAAAGTAGTGACAGAGAGAGAGACAGTGAGAAAGAGAGAGAGAGAGAGAGAGAGAGAGATCGATCTTCCATTGCTGGTTCACTCTCCAAATGCCCCCAACAATTTGGCCTAGGCTGGGTTGAAGCCGGGAGCCAAGACCTCCATCCAGGTCTAACACATGGGTGGCAGGAACTCAGGTACTTGAGCTATTATCCTTTGCCTCTCGTGCACATTAGTAGGAAGCTGGATTGGAAGCGTGAAGTAGCTGGGACTTGAGCCAGGTGCTCCATGTGAGATGCAGGCGTCCCAAGCAGTGGGGTTAACCCACTGCACCCCAACCCCACCCTGTGACCTCCAGGAAGGCAGGGATTTTTGTCTGCCTTGTTTTCTTGTCTACATCTCGCACATAGAATAGAGTCGAGTGCACAGTAGATGGTCAGTATTTGATGAGTAAGGAGAGTGAGGACAAACACAGCACTAATTTGGCAATTTCTGGAGCACCTAACATTGAAAGGCAAAAGAGTAAATGGAGGCAAAGCTGCAAAGGCCATTAACATCCAGATTCTTTTATTGTTATTTTTATTTATTTGAGAATCAGAGCTACACACAGAGAGAGGGAGAGACGGAGAGAAAAGTCCTCCATCTGCTGCTTCATTGCCCAAATGGCTGCAATGGCAGAATCTGGGCCAATCTGAAGCCAGGAGCCAGGAGTGTCTTCCGGGTCTAGCAAGTGGGTGCAGGGGCCACAGAAAACTGCTTTCCCAGGCCACAGCAGAGAGCTGGGTCGGCAGTGGAGCAGTCAGGATAGGAACCAGCGCGCTATGGGATGCCGGCACTGCATGCGGAGGCTTAGCTAACTACGCCACAGCGTCAGCACCCCCAGATTCTAGAGAACCTTGAACACAGGACTTAAAATCACAGACGGAGGAGACTCAGCCACAACTGTGAATCAGGAAACAACTTGTGCTGTGAGGGTGGTGTGATCCCATGAGCACACGCGGCAGCTCAGGGGTCCAACATGGCTGCTGACCAAACAGGTGAGCCTTTCTCATGGTCCACCTTCCTCGCAGCTCTGTGAAGTAGGCACTATTTTAAGTTCCATTTCATGAATAAAGATGTGAGAGTCAGGGAAATGGAGTGACTTTCTCAAGGTCACACAGCCGGGAAATGGCAGAACTCTGATCTGAACCCAAGGCTGGCTCACAGAATCAAGTTTCTACAGCTCTGCCAGGTGACAGCTCTGCTTCTCCCAGCCCTCTGCCCGGCCTCCCCACCCAGATGAGAAAGCACAGGCAGGCCGGCCTCCTCCTCTCCGGCAGTAAGTCCACGCCAGCAGGTCCAGGCCTGGCGCAGTGCTTGCCCAAGAGGACAGAGTGGGATGCGCTTCCCGGGCCTGCCGGCCTTTCCCACCTGTCCATGCCCACACCTTGACCCTCAGCTGCCTTCATGGACAACAACCACTGGCAGCACACACGTCTGGATTCAAATACCAGATCATCCCTTATCAGCGTGGGGCCTTGGGCAATTCAACTTCCCGAGGTTTCAGAGTCTTCATCCTTAAAAAGGGACAGGAGGGGCCAGTGCTGTGGCACAGCGGGTTAAAGCCCTGGCCTGAAGCACCAGCATCCCATATGGGCACTGGTTCTAGTCCTGGCTGCTCCTCTGCCAACCCAGCTCTCTGCTATGGCCTGGGAAAGCAGTGGAAGATGGCCCAAGTCCTTGGGCCCCAGCACCAGTATGGGAGACCTGGAAGAAACTCCTGGCTCCTGGCTTTGGATTAGCCCAGCTCCAGCCATTTCGCCTTTTAGGGAGTGAACCAGTGGATGGAAGACTTCTGTCTCTGCCTCTCTAACTCTGCCTTTCAAATAAATAATAATAAATATTTTTAAATGAAAAAATACTCATGGTAAATTCCATACATAGTTTAAAAAAATAAAAAGTATGAGTCATCTCTGACCCTCACCCTCCTCTGATCCAAATCTACCTGACATTGCTGGACTTTTGCTGATAGTTCTTGATTCCGACCTTCGTTCTTGGGGGTGCTCTGACACCTATCTGCCACCAGATGGTGCTGTGGGTCCACTTTCCTGAAGCCCACGCCCAGGTCCAGGCAAAGCAGGCGGGGGCCGCCAGGCCAGGGATGATCCCGGGAGGTGACTATAGCAATTTCAAAGACCCAAGCCCCAGCTGGCTCTGCCATAGGGATTCCAGCAAGGACCTGACAGGAGGACCGGCTGCATAATTTATTGGACTCTGGGTAAAGTGTAAATGCCTTGTAGAGGCAGCCCGGGGAATGCCTGGAAGCCAGCAGAAGAGGTTTAGCCCTCCAGAGCCGACTGCTAAAATGTGGGGAATTCAGGAGCCCTGCTGAACACAGCCTTTATAAAAAATTGCATTGTATAAGCTCACAGTGAAATAAATCACACAAAAACAAAGGTACTGTCCTAAACTTATCACTATGTGATTTTAAAATTTTTTTTAAATATTTATTTATTTAATTATTTGAAAGGCAGAGGAAGAGAAGGACACACACACACAGAGAGAGAGAGAGAGAGAGAGAGAGAGAGAGAGAGAGAGAGATTTGTCTGCCTGTTCCCTCCCTAAATGTCCACGAAAGGAGGGCTGGGCCAAGCCAAAGCCAGGAGCCAGAAACTCTGTAGGGTTCTCCCATCTGGCTGGCAGGGACTCAAGCGCTTGAGCCCTCATCTGCTGCTTCTCAGATGCAACCAGGAAGCTGGATCAGTGGCTGGGACTTGAAACAGACACTGAGATGGGGGGTAGTGTCCCAAGTCACAGCTTAACCCACGCACCACAACACCTGCCCCAGTTATTTTGTCTTTTATGTTAGAGGCGCGCACACACACACACACAGAGGCATAAAGGCAGGGCGTTTTGTCTTTCTTGTTCACTTGTCTAGGTGTTGGGGTAGACAAGTAAACAAGGAAGACAAAACGCCCTGCCTTTATCCCTGTGCGTGCCTCTGACATAAAACAATGACAAGTCCATAATAGATACTCAATATCTGAAGAGTGAATGAAAGAAAACAGGTAAGGAAAGTGAGGACAAAGACAGGACTAGCTTCTGGTTCACTTCCAAATGCCTGCCACAACCAGGGCGGGTCCAGAGCTGAGGCCAGGTCTCCCATGCAGGTGGCAGGGACCCAGTCACTTCCCAGGGTGCACATTGGCAGGAAGCTGGAATCGGGAGGCGAGTCTGAAATAGACAGCAGGTTCTGCGATACAGGATGCAGGTGCTTTCATAGGTGTCTATGTCCATCCTTGTAACTACTTGGATACATTTTGCTGTCATCTGTGCTCACGTGGACAGTATCCACGTGCTGTACTCACAGCGGGGAGTTGCTTGCCACATGGCTTCCAGGCCCTGCAGGCAGTGGCGTCACCGTTGGTAACAACTGACTGGGCTGGGAGTGTTTAAGCTATTAAACTTGCCAAACACTACAAATGGTGCTCCCTCCCTCTGGCCACAACCGACCAGTAGAGTTTTAGCCGTGGTCCTGGTTGTGTGATTTGAGCAAAGCCCTATTCCTTTGAGCCTCCCATACATTCACGTGTCACTTTGTCGTTCACCAAAAGGGAGCATCCTCTGCGTGCTGGGCACTCTGGTCCCGCGAGACTCTGTTAAGTGCCCAGGGAGACTCTGTAGTCCAAAGAGCACAGGATGTTGTCCCGAGAGAGCTGTTTGGCCTTGCTGTGGGGGTGGCTCTGCCCGGCTCAGGGGTACAAGCCATGGTTTCATTCTATGCTTCATCCTCCATGTTAGTAAGATCTTAATAATGATCGGGGGCGGCCGGCGCCGCGGCTCACTGGGCTAATCCTCCACCTTGCGGTGCCGGCACACCAGGTTCTAGTCCTGGTCGGGGCGCCAGATTCTGTCCCGGTGGCCCCTCTTCCAGGCCAACTCTGCTGTGGCTAGGGAGTGCAGTGGAGGATGGCCCAAGTACTTGGGCCCTGCACCCCATGGGAGACCAGGATAAGCACCTGGCTCCTGGCTTCGGATCAGCGCGGTGCACCGGCCACAGCGCGCCGGTCGTGGCGGCCTATGGCAGGTGAACCAACGGCAAAAAGGAAGACCTTTCTCTCTGTCTCTCTCTCTCTCACTGTCCACTCTGCCTGTCAAAAAAAAAAAATAATGATGGAGGCTGGCACTGTGGCACAGTGGGATAACACCCTGGCATGAAGCACCTGCATCCCATATGGGTGCCAGTTCGAGACCCAGCTGCTCCTCTTCCAATCCAGCTCTCTGCTATGGCCTGGGAAAGCAGTAAAAGATGACCCAAGTCCCTGGGCCCCTGCACCCACATGGGAGGCCCGGAAGATTCTCCTGGCTTCTGGCTTCGGATTGGTGCAGCTCTGGCTGTTGCGGCCATCTGTGGTGTGAACCATCAATGGAAGACCTCGCTCTCTGCCTCTCTCTGTGTAACTCTGACATGCAAATAAATAAATAAATCTTTAAAATAAATAATAATGATGGTGTCTCTCCAGCTGCCTCCATCATTGCTTCGGGGGCTCACACATCAGGAGCCCTCTCCCTGGCTACACCGGGGTGGTGGTGGGGGAGAAAGATCCAGTCCCCCAGGCTTCTATTGAAGGACACATCAGTGGGAGGTGAGAAGTGGAATTGCCTTTGCCACAACACTGAGGCTTTTCCCAAAGAGAGGCGAGGGTTGGAAGCAAAAGGGTCGAACATCAACTGTCTCATCCACGCCCTTCGCAGCCAAGCACGCACTGTGTCCCACACTGAGACATGCTTCTCACGACAGCAGAAAGCAGCTATGGCTTCTATAACTGTCGATGCTTTCAATCGCTCCCCAAAACCCCGACGTGCCTCCTCCAGCTTTCTCTCAAGCCCTGTAGCCTGTGTCCCTCTTCGACTGCCCAGGGACAGACGCGGAGGACAGGGAGAAGAGAAAGAAGTATTGCAAACAGCTCAGTGTTATACGCCGAGGAAGGATACTGAGCTGGAGCCTCTAATCCTCACCTCTGTGGTCCGCTCTGAGGCTGACCTTGTAACGTAGTCCAGGTGTCCTCCGCCTCCCGTCAGCAACAAGGTAGTCGAGTCCTTTGCCCATGAGAGAGACCCCAGCCTGTGGCGTAGCAGGTAAAGCCGCCGCCTGCAGTGCCAGCATCCCATATGGGCGCTGGTTCAAGTCCCAGCTGCTCCACTTCCGATCCAGCTTTCTGCTATGGCCTGGGAAAGCAGTGGAAGATGGCCCAGGTCCTTGGGCCCCTGCACCTGCATGAGAGACCTGGAAGAAGCTCCTGGCTTCAACCGGTGCAGCTCTGGCCATTGCGGCCAATTGGGGAGTGAACCAGTGGATGGAAGACTCTCTCTCTCTTTCTCTCTCTCTCTCTCTCTCTCTCTCTCTCTCTCTCTTTTCTTCTCTCTCTGTATAACTTTGACTTTCAAATAAATAAATAAATGGATAATTTTTTTTTAAAAGAGCTGGGTGCCTGGGGAGATTGTCTCATGTGGACTCACTCTGGTCTCACGGTGAGCTGGGCCGCAGGTTGAGGCAGCGGGAACAGGACCCTGTGTTGAGGCTCTCACTGTTCCTTTTTGCCTCAGTGTGGTGGCAGCCACTGATTTCTGCTCGATGGTTAGAGTTTAAAATCCTACAAAATACCAGCAGCTTTATTTTTTTGGCCTGGTTGTTCAGTGCTATGAGGTGCCCCCAATGATGAGTGGCAATTTCAACTTCCAAATTTTGCCACTGGTGGAAGTGTTCCTCCCTTGGATGCTAAAAACTTCACCATAGCTCCCCTCCCCAGAGTCATGGAGCCAGTAGACAAATGGTTTTCGAGTGAGATAAAAAAGCTTCCTTAACAGATAAACCACTCCCCCATTCAGTCTTGTTTCTGAACTCTGGCTGGCTCGGGGGGGGAGTACGTGGTTCGAAGTATAGACCGTAGCCTGCAGTCTCCCTCCCTGGGCTTCCCACATTCTAGAAGGCTGGCTGAGGACGCACAGGTTACACCAGTGCGTGCGGGCTGGCAGCTCACTGTCTTTTTTCCAGTAAAGTTTTTTTACTTATTTTTTATTTATTTATTTTTTATTTATTCAAAAAGCAGAGTGACAGAGACAGAGCAAGACAGACAGGCCTCCCATCTGCTGGTTCATGCCCCAAATGTCTGCAACATCCGGGGTCGGACTAGGCAGAAGCCAGGAGCCCAAAACTCCATCAGGGTCTCCCACATGGGTGGCAAGGACGTCATGCGCTGCTTTCCTAAGGTGCCTTAGTAGGAGGCTGGGTTGGAAGCGGAGCAGCTGCGCCACATGCCCACCCTCACTTCTTTTCCTTATGAAGACTGTTCCATGGTCAGAGACAACATTGTGGGTTAAGCCACCACCAGGGACACGAGCATCTCATATGAGCACTAGTTCATGTCCTGGCTGCTCCACTTCCAATCCAGCTCCCTGCTGACATGCGTGGGAAAGCAGTGGAATGGCCCAAGTGCTTGGGCCCCTGCACCCATGTGGGAGGACCCAGATGCAGTTCCTGGCTTTGGCCTGGCCCACTCCTGGCCATCGTGGTCAACTGGGGAGTGGATCAGTGGGTAGAAGATCTCTCTCTTTTTCTCTCCCTTTCTCTCTGTAACTCTGCTTTTCAAATAAATCTTTTTAAAAAATGAAGCATCATTGTGTGGGACACCAAGACTGTATGGATTCCATGGCTGGAGGTTCTGGTAGAGAGGAGACGGAGGCAGGAGAAGCAAACTCAAATTTGGAATGAGTACCTTCTCCAGGGAGACACGTTGCTTCCCTTTCACAGGGTGTGGGTCTGCGTAATTAACCTGCCAACCAGCAGCCACTGGCACCAAGCCAGGGGTCAAGGACTGGTTGCTGCTGCTGGGTAAATGGGGCATCAGTGGCAGTGGGAAGCCTGGTTGGCTTTGCAGCAGGATACTGTTGTTCTTGAACCCATGCATCTTCCCCGCTCCTGTTGCCATGGTTCTTTGTCCGTGAACCCACTGAACGTGAACTGGACTGGCTGGGGGCGTGGGGGAAGGCCGTCTTAGTGCACGGAACATCTTGTCTGCTGATGCTAAGAGCCTCCCCCACAGCAGGGCCCACGGTGAGTCATCAGTTGGTATACCTGCTGTCACCATCTGGACCATTCTCGGAAATCCACTTTTCTCAAACTTATTTGTCATTAACTTCTGATCTTTTAAAAATTATTTATGGCTGGCGCTGTGGCTCTAGCACCCTGGGTTCTAGTCCTGGTTGGGGCGCCGATTCTGTCCCAGTTGCTCCTCTTCCAGGCCAGCTCTCTGCTGTGGCCAGGGAGTGCAGTGGAGGATGGCCCAAGTGCTTGGGCCCTGCACCCGCATGGGAGACCAGGAGGAAGCACCTGGCTCCTGGCTTCAGATCGGCCAGTGCCGGCTGTAGCAGCCATTTGGGGGGGGGGTGAACCAATGGAAGGAAGACCTTTCTCTCTGTGTGTCTCTCTCTCTCACTATCTAACTCTGCCTGTCAAAAAAAATTATTTATGTAGGGGGTCAGCATTGTGGCATAGAGGGTTAAGCTGCCACCTGGGACACCAGTATCCCATACGGGTGCCGGTTTATGTCCTGGTTGCTCCACTTCCTATCCAGCTCCCTGCTAATGTACTTAGGAAAGCAATGGAAGATGGCCCAAGTACCTGGCCCCCACCCCGTGTGGGAGACCCAGAAGAAGCTCTGGTTTTCCTGGCTTCAGCCTGGTCCAGTGCTGCCTGTTGTTGCCATCTGGAGAGTAATCAGCATATAGAAGATCTCTTTCTGTCTCTCCCTTGCTCTCTGTAACTCTAGCTTTTAAAAGAAATAAATTTTTTAAAAATAATTTATTTTAATTTGTTTGAAATGCAGAAAGGGAGAGAGAGAGAATCTATATTCCATTAGTTGGTACACTTATTTAATAAATCTTTTTTTAGGCCGGTGCCGTGGCTCATTAGGCTAATCCTCTGCCTAGCGGCGCTGGCACACTGGGTTCTAGTCCCGGTCGGGGCGCCGGATTCTGTCCCGGTTGCCCCTCTTCCAGGCCAGCTCTCTGCTGTGGCCAGGGAGTGCAGTGGAGGATGGCCCAAGTACTTGGGTCCTGCACCCCATGGGGGACCAGGAAAAGCACCTGGCTCCTGGCTCCTGCCATCGGATCAGCGCGGTGCGCCGGCCGCAGCGCGCCGGCCGCGGCGGCCATTGGAGGGTGAACCAACGGCAAAGGAAGACCTTTCTCTCTGTCTCTCTCTCTCACTGTCCACTCTGCCTGTCAAAAAAAAAAAAAAAAAAAAAAAAAAAAACCCTGATTGGGACGGCCACATTGTATATCTAAGTGCCTGTGTTCCTGACCCAGCTTCTCTCCCAAATTCCAGCTTCCTGCTAGCATGCACCCTGGGAGGCAGTAGCTGATGGCTCATGTTGTTGGATCCCTTCCACCCGTGTGGGAAACCCAGACTGAGCCCCTGGCTTCGGGCTTCAGCCTGTCCCTGAGCTGTTGTGCTGGCATTTGGGGAGTGAACCAGAGGGCAGGAGATGTCTGTCTTCTTTCTCTGGCTCTGTCTCTGGCGCTCTCTCTCTCTGCCTTTCAAATAAACAAATAAATAAATGAACAATATTGTGAATGAGGCACAGTTTTGCCTCCACACCCTGAGTACCTCTACAATGACAACTTGCCCTAGCAGTGTTTGTACTGGGCTCTATACAGCATGCTCATCCCTCCCTCCCTCCCTCCCTTCCAAGATTTATTTGAAAGACAGAGTTTTAGAGAGAGGAAGAGACACAGAGAGAAAGCTTCCATCTGCTGGCTCACTGACCAAATAGCTGCAACAGCCAGAGCTGGGCAGGGCTGAACCAGGAGCCAGGAGCTTCCTCTGGGTCTTCCACATGGGGGCAGGGACCCAAGCACTTTGGCCATCTTCAATTGCTCTCCCAAGCACATTAGCAGGGAGCTGGATTGGAAGTGGAGCAGCCAGGACTTGAACCGGTACCCACAGGGGATGCCAGCATCCTGGGCAGTGGCCTCCCCTGTGTGCCACAACGCTGGCCCCGCATGCACCTGTTCCGTGACCAGGGCCAGTGGCGGAGCCTCTTGCACTGCAGCCTGAACCAGCTGCAAAGGTTTCTCTCGTCTTCGCTAGCTCTGTGCCTTACACAGAGGTGGACACTGGGACTGGGAAGGAGTAATGTGTGCTGCCTCCACCATCCAAACAGACCTATCAGGCCTTGGGCCTCCTTCCCAGGAAAAGGAAGTCCAGACTGCAGCAACCTGGCGGGACTGTCGATGTGGCGCAAGCCATGTGTCTCCCAGGATGTTACTGAAGTGGCAAGCTGCGGTATTGTCATTGGATTGATCTCCCACCCTTTGATACCTATTATTGTCTAATTTTGGTTTCCATCAACAAGGTGCCACCATGTAGTGCAACAGTGTGGCAGCCTGTGGGACGGAATGGTAAGTTCATGGATTGACTTTGAGCTCTAATCTAGCCTCATTCTATTTGGGAATTGGAAAGCTCAACACCCCACTTCCCAGACACTCATGTAGTTGAGGTGCTGGATGTGAGTTAGTTTCCTTCAAGTAGGTGCACTTGAAAGGAGAGACAACTTGAGACCAAAGTCACTCTTCTGCACTTGTGGCTTCTGGCAAGCCAGGTCTGCTCAAAATACCCAGAATGCTTCCTGAGCCTTGCATTGAACTGACTGAGGCAGATGGCAGTGGAGTTGAGATTCCTGCAACTGAACTAGGTTACAGAGCAGAAAGGGGGCTTTTTTAAAAAAAAAAAAAAGATTTATTTATTTATTGGAGAGAGAGAGAGAGAGATTGTCCATCCAATGGTCCACTCCCAAAATGACCACAATGTCCAGGGCTGGTTCAGGCCAAAGTCAGGAGCCAGGAGCTCCATCTGGGTCTCCCACATTGATAGGAGGGACCCAAGCAGCTGGCATCCTCTGCTGCCTTCCCAGGCACATTAGCAGGAAGTTGTATTGGAAGTGGAGTAGCCAGGACTCGAACCAGTGTTCTAATGTGGGATGCCGAAGTCACTGAGTGACATCACTGGCTCTAAGCCAGGGCTTTCCTTGGAAGCAGGAACGTAAGATACGTGCTTCTTATATTGTCTGTCATAATGGAGAAAACTCTATTTGCTTGGTCAAATTTGGGGAGTTACACTGATATATTTGCCCCCAAAGCCACATTTGAAATAGCAGCAGTGACTGGGGTAGCCATTTAAATACGTTTACAGTATTTATCCACCTTCTTCCAGACCATTTGTCTTCTTCACCATCCAAACCAAAGACACGGCTATGGACATGAATGTGACCGAAATCACCACCTCTGCACATCTTAGGCCTTCAGTTGTGGCATTAATCTCTGCAAAGTTCTCAGGATTTTTTATTTTAATTTAACTTTGGTGGGAATGAGGAATTTCAACTTCTACTTTGTTTCCTTTCCCAAAAGCTTTTAGCCTATGGTCTGGGAGCCAACAGCTCAGGATAGTTTTGCTAATTATGCAAGTGAGGCTAAAACTACTGGATGGATGTGGGGATTGGAGCCACCCAAGTGAGCTTCGACCTGAACTCCATTTGTCACTTGACTTCCTGTGCCTCATACTGTCTCTGGGCACTTGGCTCCTCACCTGCCCTTCAGTGATCTCTGCACTGCAAGAGCCAAAACCAGCAAACAGCATCTCCCAGCCCCGCTGATGGCTGGGTCGCAGTTAGGCTCTGCTGGTGGGAAGGCCTTGGCTGTATTTGCAGGCGGGAGGAAGGAAGGCCTGCTTGTTGCTCAGGAGATTCCTTTACTATGGCAGCCGTGAGCCCTCTGCATTGCCATTAGTCACCACAGGATTGTATTTCCTGGGCTCTGGATAACGCCACTTTTCTTTCTTTCTTTTCTTTTCTTTTTTTTTTTTTTTTGAAGATTTTATTTATTTATTTGAGAGGTAGAGTTAACGACAGTGAGAGGGAGAGACAGAGAGAAAGGTCTTCTGTTGGTTCACTCCCCAGATGACCACGACAGCTGGAGCTGCGCCGATCCAAAGCCCGGAGCCAGGTGCTTCTTCCCGGTCTCTCACACGAGTGCAGGGGCCCAAGCACTTGGGCCATCTTCTATTGCTTTCCCAGACCATAGCAGAGAGCTGGATTGGAAGGGGGCAGTCGGGACTAGAACTGGTGCCCATATGGGATGCTAGCGCCGCAGGCGGAGGATTAACCTACTGTGCCACAGCGCCAGCCCCAATCATGCCACCTTTCATCCTCAGCTCCTTCAGCATTGCTGATGTCTTTATATTTTTTAAAAAATTTAAAAATATTCTGTTTTACTTGTTTATTCTTTTTTTAAAAAAGATTTATTTATTTATTTATTTGAAAGTCAGAGTTACACAGAGAGAAGGAGAAGCAGACAGAGAGAGAGAGAGGTCTTCCATCCATTGGTCCACTCCCCAATTGGCCACAGTGGCTGGAGCTGCGCAGATCTGAAGCCAGGAGCCAGAGTCGTCTTCCCGGTCCCCAATGTGGGTGCAGGGTCCCAAGGCCTTGTGCCATCTGCTACTGCTTTCCCAGGCCATAGCCGAGAACTGGATCAGAAGTAGAGCAGTAGGTCTTGAACTGGCACCCATATGGGATGCTGGCACTGCAGGCGGCGGCTTTACCCACTACGCCATAGTACTGGCCCCTGCTGATGTCTTTATAACCAAGTCTCTGCATCAGTACATTTCTGCTTGAAACAGGAAGAATGGGCTCTGTTTTTTCTTACTGGCTACATTCACACATTTCTATAATCCCATGCTCCAGCTGGTGCCACACAGAGGCATTCTAAGTCTGTAGGAATCCATGTGGTTAGTGTCTGGTGGTCTCCCAAAGGACTGGGAAATTGAGCACAAGTTCTCCGGAGGAGAGGAGAGATTCACAGTTAGGACTTGTGTTCTTGTTATGGGCGCTTTCTTTTTTATTCAATGGTCTGTGCACCTATGAACTAATTCACTTATGGGAATTGCATGAGAGAGACATTGTTATGTCAAGATACACCTCTGTTAACTGGGCCCAGAGGGATTTTTTTCTGTTACTGTTATAAAGATCAATTGGGTATTGCTAGGGTGTCTATGATCAGAGACTTTCGGAAGGCCAAACCACTCTGGTTTTGTGTCAGCCCTGCTGCACACTAGTGAATGCTTCCCATTTGTATCTGATGAGTAACTGCCGCGTCTCGGCCTCCACCAACCCAGACTCCCCGGCTGATTGAGGTCAGAGCCATTTCACCTGTAGACCCATCCGCCACATTCCTGGGCTGCAGGAGATGCTTGGTGAAGTGCTTTTAAATGATTCTGGCACTTCCCTCAGCCCCTGCCCTTTGCTTTGATCATGGAGGTGAATTTCTGGGCCTCTTTAGGGAGTGTGATTATTAGACTGGTCAGCAAGCTGAGTGTACAGAGGCAATCAATCAGTCAGCCTCCTGAGGGCTTTGACTTTCTCCCCCTAATTTAAATCAAGAGATTTCCACTGTTCTACAAAGTAACGACAGTGCAGAATTGCATCCAGGTTTGCATAAACCAACACTTTAAGTTGCTAGACTAACAGCTGCCAGCTGTCAGAGGGAACACACTGGGCACAGAATTGCCAGTAAGTACACTCAAATCCATAAGTTCATTTTGATCTAAAACTATATTCAGGCTATGAAGTGCTCTCCAAATCCACCTCCATAAATAACCCTCTGCTTCTGCATTAAATAAAATAGCAAATTCTTGCCATTTTTGCCAGGGCGGCCCTGTTTTCTCTGCTTTTCATCTCCCAGGATGTGCGAGAGGCTGGAAGGAGTTTGTCTTCATAGTGATGAGGATAATTTTCTCAATTAACAGAGGATCAGCTTCCTCAGGCAGGGGAGGGAATGCTTCCCCTGGTGCAGCAGATGGCCCTTTGCATGCTCCCTGAGAAACTTAATCCAGTCTCACACCTTGGAGTAAATTCATTCAAATAATCTCTTTTAATTGACCTACACCAAAGGTCAATTGACTTGCTGGATTAAGTGATGATTTCCACTACATCTTTTCCCTCAATGTTTAAAAAAATTGGGATGGGGTAAAAAATAAAAATTAATAATTTATTTAATTGTATTTGAAAATCAGAGTGATAGGAAAAAGAGAAACTGAGAGAAACCAAGAGTTGTCTCTCATCTGCTGGTTCACTCCCCTAGTGCCTGCAATGACCGGGGTCAGGCCAGGTCAAAGCCAGGAGCTCAGAACTCAGACCAAGTCTCCCAGATGGGTGGCAGGGACCCAAGTACCTGAGTCATCATCTGCTGCCTCCCAGGATGTATGCAGCAAGAAGCTGTAATTGGAGTGGAGCTATGACTTGAGCCAAGGCACTCAGATACAGGATGCAGGAATCTCAAGTGGTGTGTTTTTTAAGAAGATTTATTTATTTAATTATTTGAAAGGCAGAATGACCAAGAAAGGAGAGAGAGAGAGAGAAAGAGAGATAGATTTTCCATCTACTGGTTCACTCTCCAAATGCCCCATATTAGCCAGGGCTGAGCCATGCTGAAGCCAGGAGCCCAAAACGCCATCCTGGTCTTCCACGTGAGTTACAGGGACCCAAGTACTTGAGCCATTATCTGCTGCTTTCCCAGGGTGCATAAGTAGGTGGCTGAGTTGGGAACAGCATCTTGGGGTCTAGAACCAGCACTCTGACATGGGATACAGGTGTTCCACGTGGCTGTGTAGCCCACTGACCACAATGCCTGCTTTTCCTTTGCCCATTTTTAACTTGGGTTATTCATCTTGTTGAGCTGGAAGAGTCATTTATATATTCTGGAGCCTCATTAGATACATAATTTGTAAATATTTTCTCCCATTATGTAGGTTGCATTTTCATATTCTTTTTTAAATAAAGATTTTATTTATTTAATTGAAAGAGTTAGAGAGAGAGAAATCTTCCATCTGCTGGTTCACTCCCCAAATGGCTGCTATGGCTGGGGCTGGGCTGGGCTGAAGCCAAGAGCCAGGAGCTAGGTCTCCCATGTGGGTTCAGGGTCCCAAGCACTTGGACCATCTTCCACTGCTTTCCCAGGCACATTAGCAGGGAATTGGATTGGAAGTGGAGCAGCTGGGATCTGAAGCAGTGTTGGTATGGAATACCAACACAGTAGGCAGCAGCTTAACCTACTACACCACATCACCAGCCCCCATATTCTTGATAAAACAAAAGTTTTTAATTTGTTGAAATCCAATGCATCCCTTTGTTCTTTTCTTGTTGGTGCTTCTGTTGTCAAATCTAAGAATCTATTTCCAAATCTGAGAGCATAAAGATTTACATGTGTCCGGTGCCGCAGCTCAACAGGCTAATCCTCCGCCTAGCGGCACCAGCACACCGGGTTCTAGTCCCGGTTGGGGCGCCAGATTCTGTCCTGGTTGCTCCTCTTCCAGGCCAGCTCTCTGCTGTGGCCCAGGAGTGCAGTGGAGGATGGCCCAAGTGCTTGGGCCCTGCAACCCATGGGAGACCAGGAGAAGCACCTGGCTCCTGCCTTCAGATCAGCGCGGTGCACCGGCCGCAGCGGCCACTGGAGGGTGAACCAACGGCAAAGGAAGACCTTTCTCTCTGTCTCTCTCTCACTGTCCACTCTGCCTGTCAAAAAAAAAAAAAAAAAAAAAAAAAAAAAAAAAAAAGATTTACCTGTATGTTTTTTTCTAGGAGTCTTACAGGTGCCTTCCCAGAATTGAGGAAGAGAAAGGCCTATCCTGGGATGGAATGCAACCCCACTTAAATAAATGCTTGTTACTGCTCCAATATCTGCCTGTCAGCATAGCCAGTGCCAGACAGGGTGCAGCTCACCAGGTGTGCGGAAGAAATAGGTGTATTAAAGGAAACTAGTTAAACATTATCAGCAACTATGTACGCATGTGCAATTTTTTTATCCATAGCTGCTATGTAGCATTAGACTATCCAATCAAGGGGGCCGGGGCTGTGGTGTAGTGCGTTAACCCTCCACTTGCAATGCCAGCATCCCATAAGGGCACTGGTTATAGTCCTAGCTGCTCCATTTCCCATCCAGCTTTCTGCTATGGCCTGGGAAAGCAGCAGAGGATGGCCCAAGTCCTCGGGTCCCTGTGCCCATATGGGAGACACAGATGAAGCTCTTGGCTCCTGGCTTTGGTCTGGCTCAGCCCTGGCTATTGCAGCTATTTGGGGAGTGAACCAGCAGATGGAAGAGCTCTCTTGCTCTCGTTCTCTCTCTCTATCTTCCTCTCTCCCTCTCTGTAACTTCACCTTTCACTTAAATAAATAAAACTTTAAAAGACTACTCAATCAAATGTATATGTGTAGCCATATACAGGAGACAAAAAAGTGAAAACACATATAAGGAAATGCCTTTCTTTGGGGCTCAGTTCTTTTGGACATTAACCAAGCTTTTTGCCAGCGTAATAAAGATCATTTGTCCTGTTGAAGCCTCAGTATCTCGTATTTCTGTTCATGCACCTGCTACAGATGTTACAATATTAGTACCTGTATTTGGGTCAATGATCAATTTGGAGGAAATTTTTGTACACAGAATTAGGTAGGAGTCCAAATTTGTCCTTTTTTGTATGTTCTACAGTTTCCAAGCAATATTTCTTGAAGAGTCTACTCTTTCCCAATGGTTTTGACTCCTTCATTGAAAGCTGATGGGTCACAGATGTTTGGGCTTATTTCTGGACTTCACATTCTGTTCCCTAAGTGTCTGTCCTTATATTAATACTGTGCTGCTTGGGGATGGAGCTGTGGTGTAGCGGGTAAAGCTGCCACCTGCAGTGCTGGCATCCCATATAGGCACTGGTTTGAGTCCCGGCTGCTCCACTTCTGATCCAGCTCTCTGCTATGGCCTGGGAAAGCAGTAGAAGATGGCCCAAGTGCTTGGGCCCCTGCACCCATGTGGGAGACCTGGAAGAAGCTCCTGGCTTTGGATTGGTGCAACTCCAGCCATTGTAGCCATTTGGGGAGTGAACCAGTGGATGGAAGACCTCTTTCTGTCTCTACCTCTCTCTGTAACTATTTCAAATAAATAAAAATAAATCTTAGAAAAAAAAGGCAGAATGGGGGGAAAGAGAGAGAGAGAGAGAGAGAGAGAGAGAGAGAGAGAGAGATTGTCCATCTACTGATTCACTCCCCAAATGCCTACAACAGTAACCTGGGCCAGGCTGAAGCCAGGAGCCAAAAACTCCATGTGGGCCTCTCACGTGGGTGGAAGGGGCCCACATACCTGCACTGTCATCTGCTGCTTTTTCCCAGGTGCATTAGCGGGAGCTGGATAGGGAACAGGGCTGCAGGGACTAGACAGCTGCTATGATGTAGCAGGTCAGTGTGGCAAATGGTGGCCTTACCTGCTGCACCACAACGCCAGCTTGAGTCCTCCAACTTTTTCCTTTCCAGCTTTGTTTTGGAGGTGAGCCCTTGCTCTATCAGTTAGGGTGCTGGTTAAGAAGTCTGTGCCCATATTGGAGTACCTGGGTTTGATACCTGACTCCAGCTCCTGAATCCAGCTTCCTTCTGATGCAGACTCTGGGAGGCAGCAGTGATGGACCAAGTAATTGGGTTCCTGCCACACATGTGGGAGGCCTCAGCTGAGCTCCCAGCTACCAGCTTGGCCTGGCCCTGTCCCAGTCGTTGTGGCATTTGGGGACTGAATCAACAGATGGATGCTTTCCTTGTCAGTCTCTCTGTGCTTCTCAAATGAATAGAAATTTCATATTGCTTTGGCAATTAAAGGCCCCTTCCAGTTCTCTAAATTTGAGAATTGGGTTTTCTATTTCTGCAAAGAAGGCTATTGGACTTTCAACAGGGATTGTTGGTGGCTGGCACTGTGGCACAGTGGAGTAGCATTGGTGAAACTGCCATCCTGTATTGGCACCAGTTAATGTCCCAGCTGCTCCACTTCAACCCAGCTCCCTGCTAATGCTCCTGGGAAAAGTGGTGGAGGATAGCCCAAGTGTTTGGGTCCCTGCACCCACGAGGGAGACTCAGAAGAAGCTCCTGGCTTCAACCTGTCACACTGGGCTGTTGCAGCCATCTGGGGCAGGAATCAGCAGACGGAATTTCTCTCTGTCTCTGACTTTCTCTCTGTAACTCCTTTCAAATAAATAGATAAATCTTAGCAAACAAACACCAGGAATTGTGTTGCATCTGTCAGTAACTGCAAGGAATCCTGTTACTTTAACAATATTAAGTCTCCCAGTCTACTACCTTGGGATGCCATTCTTTTTTTTAAATGTATTTATTTCTGCCTTAATATTTATTTCCTCTCTTTTATTTTTTAAAGATTTATTTATTTATTTGAAAGTTAGAGTTACACACAGAGAGAAGGAGAGGCAGAGAGAGAGAGAGAGAGGGAGAGAGAGAGAGGTCTTCCATCCATTGGTTCACTCCCCAATTGGCCCCAAAAGCCGGAGCTGCACTGATCTGAAGCCAAGAGCCAGTAGCTTCTTCCGGGTCTCCCACATGGGTACAGAGGCCCAAGCACTTGGGCCATCTTCTACTGCTTTCCTAGGCCATAGTAGAGAGCCAGATGGGAAGTGGAGCAGCCGGGACTTGAACCGGCGCCCATATGGGATGCCAGCACTACAGGCGGTGGCTTTACCTGCTGCACCACAGCACTGGCCCCTCTGCTGCCTCTCTTACAGATGGGAAGTGGCCAAGTGACTGCATTCTGGCAGTCCAATAATCACATCCCAAGTGCTATTTCAACTCTCGTGCTAAAGCCTAATCCCAAATAATCTTTTATTCTTAAATATGCACTGTGTGATACTTGAAATAAACTTATACTTAAAGAGTTATTCATTATCTGAACTTCAAATGTAACTGGTGTCCTGGGTTGTTCTTGGCTCAGTCTGGCAACCCCAGCTGGAACGCAGACTTCCAGGAGAGGAGGCTGCTTGGCAGGGTCAGGTGCCCGGGTGGGGGTACAGGAAAGTTGGTCCTGTGCATGGTAGGCAAGTGCCAACCAAAGCCAAATGCTGCCAGAGCAAAGGGACGTGGCTGGAGGTGATGTGGACAGGAACAGGAAGTGGGCAGGCGAAGGGACACCCCTTCTCCCTCCTCCAGATATGCCATTTCCCTCTGGTGTCCTCACTGGCAGCTGGCAAAAAAAAAAAAAAAAAAAAAAAAAAAAAAAAAAAAAAGAGTACTTTTCGGTTTCACCTCTGGCATCACAAAGCACAGTATACACAGCGGGTTGGAGGCATTGGCAACAGATTCAAAACTGGCGCTGCTGGGCTGCTGCCGAGAGGAGCCCTCTCCCCTGTGTCCACCTCAGACCTGGGTGTAGAGGGCAGGGACTAGGGCAGCCCTTCCAGAGAGAAAATCCAGGGGCTGCTAACTGGATGATCAAGAATTGATATCCCTGGGGCTAGTGCTGTGGCATAGCAGGTAAAGCCACTGTCTGCAACGCTGGCTTTCCATATTCCAATCCAGCTCCCTGCTCCCTGGGAAAGCAGTGGAAAATGGCCCAGTCCTTGTGCCCCTGCACCCGCGTGGGAGACCTGGAAGAAGCTCCTGGCTCCTAGTTCCTGGCTCCTGGCTTTGGCCCAGCCCAGCCCTGGCCATTGCAGCCACAGGGGAGTGAACCAGTGGATGGATGATCTTTCTCTCTCTTCCTCTCTCTCTGTTACTCTACCTTTCAAATAAATCTAAAAACAAAAACAAAAAGCTCATGAAAAAAGAACTTCGAATTGTGGGACCAGCGTTGTGGTGCAGCAGGTTAAGCTGCTACTTGCGATGCTGGCATTTCATATTGGAGCTCCTGCATGCCAGCTGCTCTGCTTCTGATGCAGCTTCCTGTTAATTCACCTCGGAAAGCAGCAGAAAACGGCCCAAGTATCTGGGCTCCTTCAATCCATATGGGAGACCAGAATGGAAATCCAGGCTGCTGGACTGTGGTCAGGAGTGAATGAAGACCTCCCTCTCCCTGTCTGTCACTTTGCCTTTCAAGTAAGTTAATAAATCTTTGGAAGAAAACAAACAAACAAAAAAAACTTATAACCTAACTGGGAAGGGAATTGTCACTATTCATGCCTAGGTTTTATTTTTATTTTATTGTTTGAGAGAGAGAGAGAGAGAGAGAGAGAGAGAACTCCATCCTCCAGTTCACACCTCAAATGCCTCATGGTTGGGGTTCCCTGGTGCCAAAGCTGGGTTCCAGCATTGTGGTCCAGGTCTCTTGCATGAGTGGAAGGAACAGTCATCACCACTGCCTTCCACGGTCTGTGTTAGCAGGAAGCTGGAGTCGAGAATCAAACACAAGTACTCTGATGTGGGACATGGGTGACTTAAGTGCTAGGTTAAGTTCCCATTCCTCTGCCCAGGTTTTAATAACTTCCATGGATAGTAACTTTTAAAAAAAGATGTATTATTTATTTGAAAGGCAGAGTGACAAAGAGGGAGAGAGACAGAGAGATCTTTCATCTGCTGGTTCACCCCTCAAATGGCCACAATGGCCAGGGTTGGTCCAGGTTAAAGTCAGGAGCCCAGAACTCCATCCTGGTCTCCTACATGGGTCTCAGAGACCCAAGCACTTGGGCCATCCTCTGCTGCTTTCCCAGGCACATTAGGGTTGGTAGCAGAGCAGCCAGGACTCAAACCAGCGCTCTGATATGGGATGCCAGTGTCGTTAAGCCACGGTGCCACAGGCCAGCCTCTCACGGTCTCTGCTTTTTGACTGATAGCTTCCTTATTATAAATATTTTTAAATATTCATTTATGTGAAAGGAAGAGTTACAAACAGAGAGGCAGAGGCAGAGAGAGAGAATCTTCCATCTGCTGGTTCACTCCCCAAATGGCTGCCATGGCTGGAGCTGGGCCAATCTGAAACCAGGAGCCAGGAACTTCTTTTGGATCTCCACACAGGTACAGGGCCATCTTTTATTGCTTTCTCAGGCCAATAGCACAGAGTTGGATTGGAAGTGGAGCTGCTGGGAATTGAACTGGCGCCCATATGGGATGCCGGCACTGCAAGCGGCGGCTTTATCTTCTACATCACAGCACTGGCCCCGCTCTATTATATTTTTTATCAGCTATTGGGAATGTTGAATAAGCAGTTAGCACCTTCCCACACTGTTACTTGATTGAGAAGATAAGTGCTAAGATTTGAACACGATTTGGCTTCTGAACTCACGTGGACATTAAACCCCAAAACCATAGATTAATGGTATGAAGAGGGTGGATACCACCCACTTCTGGTGATTAGAGGCGGGGCCTAGTAGGGGGTCCTTGTGTCCTCAGGAGGCGGTTCTTATGGGAGCAACGGCTATAAAAGCCTGGATTGGGCCAGCCTTTCTGCTTCCAGGCCCGCCACGGGGTCCTTCTGCCCACTTCTCCCTCTTGCCTTGTGGTACTCCATGCTACCTTGGGACTCTGCCAGCAAGAACATCATCCCCAGATACTGGGCCAATGGAGGCGGCCTAACCTTGGACTGTGAACCCCAGAACCGTGAGCTGAAACAAACCTCCTTCCTCTTCAGTGGCTTGTCTTTGGTCCATCTTTGTAGTAGCAGAAGCTGACTGATAAAACAGCACATGATGCAGACTTTGCCCATGACACAGTAACTTTGGTGTGACTTTGCATTGTCTTTCAGAGAGATGAGTGTGTTATATGCAGGAAGGAAGAGGAGTGTGGATGTTGGGTAGCCAAAGGGGTCAACTGTGGCATTGACAGAGTAATTAACATCCTGTACAAATTCTTCCAGAGAAGAGAAAAAGTAGGAATGTTCTCCAGTGCCTTTTGTGACACTGACATAACCATGAACAGAAATTTTTTCTCATGGTCTGGGACTGAGAAGTTTAAGGTGAAGTCACCATCAGATTCAGTTATCTTGTGAGGGTCTTTTTTTCTTTAATCTTTCTTTATTAAAAGGCAGAGAGAGAGAGAGAGAGAGAGAGAAAGATCTTTTATCTGCTGGCTTACTCCTTAAATGGCTGTAATAGCCAGGGCTTAGGCAGGCCAAAGCCAGGAGCCAGGAGCTCAATCCAGGGTATCCCTTGTGGGTGGCAGGGGCCTAAGCACTTGGGTCATCATCCACAGCCTTCCCAGGCACATTAGCAGGAAACTGGATGGGAAGCGGAGAAACTGGGACGGGAATCAGCTTTCCAGCATGGGATGTCAGTGTCACACACAGAGGCTTAACCCTCTGCACCACAATTTCTTCGTCTTGCACTGTAACTTCATCCCTTACCTGTCAATCTAGTATGCCTGCTTTCCCATAATGCACCTGTGTCTCATCTGGGACCAGGAAGGAGGAGATGCCATTTTGGTCACATGGAAGAGCCATGAAACTCCCCAAAAACCTCATGGACACTAACCCCACCCAGGCTCCTCGTTTGCATAGTTAGGAGACTACCTTCTACCCCCTAAAAGTGACTTACATGTGGAAATGCCCCTTTTGATTTTTGGCTCCTAGCCCTTGCTTTTGGATCCTTCTGTGGCCTTCCCCCACTCTCTGCATAGGCAACTTTCTGCCCACACTCACATGTGAATATAGATTCACTCTCACTTTTCAATAAATGCTGCCCTCACTTGTGTACTGTATTTATGCCTCTGCTTTGAATTCTTATCTCTGTCTTCGGCAAGACTTGAAATAAAAATTGAGGTGCATGGGCCCTTAACAATTTCCCTAGGACCTGGATATAACTCAGCCAAGCCCTCTGCCCCTCCTGAACAGGGAGGCCTCTCTCAGCTGGCAGCTCCTTGTTCCTACTCCATCTGAGGTCTCATCACGACAGCCTTAGCGTCACGGTCACTTAGGTGACCACTAAGAAGTTTTCCTTATGGCTCTTCCCTTTTAAGCCCTTACCAGAATCACTTTTTTCTTTTTCTTTTTTTTTTGTATTTTTTTATTTTTTGACAGGCAGAGTGGACAGTGAGAGAGAGACACAGAGAGAAAGGTCTTCCTTTGCCATTGGTTCACCCTCCAATGGCTGTGGCGGCCAGTGCGCTGCGGCCAGCGCACCGCGCTGATCTGATGGCAGGAGCCAGGTACTTCTCCTGGTCTCCAATGGGGTGCAGGGCCCAAGCACTTGGACCATCCTCCACTGCACTCCCTGGCCACAGCAGAGAGCTGGCCTGGAAGAGGGGCAACCGGGACAGAACCCGGTGCCCCAACCGGGACTAGAACCCGGTGTGCCAGTGCCGCAAGGTGGAGGATTAGCCTAGTGAGCCGCGGCGCCGGCCAGAATCACTCTTAATGTTCCATTCACAGCGATCTTGTTTTTTCCAGAATTTCAGTGTCTGTCCATTACCCAGTTCCAAAGCTGCTCCCGCATGTGGTGGGTATGTATCATGGCAGCACCCCACTTTTCTCAGTGCCAATTTCTAAGACTGTGCTGCTATAACAAAATACCACGGGCTCATCTCACGAGGCCCTAGTGCTGTCGGCATGGGTGGGACAAAGGCACTGTTTGGCAAGACAGAGACAAGTTTCAGTGAACGTGTCTGCTTTATTCACGAGCATGCACACCTTTTAAAGGGCAGGCAGAGGGGGCGTAGCTAATTCAGGGCAACACTAATTCTATAGGATAGAGCCGATATTGGTGCTGCTATGCTTCTCCAATCAGCTTGAAGGTCATGTAGGCTATGGTAGCTTTCCTGATGGGCCTGGGCTATACCCAGGAGGAGTTTACCTGATTGGCAGGGGTGGGGGGAAATGTGCCTGGGCTCCCGCCGACTTCCAGCAGCAGGCTGTGGGGTCTCTCCTGGGAGGCATGACCCTCTCAACCTTCTGCATGGGCAGGGAGGCAGACTCACGGGATAACCCACAAAATACCTGAGACTGTGTAATTTATAACATAAATTTGTCTTTTTCCAGTTCTGGATGCTGGGGAGTCAGATGAGGGCACTGGTGAGGGTATGGCCCCTGCTCCCAATGTAGCTCCTTGAGTGCTGCATACTTTAGAGGGAAGGGACGTGGTTCTCACACTGCAGAAGGCAGAAGAGCAGAAAGGTACTGGGTCCCTCTGTCAAGCCCCCCCCCCCCTTTATATATATATATTTGACAGGTAGTGTTGGGGAGAGAGAGAGAGAGAGGTCTTCCTTCCGTTGGTTCACTCCCCAAATGGCCGCTATGGCCGGCGCTGCGCCAATCCGAAGCCAGGAGCCAGGTGCTTCTTCCTGGCCTTCCATGTGGGTGCAGGGGCCCAAACACTTGGGCCATCCTCCACTGCCCTCCTGGGCCACAGCAGAGAGCTGGACTGGAAAAGGAGCAGCCGGGACTAGAACCCAGCACCCATATGGGATGCTGGCGGTGCAGGTGGAGGATTAACCAAATGAGCCATGGCACCGGCCCTGTCAAGCCCTTTTAAAAGGGTCCCTACTCCCATCCATGAGGACAAAACCCTCACAACTTGATCACCTTCCCAAAGCCACACCTCCCAATACTGTTGCATGGGGTATTAAGCATCAACAGGGATTTTGGAGGAGACAAAAACATTTACATCATGCCATATATTGTATTTATTGAAATTTCCCCACAATAGAAAGTAAAACCAAACTAAAAACAAAACTGAGGCACTCACATCAGAGTATTATTCATGTGTCTGGCAAAGTGCTGAAAAGTACACTCAACAACCTCTGTAAGGTTAAGATCCCAATTGATGTAAAAGTAGAGATTAAGAGGCCAGGAGCTTACCTGACATAGAGCTAATCATATGTGTATAAAGTCAATTGAAAATAGATCTCAGTAAATAATAAGAGTGGGAATAAGAGAGGGAGGAAGAAGTTTGTAACTGTGAAGCTGTATAGTTCTGCATATATTCCTACGGACTTACTTCTAAGGGTACAGTTTAAAAACTTGTCACGGGAGTCCAAATACCATTAAAATTGGTGGTAAAAATGCCATCTTAATTGTTAAAGTGATCTATTAAGTGTTAAAGTGAACATAGGTTTAAGTGTTAAAGAGATCATATAAATAAGATCAAGTGCCCGACAATAATAATAGATAGAATTAAAAAGGAGAGAATGTCCAACATGGGAAGCAGTCCACACAGCCGACTCATAGAATGACAATCACTTTAACTAGCACTCTGACCTCAGAGTCAGCCCTTAAGGCATTCTGGTCTGGCTGAAAAGCCCATGAGAGCTTTAGGCATGGGAAGCCAAGACACTGTGGTAAAAAATGTTCTACATGAAGGATCTCTGTGAGTGAGACCCCAATGGAAAGAAGTGGCCATCAAAGAAGGATGCATTTTTCTCTGAAGGGAGGAAAGAACTTCCACTGTGCTTATGGTCTTGTCTAAATACGATGTAGATTGTGGATTCAAAAGGCTTCCATAGCCTTGGCAGCTCATGTCAAGAGCCTTGGGTGATCACTGATGTCATACATAAGAGTGTTAATTGTTAAGTTAACAACAAGAATCACTGTGCACTAATTCCCCATGCAGGACCTCTGTCCTCAATGAGTTGTATTGACAGTTGACTTAAAAACCAGTTCTCAAACAGTTTTTTTTGTGTGTGTGTGTGTGTATGCAAATTGTTGAAATCTTTACTTAGTATAGAGTTGGTCTTCTGTGTACAAAGTTAATTGAAAATGAATCTTACTGGAGAATGGGACTAGCAAGGGGAGAGGGAGGAGGAGGAGGGGTGGGAGGGCTGGTATGGTGGGAAGAATAACTATATTCCTAAAGTTGTACTTATGAAATTTGTGTTCCTTAAAAAATAAAATAATAATAGTAATAAAAAAGAGGTAAGGGCATTAGCAGAAAGTTGAATTGGAAGCAGAGGAGCCAGAATTGGAACTAGCATCCTGACATGGGATGAAGGCATCTCAGGCAGCAGCTTAACTCTCTGCACCATAATGCCAGCCCCTGGAGAGGTTTGATTGGTGGTCTCTTCCTAACATCAGAACATGCTCTGTGACTTTCCAGAGTGACTACAGGGAAGGTGCATTTGCAACTGTTCTTGCCTCTCCTGCTCTGAGAGCAATCTAGAAAGTCTTAGAGAGGGAGGTATAGCCCTTTTCCACCTTCCCAAAATAGGAATCTAATATACTTAGATAGTATATATAGTGTCTGTGCAAATAGTGTCTGTGTCTGTCTATAGGCAGCCTATGGCCCTGAACATGTAACCTGGTTGTCACTCCTCATTCAGTCTGGGAGAATTCATCTTTTTCTGTTCAATGATTACACTGCACCCAAACGGCCCTTGTGCATCTCTGCCCATAATCCATATGGCACACTGTGGAAAAACAATAAATCATAAATGTATCATTTGCACAGATAATAATGCAATTGGGACAAACTCTTGGGAGAACCCTGCTGGACATCATCATAAAATGTCACCATAAGGGATTCTAGAAACTTTTTACAGCTTATGGATTGTGACACATGAAGTAGAGAAACACTGTTTATAGTAGGCTGATAATTCCTAAGCAGACATCACCTGAGAAATACCTACAGGTAGACAAGGGCACATCATGGGGCCAGCACTATGGCACAGCAGGTAAAGTCACCATCTGTGACATTGGCATCCCACATGGGGACTTGTGTCCTAGCTGTTCCAATTCTGATCCAGCTCCCTGCTAATGCACCTGGGAAAGCAGTAGACAATGGCTCGAGTACTTGGGCTCTTGTCACCTACATGGGAGACCTGGATGAAGTGCCTGGCTTCTGACTTCGGCTTAGCCCAGCTCCTGCTGTTGTGGCCATCTGGGGAGTGAACCAGTGGATGGAAGACTTCTCTGTGTCTCTCCCTCTCTCTCCCTGTAACTCTGCCTTTCAAATAAATAAATAAATCGTAAAAGAAAAAGGAAAGGGCACATCACATTCCTCTCCTACCATGTTCTCACACAAACCATTGCCTTGTCTTGAAAGGGAGTGTGCTACTCACTCCACTTGGTTGCCCCTGGGCCCTATGCCTGTAGTGGGAGGACAGTTGTGGTTTGATGAGGAATACATCATGAGTAGCCTATCCTGGGTCAAGTATTTGCACCGTTAGGAACTTGAGTCATCTACAACAGCTTCCCTTCACTCAGATGGAGCTAATGTTTCTGTCATGCCAGACCATGCCCTGATGTTAGGGGTAGGGGTTTCTTTTCATGTAAAAGCCACACTATGGGGGTTGGCACTGTGGCGTAGCAGGTAAAGCCACCACCTGCAGTGCCAGCATCCCATATGGGTACCAGTTCAAGTCCCAGCTGTTCCACTTCTGATCCAACTCTCTGCTAGGCCTGGGAAAGAGTAGAAGATGGCCCAACTTCTTGGGCCCCTGCACCCATGCGGGAGACCTGGAGTAAGCTCCTAGCTCCTGGCTTTGGATTGGTGTAGCTCTGGCCATTGCAGCCAATTGGGGAGTGAACCAGCAGATGGAAGACCTCTCTCTTTCTCTCTCTCCCCCCCCACCTGTGCCTCTCTGTAACTCTTTCAAATAAATAAATAAATCTTTTTTAAAAAAATAGCCACTCTGTGGATATTCAAAATTTGTCCCTAAATGCTAGAGGTTTTCACAAAGGTATCCTTTGTGACACTCCAGAAGATCAAGTTCTATGCACAAGCTATCTCCCAATATCCACCAGTGTTGAATAACTTGTCAGCTAGTGGAGAGAGGGTTCTATGAAAATAATCAATAATTTGATTTCTTTGAAAAGCAACTAAGGAATAGATAAAGGAACCAAATGGAGCCTGCTGCAGTGGCTTTTCACTTCCCTTTGGGAAGATGGGGTTGATCATCCTCCAGGAGACCATCCCTGGGGAGCTTTTATTTCTTGGCTGCACAGTTGCATGCCCTTGAAACTGGTCTGCCTGTCACCCACCCCCACCCTCCTGCTCCTTAGAGGCCCACTGGTCTACTTCAGAGGCTTTGTCCTAGTTCTAATGCTCCATGCCCTCTGCTCGCCTTAGCCTGGCTCACTCCTCCTCATTAGTCTCAGCTGCAAGGTCAAGTGCGAGAAGCCGTCCCTGACCTCCAGTGAATCTTCCTTTGCTGTTGCCTGTTAGAATTCTTTGCCATCACACTTCCTCTATTTCCTTCTTAAGTTTATTGGCCACCTCTCCCTTTATGATTGAATTATGTCCCCCTCCTCCCACCAGTTCCTATGCTGAAGTCTTAACTATCTCAGAATGTGACCTCATTTGGAAGTAGGGTCATTATAGCTGTACTTAGTGAGGAGGAGACCATACTGGAGTAGAGGGAACCCCAAATCCAATCACACTGGTGTCTGTACAAAAAGGAGATGTTCGCGGGTAGGCGTGTGGTGCAGCAGGCAGGCTGCCACTTGGGATGCTCACATCCTAATCACAGCGCCTGGGTTCCAGTCCCAGCTCTGCTTTGGGTTCCAGCTTCCTGCTAAGGCACACTCTGGGATGCAGAAAGTGCTAGCCCAAGAACTTGGGTCCCTGTCACTCACGTTGGAGACCTGGATTGAGTTCAGCTCTCAGCTTTAGCCTCTGCCCAGCCCTGGCTCTTGCAGGAATCTGGGGAGTTAGCCAACAGGTGGAGGCAAGCACTCTCTCTACTCTCTTGAATTAAAAAAAAAAAAAGTTTTTAAAGATTTATTTATTTATTTACTTGAAAGTCATAATTACAGAGAAAAGGAGACAGAGAGACAGAGAGAGAGAGAGAGAGAGAGAGAGAGAGAGAGAGAGATCCTCCATCCACTGTTTCACTCCCCAGGGCTGCACCAAGCGCTTCATCCAGATCTCCCACTTGGGTGGCAGGGGCCCAAGGGATATGAACCAGCATCCATATGGGATGCCGGCATCGCAAGCGGTATACCCGCTATGCCACAGAGCCAGCCCTCCTCCCCCAAAATGTAAAGGAGACATTTGGACGCACCGACGTATACAGGGAAAATGCTATGTGGCTATGAAACTGGTCCGGTAGTCAGGGAGAGCCCTGGATCAGATCTTCCCTCACAGCCCTCAGATGGCACCAACTTTGCCCACACCTTGATTTCACAGGTTTCTTACTCCTCAGAACTTCAAGAGAATAAATGTCCATGATCTACACCACCCGGCCCGTGATGCTTTGGTGCAGCAGCCCTAGCGAACGCACTCAGCTCCCCAGAGCTGTTACCTGCCCTGTGGTGCGCACAGGTGTCCCGGAACGCACCCGAACTCTTCTCTAGCAGCGTGTCCGCTATTGGACGGTTTCACCGGGCGTGTTCGAACTCCGGTGCCTGCCAAGGGAAGAGAGCTGTGTTTGTCTTTTGCAGCCACGACTACAGGTGCACAATAAAAACCTGTCGAGCAGGCGAAAGCATTTCACTCCTTTCCAGTCGCTGCGGGGGAAAAGGTGTGCGGGCTGACAAGTCACGGCGCCTATTCTCCGGGCTGCATGCACGCTCGCGACGCGCTGGTCGCTCTCCGGACAGGGAGGCCGGTCCCTCACAGGTCCCTCGAATGGGGCTCCGAAGATTGAAGCGAGACGCAGCCTTCTCACAGGCATGGGTCCTGGCCCCAGGGGGCCTCTCGGTACTTGTAGTCTTGTCCACGATGCCTTCGCCCGCAGAGCGAGCGCTGAGACCACAACTCCCGTCACCCTCCGGACCCTGGAGCCGCTAGAGCGCATCCTCCGGAGGCGGTGCCAGCGCCATTGACTAACCTGCTGGCCGAAGGGCCCGCCCCCAGGAACCCAAGCGCCTCCCCGATTGGTCAGCCGCCCCGCCTCTCACCGGAGGGGGCGCCAGGTGAATGAAAGGGGGGCGTGTCGGTGCGCGCAGCTCGCTGGTGGAGAGGCTGGACCCAGCTGGAAGGTGAGAGCCGAGACGCGGGTTCGCGCTGCCACTTCTCTTGGTTTGAGGAGAATTCGGGCACCCCGCAGGCCTGCCCTCTCTGGGGGAGGGCAGCGGGCTCGGTTGCCTGCTCTGGGTCAGCAGGCTTCGGACCGCCCGGCCTTGGCAACTCTCGGGACCCTCTTAGCAGGAGCCTGTGCTGGGTGACAGACCCCCTGCTTCGGCTCCAGCTCACCCCCTTTGCTGGCATTGGCCCATCGCGTCGTCCAGCCAGGCGGGGGTCCAGGGGCTTACACCGATGGTGGACGGCTCCCAGGCGCCAGGGCTCGGCCAAACTGGGGCAGTGCCCACTGCAGCCACGGGCACTTTGTCCGCGGGAGGCCGCGAGAGGGGCAAGGCCTCGGGGGCCCGAGGGCCATGCTCAGTAGCCTGTTCCGATGGCCTCCAGCTGTCGTCTATCTGGACCGCGGAAGATCCCTGTCTTGAGCATTTTAGTAGGCGAGCCAAGGATGGAGTTGCCCTGAAATTCTTCCCGTGGGAAACTCTTTTCCCAGGTCCTTCTCCACTCCGTGCCTGGGAGAAAGGAGTGACTTCCCCAGCCCGTGGCACGCTGTCCTAGACGGTTTGGGGAAACCTGTTTGCTTAGGGGATACGGGCATCACCTCTGGAATCAGCAGTCAGACCTGGGTTCCAAACCCTAGCTTGGGCATGTCCTCTCTGTTTTATAAATGTTTGCATTTGTTTGACAAGGGTAGGGGAGAGAGAGACAGAGACAGAGAGACACAGAGAGACAGACCATCTGCTAGTCCACTCACTAAATGCCTAGGAGCCAGAAGCTCAATCCAGGGCTACCACATGGGTGGCAAGGACCCAACTACCTGAGCCATCACCTGCTGTCTCCTAGGGTGCACATTAGCCCAGAGCTGCCAGGGACTGAGCCAGGACTGGACCCCAGGAACTCTGACATGGGATGGGGCATCTTAACCATGAGGCCAAATGCCTACCCCTGCGTCTGTATCTTTGAACCTTGGCTTTCTTTGCCCAAGAGAATGTAGTGGTAGTGTCTGCTGCACTAGGTTATTGTGAGGTTAGAATTAATATGCTGGTGGTTTCCACGGTGCTTCATTAGGAGCAGTGCTCGATAAATGTTAGCAATTGAGGAGCAGGCTTTTATTATTCTCCAAGTCTCGTGAGAATCAGTGGAATTCAAAGCCACCCTTGGCCCGTGAACAAAGGCAGGCGTGTGATCTGGCTAGAATGCCCTCAGCCTCATGTAGGGGTTTGCATTCCAGGTGTGGTGGTGACATCTGCCGTGTCCTGGAGGACAGACACTGCCTTGGGTTAATTTTTCTACCCCTGGAACCTAACTCGTGTCAGCCAGCGTACACATACGTAGCTCGTCATTTGAACTGACTTGGAAGCATGGGAAGGTTTGGGAGGGTCCCTGGCTGAGTGTGGCTAAATGTGCTGCTGGGAGCTGCCTCCCCTGTGGGCTGCTTTTCTGGGAGAAGTGGCGTCCTACACCTCGTCCCAGGGACACACTGAAGGCAAGGGAACTTGAGATGGGTGAATATTTCCTCTGTCTATACCAAGTGCAGGACTGGGGAAAGCTTTGGACAAAGTATATGGATAGACTTTTGCAAAGTCAAGTATTATTTGCATGACCCAGTACGATCCCTGTTTGCAGTGAGAAAGCCAAAGGGAATGGGTTTGGGGTCACACTGTTGCTGCAAGGAACATCTTTCAGTAAAAGATAGGAGTAGTGGGGAAGAGGCCTGGTAGGTCGACGGTTCTGCAAGCTAAGAACTTACCTCCCTGGTTTGCCAACTCCTCACCGCTCAGCCCTGCCCCTCACCGACACCTTTTTCTCCTAGTTAATTTTTTTTCCTAGTTAATATTTATTTATTTGAAAGAGAGAGAGAGAGATCTTTTGTCCATCTGTTCACTCCTTAGATGTCCAGAACAGCCAGAGCTTACACACTCGACCCACGAGGCCTGCGCATTGTGGGATGGTGGGGCGATGGCGTTCTTTGACAAGAAACACCGGAGACAAGTTTTGGTGAACATATCCACTTTATTAACGACCAGGGACACCTTTTAAAGGGCAGGCAGAGGGGGCGTGGCTAATTCAGGGCAACACTAATTCTATAGGATAGAGCTGATATTGGTGCCGCTATGCTTCTCCAATCAGCTTGAAGGTCACGTAGCTTTCCCGATGGGCCTGGGCCACACCAGCGAGCAGTTTACCTGATTGGCAATTACGGGGCCCTTTAACAGGCAGCGGAGGTGGGGGAAATGTGCCTGGGGCTCCCGCCACCTGCCAGGATCAGGCTAACCTGCGTGGGCTAGGCAGGCAATCTCACAGGATCACCCAAAGAGCTGAACCAGGCTGAGTCCTGGAGCCTGGAGCCCAATCTCAGCCTCCACATGGTGGCACAAACCCAAGTACTTGGGCCTCCTCTGCTGCTCCCAAGTTGGGCCTTAGCAGGACACTGGATTGGCAGAACCAGGGCCTCAACCAGGCACTCTGTTAGAGGACGTTGATGTCCCAAGCGTTGTCTCTGCTATACCAAACACCTACAAAAAAAGGAATACATGGACAGTAAAACATTTCAACTCTACAAGAAGGTTTAAAATGAAAAGTGAAGGTCCCGCTTCCCAAGGGTATCTGCTGTTAACTCTTGTATAATTTACTGAAAACATTATACACATATACCACCAACGCATATCTTAATGGGTTCACACTGCATATTTTATTTTGGATCTTGCCCTCTCTTTTTATTATGTCTTAGTGACATTTTCATATGAACACAGGTAATTCTCTTTTTTCCCTTTTTTAAGAGAGGGTAGGGGAAAGAGGGAGAGAGACAGAGATCTGCCATCTGCTTGTTCATTTCCCAGATGGCTGCAATGGCCAGGGCTGTGCCAGGCCCAACTCAGGAGCCTGGAGCTTCTTCTGGGTCTCCTACATGGGTACAGGGGCCCAAGCAGTTGGGCCATCTTTCATTGCTTTCTCAGGTGCATTAGCAGGGAGCTGGATCAAAAGTGGAGCAACTGAGTCTGGAACCAGTGCCCGTATGGGATGCCAGCATCCCATGCAGTGGCTTAACCTGCTATGCCGCAGCACCAACCCCTACCACAGATAATTCTGGGTAACAACCTGGCTAACAAAGGGATTCTCCAAATATTAATGTTTATTTGGGAGTAGCATTGCAATGGGAATATGTGTGCCATAGTAAACTATGTGCTTATTCAAAGAGGTTGAGACAAGGCAAGCTTTTTGTTTTTGTTTTTGTTTTTGGGAAAGGCAGGGAGACCCGAAGAGATCTTCCATCGGCTGGTTCACTCCCCAGATTCCCGCAAACAGCCTTGAAGCCAGGAGTCCAGAACTCAATCCGGGTTTCCCACGTGGGTGACAGGAACCTTCTCAGGGTATGCGTTGGCAGGAAGCTGGATTGGACGTGGAGCAGCCACAATGCCAACCAGGCCCTCAGGATGGGATGTGGGTGTCCCAGGTAGGGACTTACCCTCTGTGCCACCGCGACCCACCCCAAGGGGGAAGTTCTTCAGAGCAAAGTGAGGATTATGTAAAACATTTTGAAACCACAATCCTTGGCTGCAAGGATTAGTAATAACAGCGGTGATGGTTGCACAGCCAGTTGTTGGGCACAAGTCCTTGCAGGAGTATTTCTTGTGCAAGGCGTGGTTCTGGCCCGGTCTTTTGTGATAGTTCTTGTCAGCCATACCTGTGAGAACTCCTCCTTTAATAACTGCTGGCTTTCTTTATCTTGTTTTCTTTTATGTTGGGGCCTATCCCTCATTTTGTTTCTGACAGCTCTCACAGTTGAATAACACTCTACTGTGTGACTGTGAGATCATTAATGTAACTTTTCCCCTATTAGTGGACATTCACATTGTTTCTACTTTTGCACTAGTACAAAAACCTGATGCAATGGATACCTCCAAGTTTATAATTTGATATATTTTTAAAACAAGATTTATGTATTTGAGAGAGTTACACAGAGAGAGGAAGAAACAGAGAGAAAGAGAGATCTTCCATTCAATGGTTCACTCCCCAAATGGCCACTATGGCCAGGGCTGGGCTACACCAAAGCCAGTAGCCAGGATCTTCTGGATCTCCCACATGGGTGTAAGGGCGCAAGGACTTAGACCATTTCCAGTTGCTTTCCCAGGAGCATTAGCAGGGTACTGGATCAGAAGTGGAGCAGCCGGGTCTAGGACTGGCACCCATATGGGATTCCAGCATTGCAGGTGGCAGCTTTACCTGCTAGTTACAACACCAGCCCCAATTTGATTTTTTTTTTTTTTTTGACAGGCAGAGTGGACAGTGAAAGAGAGACAGAGAGAAAGGTCTTCCTTTGCCATTGGGTATTTTTAAAAATATATCCAAAATAGTAAATTTATCCAATGGACATACTGGGGCAAAAAGTGTGTACATTTTAAGTTTTTGATCAATATTGCCAAATTCCCCTCTAAAATGGAATTTGTTATGTTGCTACCAACAATGGGTAATATCACACTGAAAAATGTGATTTTAGGGGCCAGTGTTGTGCACTGTGTTTAAGCTTCTGCTTGCAATGCTTGCATCCCATGTTGGAGCCCTGGCTGCTCAGCTTCCAACCACTTCTGTGGTGATGTTCCTGGTGGGGGTTGGGGGGGCAATGGAAGGTGGTCCAAGTGGATGGAGGTCTGGACTCCTGGCTTTGGCCTGGCCCTGCTGTTGCAGCCATTTGAGGAGTGAATCAGGGGATAAAAGATCTCTCTCTCTCTCTCTCTCTTCTCTTCTATCATTCTACTTGTCAAATAAATAAACAAATAAGTAAATTTTTTTAAGAAAAAAAAGAAAAAAGGGACCAGCGTTTTGGCATAGCAGGTTAAGCCTCTACCTGCAATACCGGCACCCCACATGAGCACTGGTTTGAGACCTGGCTGCTCTGTTTCCTATCCAGCTCCCTGCCGATGTGCTAGGAGGTGGTGGAAGATGGCCCAAGTCCTTGGGCCCCTGCACCCATGAGGGAGATCCGGATACAGTTCCAGGTTCCTGGCCTCAGCCTGGCCCAGCCCTGGCTGTTGCAGCCATTTGAAGAGTAAATCAGCAGATGGAATATCTTTTTCTCTCTCTTACTCTGCCTTTCAAATAATAAATCCTTTAAAAAGGAAGCATTTTTATTTTTCTTGTATTTTCTTGTCCAGCAGTAGCAAGAACTGCTGAGCAGACTTGACTGGCGAGCCAGGAGGAGGGAGATGGCAGGGAAACTCAGGCCTATGAACATTTTAGGGCTGAGTAACTGGAGATACAATTTTTCCAGGTATCTGGCAATTCTTTTCCTGTTTGAACCAGAATATTAACTTTAACCACTTTGGATGAGAAAGTTCCCCAAATTATGACATAAACGTCTGTCTTGAGTTTAAAATGAGCACAAAAATATGGAAATCTTTTCGATCCCTTAAGCCCATTTATTTTAGCCCTGGGCTATAATTTGGTGATGTCCTCAGGGCATTTTGAATGTGTGGGCACCTTTAATACCCTTAGCTAAATAACCTCAGGCTGATATTTTGAGAAAACCCCTAGGTGTGCTTTTTACAGGCTTGTTGGGTTCTCCTGGCTGTCAGCTCTCACTGTGCAGCTTGTCCGTGCGTTTGCTTACCGAGGCGCCTCTCCACACCCTTCCCTTCCCTAATTGGTTCTCTAGTTTCAAAACCCACCCTATCACTCGACATAAATATGTACCAGCTAGGTCGAAATTGCCATTTAACAGGGCTGTGGTGGGCCTATTTTTTAATTTTTAAAAAATGTGTTCATTTGAGAGCCAGAGAGACAAAGAACCAGAGAAGTTCCCATCTGCTGGGTTACTCCCCCAAATGGCCACAATGGGGGGGAGGGGCAGTTAGTCTGGGAAAGCAATCCAAGTCTCCCAGGAGGGCGGCAGGAGCCCAAGCACTGGAGCCCTCACCACTGTCTTCTGGGGTCTGCATTAGCAGGAAGCTGAGTCAAGAGCAGGGCCAGGTGTCCAATCCAGGTTCTCCCATGCGGGTGCCAGCATTCTAACCACCAGGCCAGATGGTCACCCTGTGTGGTGGCTCTTTGATGAGTCCAGGCTGTGCCAGTAACGCCTAGGCCATGTGGAATCTGTCTTTCCGGTGGAGGGATCCCCTTTTGGCAGGGCCAGGTAGGATGGAGAGCTGGGGTGTGGCCAGCCCCTCCAGCAGGCCTTCTGTGCGTCCCCTGGGAATGCTCCCTGCAGGAGCCTCTGAGCTCGGTGGGGTCATGGGCAGCGGTGGATGCATCTGGGCCGGTCTAGGTGGGATGTGTGAATTCACGCTGAGATCTCTTGGCAGAGACTCAGGCCCCTTGGGCGCGGCGGCCGCCGGCGGAGAGATGGAGATGCAATCCTATCACGCCAAGCTCCTGGGCGAGCTGAACGAGCAGCGCAAGAGGGACTTCTTCTGCGACTGCAGCATCATCGTGGAAGGGCGGATCTTCAAGGCCCACAGGAACATCCTGTTCGCCAACAGCGGCTACTTCCGAGCCCTGCTCATCCACTACATCCAGGACAGCGGGCGGCACAGCACCGCCTCCTTGGACATCGTCACCTCGGACGCCTTCTCCACCATCCTGGACTTCCTCTACTCCGGGAAGCTGGACCTGTGTGGGGAGAACGTGATCGAGGTGATGTCGGCCGCCAGCTACCTGCAGATGAACGACGTGGTGAACTTCTGCAAGGCGTACATCAGGTCCTCCCTGGATATTTGCCGGAAGATGGAAAAGGAGGCTGCGGTGGCGGCAGCGGTGGCCGCGGCGGCAGCGGCAGCAGCTGCAGCGGCCGCCGCCGCCGCTGCTCAGCAAGTGGACAGTGGAAGCCCGGGTTCTGGCAAGGAAGGAATCTCGTGTGGAACCAAGAAGAGCCTGGTGTCCTCTTCGGTCCAGGGAGAGGAGAGCGTGGACTGCTCGAGAGAGCCCCCTTGCGGGGACTGCGGGGACTGCCACCCCTTGGAACTGGTGGTGAAAGACAGCCAGGACCTCTCAGCGCAGGCTACAGGGCTGGGGCCCAAGGTGGAATTCGGAGCCGACGGGGTGGAGGTGGAAGCGGCTGAACAGCTGCAGCAGTACGCTGCCCCGCTGGGCCTGGCCCGCGTGGACGAGGGCCTGCCGGGCAGCCAGGCCGTGGACCTGGCCTACGGGAACTACCACGTGAAGCAGTTCCTGGAGGCCCTCTTGCACAACGGTGCCGTCCAGAGCAAAGACGACGGGGACCATGGCTTTCCCCGGAGTTTGGAGGGAAGACCAGACGGTGCAGGCGTGGCCGTGAGCTCCGTGATGGACGTCCAGACGGACTGGTATGCAGAAGACTCAGGTGAGCTCCCGTAGCATGTGTCCCCCTGCGCGCCACTCACCAGGCACCTCCTGGGCCTCGCGGTCTGCATTCCTGTGGTCGACATCAGCATTGTCAGCGTCACTACCATCGTTGTCACCAGGCTCACCACCACCACCATGGTTATTGGTTGAGCACCAGCTGTATACAGGGCATTGCTTCCTCATGTATGCACCTTTGTGTTCCCTCTGCCACCAGCGTATACACAGTTTGGAGGCATGGGAAGCACCATGTCTTCCAGGAGCCAGCAGCAGGGCCCTGGCCAAGTCGCTGAGCCTCTGGGAACCGCTCTGCCATCTGTAAGATGGGGAGATGGCCTTGCCCTGCCCTTCGCGCAGGGCTGTCGTGTGGACCCAGGACCCTTTCTGACCTGTGGTACTGAGTCCTGTGCACGTGGGAGACCTAGACTCTTCTCAGCAGATGCGATTGCTCTTGTTGCACGGTGTCTTGGGGACAGAAGTCAGCTTGTCTGCCACTGGCGGACAGTGGAACCTCAAGCCAAGAAGTTAGCGAGTCGTATTTCTAGGCCACTCTTCTTACCAAGTAGTGAAAGTCTCTTAAATAAGGAGAGATCCGCTGTTTCATTCATTAATATGAGACACCTTGATTTCATTTTTCAAATTTTTTTATGTATTTATTTTTAACAACTTATTTATTTGAAAGGCAGAGTTACAGGGGTGGGGGGGAGGCATCTTCCATCCTCTCATTCACTCCCCAAATGGCCGCAATGGCTGGAGCTGGGCTGATCCAAAGCCAGGAATCTGGAGCTTCTTCCAGGCCTCCCATGTGGGTACAGGGGCCCAAGGACTTGGTCCATCTTCTACTACTTTCCCAGGTCATAGATCAGAAGTGGAGCAGCTGGGACTCGAACCAACACCCATATGGGATGCCAGCACTGCAGGTGGCAACTTTACCACAGCACCGGTCCCAGGGAAGACATTTCTAACAAATTATCTTGAGCAGAAACCTCAAGGAAGTGAGGGCAAACTGCAGAGATGTCAAGGGAAAGAACATTCCAGGCAGAGGGAGGAGCAAAGTGCAGAGATCCAGCTGCATAGTCAGCCCTGGTGCTGAACAAAAGGGACAGCAAGATGGCTGACCCGGCTGGAGTGAGCTGAGTGTGTGTGTGTGTGTGTGGGGGTGTAGTCCCAGGGCTTGGACAAGGCTGGGCCTTTGGAGTGATTTGCGATGACTTGGATGTACAAAGGATCCTCTTAGAGCTGCATGAAGAATAGACTGTAGAGGAGCAAGAGTGGAAGCAGGAGGACCACTGGAGGGGGGAGCCTGCAGTGACCCAGGTGAGAGACGTGCCCCTGATTCAGGGAGGGAGCGGGAGAGGGGAGGTTTGGTTGGGTCATGGCTATGCTATCTTTTTTTTTTTTTTTTTTTTTAAGATTGATTAATTTGAAAGGCAGAAGAGCAGAGAGGAAGAGAGAAAAAAAGAGAGACATCTTTCGTCCACTAGTTCACTCCCCAAATGGCCACAACAGCTAGAACTGGGCCAGGCCAAAGCCAGGAGCCTGGAACTCCATCCTGGTCTCCCACGTGGGTGGCAGGGGCCCAGATACCTGGGTCGTCTTCTGCTGCTTTCCCAGGTGTGTTAGCAGGAAGTAGAACTGGAAGTGGAGCAGCTGTGATGTGAACTGGCGCTCTGATATGTGACACTGGCATCGTGAGCAGCGTTTTAGCCTGCTATGCCACAACACCTGCCCCTACACTGCAGCTAGAAGCAGAGCTGACCAGACTTGCCAGTGGCTTGGATGAGCAGCATGGGAAAAAGAGGAACTAAGGATGACCTTAACGTGTCTAGCTCGAGCAGCTGATTCCAACGCATGTTTGGGATGCCTGTTGGATACCCGAGTGGAGATGTTTGGTACACAGTTCTGTATGTGAGTTTAGAGTTCTGGGGAGAAGTCGGAACTGAGATATGAACTTGGGAATCAAGGGTGGATCCATGGAACCTAAAACCTGTATCTCCCATTGTCTTAGAGACCTGGAAGGAGAAGATGAGGGGCCTGTGAACTGAATCCTAGGAAGCAGAAACATTTAGAGGTCAGGACAGAGGGCACTGAGGAAGCAGGGCCAA